>NC_042619.1:283003573-283339043 GCF_901001135.1 Rhinatrema bivittatum
GCGGGGAACGAGGGTTCCCTGTACGTACCAGGATCAGTCCAGACTGTGGTTATGCTCCCAGTCCAGCAGGTGGAGTCAGAAGTAAAAGCTCGAGGGGAGGTCCTATATGACCTCACTCCTTGTGCCTCAATCCTCAGTATCTTCTGACTCCAGGCAGGTGTGAGCATGGGGACTGGTCAGTCCCCAGCACAGGTTTTCAGGTTTTAGGCCTTTGTTTTCCTGTCTTTTGAGGGATAAAAAAAAAAAACAAAAACAACTAGTTATAGTATTTGGGGCTGGGTTGAGAGGAACTGTTAACTACCTATTTTGACTGTTCCTTTCCCTTGTCCTCTAATTTCTTTCGCTTCGTGGTAAGTGTTTTTTTAAATTTACTTGTTTATTTTCTTATTGCAGCAAAATTGCAAGCCAACCGTGCGGCACTGGAGGGCGGCGTTATTATTATTATTTTAATTTTCTGTCAACTCTGTGACGACTCTCCTCTCTCTCTCTCTCTCTCTTCCCGCCCTGCGAGAGTTTTTCGACCCACGGCCCCGCGACGCGCCATTCCCCGGGGCCGCCGGCTTCTGGGAGGTCTCTTTTTCCTCAGTAGCTGTTTTTGGTCGATAGAGGAGGGACGGGCGAAACAAAAGTCAGTAGCTCGCCAAGACCATTTTTCAGGTCTAAGCCGCGCCGCCTGGTTCCTGCCTTCCCGAGGGGAGGGGATCTCCTACCTTATGTCGCGGACGTCGAACTGGCTCCACCTGTGGGCGCTCGGGGAGCCGCCTCTCTAAGGAGGGACTGTGCTCCAGTTGCAGACCTACTGACAGGGCAGTTGCGCCATGGAGGAAGGCACAGGAGACCAAGGAGAGGAGGCTTCCTTTCGTCAGCGGCAAGCCCCCTTCCCGCTGAGCGCGGGGACCGGCGGCCATTTTGTTTTCTGATGAGGAAGCTGGTGCGTCGGATTTGGAGGAAACCGGGTGACCGATACCTAAGCAACCGGCCGTTTTACCACCTCCAGTACCACAAGGGGAACAGTTTTTCAGTCGGGAAACCCCCGGGTGGTCCCTCCCCGGGGCTGCCAGGATTTTCCCCGGAATTTGTAGTACTGATGCATCGTGCATTTTTTGCAAAGCAGCGGCCAGCCTTTGGTTTTGCCCTGGGGACCATCTCCAGCCAAGGTACCACGTCTGGATCCCTCTCTAGGGGGACCTTCGACACAGGGCTTGGGTCAACCTCTAGGCTCAGCTCAGATGGCTTCCGGGCCTTCAACAGGTCCACCGCGGGTCTCTCGGTTTTTTACCTAATGTGAATGTGAGTCCGGACCCACTTGGAGACGATCCTAATCTCTCAGTGCAAGTCGAGGGAGATGATCCCAGAGTACTCCGCATTTTCCAACTGGAAGAGTTGGAGGGGCTCATTCCTCATATCTTCAGGAGATGGATATTGATCCGCCCCCGGATCCAACGCCTTCTGATCCCAAAGTGAGAAAGGGAGACCCTCTCCTCGCGGGTCTTCGACCTTTGGCCAAGGCTTTCCCTACGCACCCTAGTTTTCTACAGCTGATTTCTAGAGAATGGGACACTCCAGAGGCCTCCCTCAGAGTCAGTAGAGCCATGAAAACTTTATCCTCTTCCGGTGGATTTTCTGGATCTCTTAAAGGTTCCGATAGTGGATTCTGCCGTGTCGGAGGTTACTAAGAGCACTACTATCCCAGTTACGGGCGGAACAGCCTTAAAGGACCTTCAGGATAGGAAATTGGAAGTCCATCTGAAGAGAATTTCGAGGTTTCGGCGCTCGGAGTCCAGGCGGCCATCTGTACCGCCCTTGCACAGAGGGCTGGTTTACGTTGGGTTCAACAACTACTACCTCGCAGGATCTCCCTACTGCCAAGGCTCAACAGGCAGATTAGGTTAGAGTCTGTGATAGCCTACGGTGCGGACGCGCTGTATGACCTTCTTCGGGTTCTCTCTCGGTCCTATGGTGGCGGCGGTGTCGGCCCGCCGTCTTCTGTGGCTCCGGAATTGGTCGGCGGACTCCTCGTCCAAGACACGCCTCGGCTCATTACCTTTCAAGGGCAAGTTCCTCTTTGGTGAGGATTTGGACCAGATTATCAAGTCCCTGAACGAGAACGCGGTGCACAAGCTTCAGAGGACAGACCTCGCTTAGCTAGATCTTTTAGCTTCTCCAGAAACCGATCCCGGAACCAGCGCCGTGCTCGGACAAACAGACAACAGCCAACATCGAGGACTCCAACTTACCGTTCACAGGGATGGAATCGGTCCTTTCGAGGATGGCGAGGTGGCAAAGAACCTACAGTACCTCGCTCAGCCTCAAAGCCTGCGCAATGATGCAGGTTAGCCCACGAGCTGATCCCTCGGGTGGGGGGTCGGCTCACTCTCTTTTATGAGAAGTGGGTTCGAATCACGTCGGACCAGTGGGTCTTGGACATCCTAAGAAACGGTTACGCGTTGGATTTTGTCCACGCCCCCAGAGACAGATTCCTTTTCTCCCCCTGCGGATCTCTCCTCAAGCAACAAGCTATTCGTCAGACGCTCAGCGTTTACGTGCCTTAGGAGCAATAGGCCGGTATCCGCCAACGAACTGGGACGAGGTCATTACTCTATCTACTTCGTCGGTGCCCAAGAAAGAGGGCACTTTCCGACCATTCTGGATCTCAAGACTGTCAACAGGGCGCTCCGGTACCACATTCCGCATGGAAACACTCAGGTCAGTGTTAGCGGCGGTTCATCGAGGGGAATATCTTGCTTCCTTAGATCTAACGGAGGCGTACCTCCATATTCGATCCACCCGGATTTTCAACGATTTCTTCGCTTTCATAGATCCTGGGACAGCATTTCCAGTTCAAGGCGTTGCCTTTTGGTCTAGCTACAGCTCCTCGAGTATTCACGAAAGTTATGGTCGTAGTAGCAGCAGCCCTTCGCCGGGAAGGAATATTAGTTTCATCCGTACCTCGACGACTGGCTCATCAGGTCAAAGTCTCGAATTCAGGGGGTCCAGGCCGTGGACCGGGTTGTATCCCTGCTTCAATCGTTGGGTTGGATAATCAACTACGACAAGAGTCACCTTACGCCTTCCCAGAACTTGGACTTTCTGAGCGCTCACTTCGACACGGCAGAGGGCAAGGTGTTCTTACGCCCAGAGCGAGCACAAGCGTTGAGAGGCAAGTTCACCGATTCTTGTTGCCTCCAGGTACCGACGGCCTGGGACTATTTGCAGGTGCTGGGAACTATGGCCTCTACAATCGACCTAGTTCTGTGGCGTTTGCGCACCTTCGTCCCCTACAAAAAGCTCTTTATATCCCGGTGGAGACCGGAATCTCGGGACTACAGTGCGGTCCTGCCGATTCCACAGACGGCTCGGCTCAGTCTCCAATGGTGGTTAGATCCCAGGTATCTTGCCAGGGGAGTTTCATTGGGAGGACCCCGGACTGGGTGGTGGTCACCACAGATGCCAGTCTCACAGGATGGGGGGCAGTATGCCAATCGAGCTCCATCCAAGGCATTTGGACGAAGGAGGAAAGCCAGTGGCCCATCAATCGGTTGAGACAAGGGCAGTCCGTTTCGCCCTACATGGATTCCTTCCGCTGGTTCGCCAAAGGGCGGTCAGGATTCTCTCGGACAACGCAACCACGGTGTCGTACATCAACCGACAGGGGGGCACAAGGAGTCGCCGAGTGGCGTGGGAAGCGGAAAAAGCTAATGCAGTGGGCGGAGCGGCACTTGCTCCGGTTGGCGCGTCCCACATAGCAGGAGTAGACAACGTACAAGCAGATTTCTCAGCCGTCAACGTCTGGATCCGGGAGAGTGGGAGCTCTCCAGGGATGCGATGGGTCTTGATAACAAAGCGATGGGGAGGTCCCCACATGGACCTCATGGCCACAGCCGAAAACGCAAAGCTCCTCGCTTTTTCAGTCGCAGGAGAGAGCACGGGGCAGAGGGGGTAGATGCCCTAGTACTCCCGTGGCCCTCGCAGGTCCTTCTGTATGTTTTTCCTCCGTGGCCCCTGGTGGGGAAGGTGCTACGTCGTATAGAGACTCACCTTGGTTTTGTGATCCTAGTTGCGCCAGAGTGGCCGAGGGAGACCATGGTTTGCGGACCTGCTTCATCTAGCTCAAGAGGGACCGATTCGCCTCGGTCCACCTCCCTCATCTTCTCAAACAAGGTCCCATATTTTAGAGGAGGCAGATCGCTTATGTCTTGCGGCCTGGCTTTTGAGAGGCGTAAGTTGAGGCGTCAAGGATATCCGGAGGCGGTTATTTCCACCTTATTGAGGGCAAGAAAGACATCCACCTCAGTTACGTACGTGAGGATGTGGAAGGTCTTCGAAGATTGGTGTAGGATCCGTTCTATTGTGCCGGTTCTCGCCTCAGTGGTTCAGGTATTAGATTTTCTTCAGTCGGGGCTAGAGATGGGACTCGCATATAACTCCCTTCGGGTACAGGTGGCGGCGTTGGGAGCCTTGTTGCATACAGGGACTCTCTCGCCGCTATCCTCTCATCCAGATATTCTCCGTTTTCTCAGAGGTGTTCGTCAACTGAAGCCTCCTTTCAAATCACCCTGTCCTTCTTGGAGTCTCAACTTGGTACTCGAGGTCCTGGGAGGTCCTCCGTTTGAGGCCTTACGCGCGGCCACCGTCAAGGACCTTACTCTAAAGACTGTCTTTTTGGTTGCTATAACTTCTGCTCGACGTATCTCGGAACTGCAGGCCTTGTCCTGTCGAGAGCCTTTCCTCCGCTTTTCTGAGGAGGGTGTTTCCATAAGGACAGTACCTTCTTTTCTCCCCAAGGTGGTTTCTTCTTTCCACTTGAACCAATTGGAGGAACTTCCTTCTTTCTTGTCATCGGATTCCAGACATCTTCGTAGTCTGGATGTCAAACGATTTTTAATGCAGTACTTAACTTCCACCAATGACTTCCGTCTTTCGGATCATCTTTTTGTTCTATGGTCAGGTCCCAGAAAGGGTCAGATGGCTTCTAAGACAACCATCGCTCGATGGCTGAAGGTGCGATTGCAGCTGCATATATAGGAAGAGGGCGTCAGCCACCTCTGGGGGTTAAAGCGCACTCCCTTCGAGCGCAAGCTACCTCTTGGGCAGAAAGTTTCTTCGGTGTCCTCTCACGAAATTTGCAGAGCGGCCACCTGGAAATCAATACATACTTTCTCTAAACACTATCGCTTGGATGTTCGGGCTCCGATTTTCGGATCCTTCGGAGATAGTGTTTTGAGAGCAGGGCTATTATCGGCCCACCCGAAGTAGGGGAAGCTTTGGTACATCCCACAGTCTGGACTGATCCTGGTACGTACAGGAAAAGAAAATTATTTCTTACCTGCTAATTTTCGTTCCTGTAGTACCGAGGATCAGTCCAGACACCCTCCCTGGATATTTGGGATTGTGAAGGGATAAGCCTCTGCTCATTTTTCCTACTTAATCTCTGTTTATTCTATCTCAACCTGGGGCTCCAGGATTCACTGTTTCTCACAGTTTGGTTTACAAGTTCCGTTCTGGTTTATCAGTTTTTAATCTTCGTTCATTATTGTTGAACAGTTATCTTTTTTGATCCCTCTGTCTCTTCTCTTTGGCTTTGTAAGTCTAGTACTGAGGATTGAGGCACAAGGAGTGAGGTCATATAGGGACCTCCCCTCGAGCTTTTACTTCTGACTCTACATGCTGGACTGGGAGCATAACCACAGTCTGACTGATCCTCGGTACTACAGGAACGAAATTAGCAGGATAAGAAATAATTTCTTTTGGTAGTGGTGAAGGTCCAGTGGGTTCTCTGCACAGCTCTGCTCCACCTGCTGATGATGGGGACCCACGGAGAGGACCTCTTCCACTGGTAGCGCCAACCCCGCCTCGGCCCAAGGGTCCACATCGCACTCTACTGTGTACCATGTCCCACTGAGAAAATTGACCATTAATCCTTCTCTCTCTTTCCTGTCTTTAACCAGTTTGTAATCCATGAAGGCCATCGTCTCCAATCCCATGACATTTAGTTTTTTTAGAAGCCTCTCATGAGGGACTTTGTCAAATGCCTTCTGAAAATCCAAATAGACTACATCTACTGGTTCACCTTATCCACATGTTTATTAACCCCTTCAAACCGTTATGATGGCTTTCTGAATGACGGTATATAAAACTCAGCAATAAATACATAAATAGAAAAAATGAAGCATATTTGTGAGGCAAGTCTTCCCTTGGGTAAATCCATGCTGGCTGTGTCCCATCAAACCGTGTCTATCTAATGTTTTGTGATTTTATTCTTTATAACAGTTTCCACTATTTTTCCCATTACTGAAGTCAGACTCACTGGTCCATAGTTTCCTGGATCGCCTCTGGAGCCCTTTTAAAATATTGGGGTTACATTGGCCCCCCTCCAGTCTTCAGGTACAATAGATGATTTTAATGAAAGGTTACAAATTTAGCTAATAGATCCGAAATTTCATTTTTTAGTTTGTCCAGAATCCTGGGGTGCATACCATCTGGTATAGGTAATTTACTACTCTTTAGTTCATGAATTTGGCCTACTACATTCTCCAGGTTTAGAGTGATTTTGTTTATTTCCCAGCAGCTTTGTGTTTCCAGATCCTCAAACTCCTAGCTGCTTTGTATTTCCTAGTTTATCTAGCTTTATCCTCCCTTAGCTGTTTCTGTGCTTGTGAACCCCCTGGTTCATTACAGTACTATAGAAATCTACCCACAGGAAATGCATGTGTGTCCATGACAAGTTTCAAAGCAAAAGCATACATATTTTTAGTTTGAGAATTGGTGCAAAGCCCATGGGTAAAAAACATGCACAGTCTGTCACAACTGAGGGTCAGGCTAGGACTGGGGAACCCCCACAGAAGCAGCTCAGGACTTCAAGGCAAGGCAAAGCAGATCTTCCACCTAGAGCAGCCACCTCCCCCACCAATTGATCCTTTGTGTTCTGGTGGACAATAGGACTTAGTCTGAGGCTGGAATCAAGGTACAGGCTGGAACTTGGAAATACAGGCTGGAGACAAGGGCTGGGCAGAACAGGACTGGAGAGTGAGGCAATGTAGGACTGGAGACAAGGGCTGGGCATACATGGAACTAGGCTGGGCAGACTGGGACTAACACTACAGGGAGTGGATATTAGGTACAGTACCAGACCAGACAAGGACAGGACAAGACAGAACAGAACAAAGAATAGAAAGGCCTATCGCCAGTGGTTCAGAAGCTCCGTAGGCCACTAAGCATAAGGCCCAAAGGCCTAGAAAGGAGATATTATGAGGCCCAGAGGCCGCAGGCTATGTAAGGCAGAACTCGAAGGCTCAGAGGCCACAGGACTAGCAAGACAGAGCTGGAAGGCCTAGAGGCCACAGATCAAGACAAGATAGAATAGGGCTAAGCAGGGAGCCAATTAGATTCAATGACAATGCATCAGGTGCAGCAAGAGGCTAGGGCTAAATAGGACAAGCCCTGCTGACTCATGAAACCATGGAGACTATGGCTGAGCGAGAGCAGGTGTAGCTTCATGAGGTCCTCTGGTGGCAGGGAGAGTTCATAGCACCGCTGGATTATAACACAGTCTTTGTTCCAGTATAAACCGTTTTAAACATTGCTCTTAGGTGCTTAATAACTGAAAAGTGCTATCCTATTTTACAACTTCAATGAGATATTTTTAATAGCCTATTAAGCCATGACTAAAAATCTTTCTGACTGTTAAATATGTTGATATTTTTTAGCTATTATTATTATTTTATGCGGGACATTTTATCTTGTTTTGTCAATAGTCACAACATTGTGTCCCCAGTAGGATCAGGTGGCAGAGAGTGCAAGTTCTCAATGTCAACTGAAAGGATGATAACGGATCATTTGTCCATCATAGGTCAGACATAAGCTTGTCCTCCTTAAGCCTCTGTGCATGCTGCCTGTGAGCTCAGACCATACATTTATATTTTTAGTCAAAAAGAAACTAAATAATGAGAAAATATCAAGCAATTGGTTTGTTTCTCAGTGTTGTAAAGTAGTAAATATTTATTTTCTTTGCATTCCATAGGGTTATATGTCTTATGCCATTAAAGTAGAAGGGAGAACATATATTATGCATCTAGCACAGAACAGGTAAGTGAAACTTTTCTCTTCCAGATCCCAGTAGAAAGAGAAGTCCAGTTTGGCTAAATAGGAAGAAATATTTGTAGATGTAAGGGTTGGGGAAATGGTGGATGAAATTAATTGTTTTCTAAGACATTTGTATTGTTACGTCGTCAAGTATCTCTGTATTTATCATGTCTGAAGAAGATGTTCAGAATATGCAGAAAAAAGGAGCCACCATAGGTGCAGTAGTAACAGTTTTTCATCCATCCTTAGACCTGCCTATAACACAGAGGTCTTATTCAGTAATCTGATGAGTGAAAATATAGCCAGATATGCTATCTGTGTAACTTATCTGGGATATTCAGCGGGACTTAGCCAGGTTAGTCTGCCACTAAATATACTTAGTTAACTTTACCAGGAGAAGGTTACCCAGCTATATTTAGGACTGTAATTTTTTCAACCAGTGTTACCTGCTAAGTTTATGGAGCAAATGCTAAATACTGATACTAGCTGGATAACTTATGTCCACACCCCCGAATGTCCCTCCCTCCCTGTCCTGCCTCTCTTTATTTTTCTAAATTGTAGATGAATAATGACTTACTTGGATAAAATTTTGCTGGTAAAAAGGGTGGGAAATTCATCCCCTTAGGTTCATTAACATACATATATGTTGTGCGTCCAGCAGCACTGGTGCCACGGCCAGCTCCGCTCACCTTGGGCTTCCCTCCACAAGGCCTGACCCGTCCTCTCTTGCAGCTGCCATCAGTTCCGGCATCCGCGGCGACTTCCACAGCCTCTCCCAGGCCTTCAGGGCCCTCAACCTCACTCGGCTCCTGATGCCAGGCTCGGCGTCCTCACTGGCATCAGGTCCGCCCCCTAGCCTGCGCGCGGAACACCCGGCCATTTAAAGAGCCAAGCGCGGGAAGCTCCTCCGCGGCGCGCGATGATGACTTCACCTGAGCCCTGTATATAAGGCAGGGCTCAGGCTCCAGTTCCCTGCCTTGGCAAACGGGTCGTCTCTTCATTGAGAAGCTAGTTGCCATCCTGTGTTCTTGCATTCCTGTTCCTTGCCTGTTGCAGTGTTCCTGTTCCAGTACTTGTTCCTGCGTTCCTGTATTCCTGTGTCTTCCAGTGTTCCTGCGTTCCTGTGTTCCTGTGGTTCCATCTGTGCTCCAGCATCTGTTCCTGTTCCACTTCCAAGGTTGTTCCCTTCCGACTGATAGTCGGTACTGATCTCGGCTTGCTTATGACCACGCTTGGACTCACTCATGTTATTGACCTCTGCTTGCCTTTGACCACGTTTGGACCGCTGCCTGGAACTGACCTCTGCTTGCCTTTGATCACGTTTGGACTGCTGCCTGGAACTGACCTCTGCTTGCCTTTGACCATGTTTGGACCGCTGCCTGGAACTGACCTCTGCTTGCCACTGACCAAGCTCAGACTAATACCTGGACTGACCTTTGCTTTGGATGACCACCCTTGGACGGATACCCTGGTTTTGACCCTTGCGCTCCACACGGACACTCTGCCTCTCCCATGACCACCAGGCCTGCCTGCTCTGACGTCACCCGCGCCTTCTACCAACTAGACCACTAGGCCCTGCCTATCCTGACCAGAGGACTTTCAGTTCCTGCTCCGTTCCAGTGGTCTCTGGGAACCTCTGTTCCAGTCTAGCTCATCTGTTCTCCAGTAGCCGTGCATCCTTGCTCTTGGTGGGCGCACCTCTCTGCTACCTCTCTGGGAGATCCTCCGAGGCCCACCTAAGCCCAGGTGGTTCAGGTACCCAAGGGCTCGACCCACGTAAACAAATATCTTCAGACAGAGAAATTCTAATGACTTCTCTCAAATCCATTCTCCCCTTTCGTCAGCCCAGAGATTGGATGTGTTCACTGGACTTGAAGGATGCATATGCACACATACCAATGCATCCCAGTTCCAGGTGTTACCTGTGCTTTCAGATGGAAAATCAACACTTCCAATACAAAGTCCTTCCATTTGGCCTCTCCTCTGCCCCCTAATCTTTCTACTATCCGAAAGAGTAAATAACCGATTCACATCTACCCGTTCTAGACCTCTCATAATTTTAAACATCTCTATCATATCCCCCTCAGCCGTCTCTTCTCCAAGCTGAAAAGTCCTAACCTCTTTAGTCTTTCCTCATAGGGGAGCTGTTTCCATTCCCCTTATCATTTTGGTAGCCCTTCTCTGTACCTTCTCCATCGCAATTATATCTTTTTTGAGATGCGGCGACCAGAATTGTACACAGTATTCAAGGTGCGGTCTCACCATGGAGCGATACAGAGGCATTATGACATTTTCCGTTTTATTCACTATTCCCTTTCAGACAGACAACCAGGTGGCCATGAGGTACATCAACAAGCAGGGAGGCACAGGCTCCTTCCTCCTGTGTCAGGAAGCTGCGCTGATTTGGCCAGAAGCGCTCTCCCATTCGATGTACCTCAGGGCCACCTACTTGCAGGGAGTGGACAATGTCTTGGCAGACAAACTGAGTCGTGTCTTCCAGCCACACAAGTGGTCTCTCAACCCCTCGGTAGCGACCTCAATCTTTCGCCAATGGGGATACCCTCAGACAGACCTGTTTGCGTCCCCTCAGAACCTCAAAGTGGACAATTACTGCTCCCTCATTCGGAGTGAGCGCTCTCAGCCCAGAGATGCATTCTCCCTCTCGTGGGCAACCGGTCTGCTCTATGCAATCCCTCCACTTCCTCTTCTTTAGAAGACTCTCGTGAAGCTACGTCAGGACAAAGGAACCATGATCCTGATAGCACCTCACTGGCCACACCAAGTGTGGTTTCCCATACTCCAGGATCTCTCCATCCTCAGGCACATTCCCTTGGGAACGGACCCGCATCTGATCACTCAAAACGACGGATGCCTACGCCATCCCAATCTTCAGGCCTTTTCCCTGATGGCATGGATGTTGAAAGGTTAATCCTTCAACCACTTACCTTTCAGATTCGGTTTCTCGTGTTCTGATGCTTCACAGAAGCCTTCCACAAGAAAATGTTATTCCTATAAATAGAAAAAGTACATACCATGGTGCACTTCGCAGTCCCTTGATCTCTTTTCCTGTCCAATCCCAAGGTTTTGGACTATCTCTGGCATTTGTCAGAGTCAGGTTTCAAAACCTGTATGCATGTCAGTGCGGTAGCCGCCTTCCATAAAGGTGTCGGGGATGTACCTTTATCAGTACAACCCCTTGTAACACGATTTTTAAAGGGCTTGCTCCATATCAAGCCACCTTTACGTCCTCCAGCCCCTTCTTGGGACCTTAATCTGGTTCTCGTTCGGCTCATGAAAACTCCATTCGAGCCTCTTCACTCCTGTGACCTAAAGTATCTCACATGGAAAGTGATTTTCCTTTTAGCTATCACTTCAGCTCTCAGGGTTAGTGAGTTACAGGCCCTAGTTACCTATCCTCCTTACACTAAACTCCTGCAGGACCGGGCGGTACTCCACACTCACCCTAAGTTTTTACCCAAGTTAGTTTCGGAGTTTCACATTAATTAAACCATCATACTACCTACCTTTTTTCCCAGGCCCCATTCCAATCCAGGGGAACAGGCTCTGCATACCCTTGACTGTAAACGGGCTCTAGCTTTCTATCTAGACCGTATACATGCCCATAGGAAGAGCACTCAGTTATTTGTCTCTTTCCATCCCAACAAATTAGGGCAACCTGTGGGTAAGCAGACTCTCTCCTCCTGGTTGGCGGTCTGCATATCTTTTTGCTACCAGCAAGCAGGCATTCATTTTCAAGACCGTGTTTAAAGCACACTCTGTGAGGGCCATGGCGACTTCAGTAGCACACCTAAGATCGGTGCCACTTCGTGACATTTGCAGGGCTGCCACCTGGAGCTCTCTCCATACCTTGCAGCCCACTATTGCTTGGACAAAGCCGGAAGACAAGATTCCATCTTCGGCCAGTCTGTCCTGCGTAACCTATTTCCAACGTGATGTACCAACACCCTTCCGCCTGCCCGGTGGGGTTCAGGATGGCCTCTACCAAATTCCACTCCAGTTGTTGTGCCTGTTGCATGCCGTTTGGTACATTTGGTGCATGTTCGGACATCCTCAGCTCGGTACTCACCCATATGTGAGGACTAACATCCTGCTTGTCCTGTGAGAAAGCGGGTGATGCTTACCTGTAACAGGTGTTCTCACAGGACAGCAGGATGTTAGTCCTCACGAAACTTGCCCGCCGCCCCGCGGTGTTGGATTAATAACGTTTTGTTGTTTTATTTTTCGGCACTGCCTGTAGCTATCAATAAAACTGAAGGGGGACCCCTGCTGGCTGCAGGGTTGGTGCCATGCTGGGCATGCCCAGTAGGGGCCAGTCAAAGTTCTGGAAAGTTTGATAGAAGTTTTTCGTTATTGGTCTCCTTCCTGATGATGTCACCCATATGTGAGGATTAACATCCTGCTGTCCTGTGAGAACACATGTTACAGGTAAGTAACACCCACTTTCTCCCAGGGCAAGCAGGATGGTAGTCCTCACATATGGGTGACGTCACTTGATGAAGCTCTATCAAAGAAAACTTTTTCTGTCAAAGTTTCTAGAAAGCTTTGACTGGCACACTGAACACACTGAGCATGCCCAGCATGCCATGATTCCTGTGACCACAAGGGTCTCCCTTCAGTCCCTTTTTTTACGCTGCAGTTTGCCTCACGTTCAGGAGCTCTGTGAGAGATTTCTCACAATTTTTCCTCACGGAAATACTTGAAGTTTTACTTTACAAATAATTTTTCCCTACATGGGTCTCCCTTCAGTACATTTAATCAACGCTCGGTAAGTACTATGCCCTGTTTTTTGGTCAGTTCCTGTCACCTCACTAACAGTTTCTCCGGCTTACCAACTGAATTGCGGCCTCCCTTCTCCCTATGTTTTTCATCCTGAGTTAGCCCCACAAAGCCTACGAGAGTCCTCCTGTGATTCTCCACCGGGTTATTGGGGCTAGAGGGATAAACACGTCCATGGTTACCGTTGCCATCAGGGCCACCATCGACACCATCGATGCTCTCATCGAATCCATCCATGCCTTTATCGATTCCCTCCGTGCCCTCGTTACGGTCACTGCCCCCATCGATGCCATCGGTACCCCATCCATGCCGTCCTGCCTCCATTGATGACATTGTTGCCCCCATCGATTCCATCAATGCCCCCTTTGATTCCGTCGATGGCATCGATGTCCACATCGATTCTGTTAGTGCCATCGGTGTTTCCATCGATGCAACTGATCCCTCCATGAATTCCATCGATGCCCACATCGATTCCATCGATGCCATTGATGCCCAGGTCAATTCCATCGATGCTCATGTCGATTCAATCGATACCATGACGATGCCATTGATGATATCTGTGCCAATGTGATTTCCATTGATGGCATCGATGGCGGTGTTGATACCATTGATTCCCGTATCCATTCCTTCAATGCCCATGTCATTTCCATCAGTGCCATCATCAATTCTATCGATGCCCTCGTCGATGCCACCATTGATTTTGTTGATGCCACCATCGATTCCATTGATGCCAGTGTCGATTCCACCGATGCCATCGATGACTCATTGATTCATCAATTCCGCATCGATTCCATCAATGCCTACATCGATACCATCGGTGCTTCCATCAATGTTATCGGTGCTCCACCCATGCCATCGACGCTTCCATCGATGCCTTCGACAATACCCTCGATGCCGCCTTCAATGCCTCCATTGTTACCATCAATACTACCGGAGCACCTAAACTCAATGCCCTCGACTTAACAAAATGTTCTATACTTCGGGTTCTTAACCAAAGCCCCGTATAATCCTAGGGCACTCGACAGTGCCAGGAGTAGTGCAGGCATGGTGACAATCCATCACCACTCACCACCCGAGACAGCGAGGGCATCCACCTCAGCGCTAGGGAGAGACTAGGCCGAGCACCGTGGCCTTCACCAGCACAGTGACCATCCACTACGACGCAATCCAGGACATCGGTGGCATCTTACTCGGTGCTGGAGAATGCCCGGGCCGAGCGCCGAGGGAGACATCACTACTGCCACCAACACTGTTCCACACATCAGTGGCTGTTCCTCGGTGCTGGAGACTGACAGGGCTGAGCTCCGAGGGATACTTTTCTGCACTGGCATCAATGTCCATTGAGCCGGTTGTGAAGCAGGCCTGGGTTCTTGAGTTCTGTGCTCCTCTGCACCCCACCGACAATGGTGCCGGGTACTGAGCCACCACAAAATAATGTGGAAGTGCCAGTAATGCCTAGCCTGTCTCCTCTGTAGCTGCGCTACCATACCAGCTTACAGAGTTGAGCCGGACATTTACATCCCTCAGGCTGTCCTCGATGTGTCCCGAAATCCAATAACACCAGAGCTATCGATATTCACCGACTCGTCCTTCTGCGTTCCATCACGAAGGAAGGTAAGTACTCTAATCCCGCTTTAGCAACAATCCCATTGAGACCTGGTCGCTAAATCGTGCCACATGGTTTCAGAAGGTTCTAGGTCGTATTCTCCTCCATGAATCGTATTGGTGCCACATATCGCTATTGCCAGCTATGTTTGACAGAACACCAAGAGATCCTCTTTACCAATAATTTGGGATTACATCGAGACGACCTCTCTTTGCCAGAAACGGGACTCCGTACTTGATAATACTCTGGCTCCTGGTTTTTAATTATGGCCCGAAGTCCCAGATACATGAGCTGATATGCTAGACACAAGATCCAGCTGTCACTGCCTCAATTGAAAGCCCACCTCAAAACCTGGCAATAGCTCAACGTTTTCTTGCACAGCAGGCAAAGATGAGGGTAAGACTTTTACCGCTCCCGCGTGAGACCAACTGATATCCAGATTACATAAGCTCGGCCAGTTGGACAGCCTCCTGGTCTTTCAACCTTGCCGGGTATCAGAGCGGCCATCCTACTTAATACCAGAGCTCGGGGTACAGTTCCCCGGACGCTACAAGGTGTGTGTGTGTGGGGGGGGTTAATCCTGCTATTCCTTCTTTCAACAGAAAGCAGATGCTCTCCACCCATCCTGAACCTCAGAAATGTCAACAACTTTCTTCAGAAGGGACAGGTAAAATGGTGTCTCTTGTCACCGTGCTTGCCTTACCGCAGTAAGTGGGTTACCTTTCTCCTCTAATCTTTCTATGTGCTTCATAGTGAGTCAACAATATTCCAATACTAAGTTCTGCCATTCGCACTAGCTTCGACAACTTTTGTATTTCACCAAATGCCTAGCAGTGACTGCTGTTTCTCTATGGAGAAAAACATCATTCATGCTTTTCCTTGCATGGACATCTGCTTAATAGGAGTCAATCCAAGCACGGAGCTCTAAATTCTCCAAGACTCACTGTAAATCTACCACATTTGCCTGGGATTTCTGTTTATCTAACATAAATCCCATATGGAGCAGTTCTGGGCACTACAGTCGCAACGAACGTCCTGCCCAACAACCGCGCATACATCCTGTAAAATTCCTACATATCTCTGCGAGCATGCAACATAGCCTCAGCCCCTCAATTCTTTCATTGATGGGCCACAGGGTTTTTCACTATCCACTTCACTCATATGCCCAGACTGGCTATGAGTAAGATTCAGTGAATTTTCAAATATCAGTGGCTCTAAGCTGTTCAACTGCTTTCGTCCCTGATCCATATTACCAATCTGGAACCAAATCCTCAGATGATCCTGGTCACGGTCGCAATCACTTAGGGTTGAAGAGTTCGAATTCACATCTTCCCAACCCAATATTTGTCTATTCCGCTCCATACAGAGTTTCATATCAACTTCCTGGAGCTTCGAGCTATGAGTTATGCCTTTTATGCATTAAAATACTGCCTCTGACACAAACGTTTGTGCATACAGACATACAGCATAGTGGCAATGTGGTATTTCAACACACAAGCATGCACAACCTCTTAGCTGCTCTGCCAGGAAGCTGCGCAGCTGTAGCCTTCGGCCCTTGCACACTCCATGCATTCCTGGGCCACTTATCTAACAGACTTACCAAATGCACTAGCATACCTTCTCCATAGATGTTTCCATCCTCTCGAATGGACTCTGACTTCATGTGTAGCAATCAAAATCTTCTAGTCCTGAGGTCAACCGACCTTGCCCTCTGCGTCCGAATTGAACCATATGGTGACAGATTCTACTCCCTACACATGTATTGGAATGCGTTCCCATGGACGCCTTTGCTCGCTCTGCAACAAAGGCCTCTTATATGTGTCTCTTTCGATGTCTCTCATAGCCAAAACTCTCATTACACTACAACCGGATGGGGTTCACTCTTTCTCAGACCATGACCATGACAAGTATGCTTTCCCATATTTCTCAACCTATCACTCCAGTACCCAATTCACCTACTCATAGGTCAGTCTCATATCACAGACTCACTGATGTTCTCAGGTACTGGTAGCATCACAACAGCCTTCCACACGTAAATCTTACTATTCGAAATAGCATGATTTACCACATGGTGCATACAAAAGGGTATTAGCCCCCTTTTCTACACCACTCCTTTTCTCTTACGCTATCTAACATACCCCCGGATTCTGGTCCCCAGACATCCTCCGCATGGGTACACCTCAGTTCCAATTCAGTGTACCACTTGGGAGTAGGGATGCCCGATTAATGGTTCAACTCCTTATGAGTCGGCTTACCATGGGTTATCCACTGATTAAGCTGCCTCTATATTCACTGTTAAGGAATGGGGCCTCTAATTAGTGCTTACAAGACTCATATGCTCCCCGTTCAAGCCTTTGCATTCCTATAACTTTAACAGTCTAACATGGGAAATTCTTTCCCTCGGAGCCATCACTTCTGTTAAAAGAGTCAGTGAGTAAAAAACCCTTGTTGCATACTCAACCAAAACTGCGTTCCTCCGTGACCGAGTGGTCTTCTGTACACACCATCATATTCTTCTTAAGGTTGTCACAGCCTCTCACCTTACTTAGAATATACTCTGCCCACTTTTTCCCAATGCCTCTCTCACCAGGGCGAGAGGATTTTCTAATCCTTGGACTGTAAGAGTGCACTTGCATTTTATCTAGACCGTACTACACTCCATAGGAATTACACCTAACTCTTTCCTTCTTTGACAAAAGACAAGCTGTGAGTTCAAGTGGGCAAATAGACTCCATCTGACTAGCAGACTGTATCGAATTCTGCTATGATGCACCAGGTCTTCCTCTCTAGGTGTGAATGCAGGCACATTCTATAATGGCCATGACATCAATGGTACCACGCTATCGTTTAGTTCCAATTGCTGCTATTTCCAAGGCTGCGACTTGTAGCTCTCTTCACACATTCGCAGCCCCCTACTACTTAGCAGTGAAAGTCTATCAAGGCTCTGCCTTTGGCCAACCTATCTTGAAAAGCTTTCTTCCATGATAATCCCCAACTCCTTCCACAACCACCTACTGTGATGTGAGGCTGCCTCATCATTGCCAATAGGACCCCAATTATTTTGCCTCCGCACGAGTTGTCTGCTATTGGCCTGTTATAATACAAGTCAGCCTGTAGCTTGCTAATCACCCATATGTGAGGACTACCATCCTGCTTGTCCTGGGAGAAAGCAGAGTTGCTTACCTGTAACAGGTGTTCTCCCAGGTCAGCAGGATGTAGTCCTCATGAAACTTACCCACCACCCCGTGGAGTTGGGTCCGCTAACATTTCTTATTTTATCTTTCGCTCGCGCTTTTTGCTACAAATGTGACTAAAGGGTGACCCCTGAGGACACAGGGATAATGGCATGCTGAGCATGCTCAGTGTGTTCAGTGTGCCAGTCAAAGCTTTCTAAAAACTTTGACAGAAAAGTTTTCCGTGATAGGGCTCCGTACAGTGATGTCACCCATATGTGAGGACTACCTCCTGCTGTCCTGGGAGAACACCTGTTATAGGTAAGTAACTCTGCTTAATTCATGAACGTTAGCAAGTTAAATGTAAGACATTGATAAGACAGGCTAAGAGAGAATTTGAAAAGTAGTTGGCCGTAGAGGCAAAAACTCACAATAAAAACTTTTTTAAATAATTCCGAAGCAGAAAGCCTGTGAGGGAGTCGGTTGGACCGTTAGATGATCGAGGGGTTAAAGGGGAAATTAGAGAAGATAAGGCTATTGCAGAAAGATTAAATTATTTTTTTGCTTCAGTGTTTACTGAAGAAGATGTTGGGGAGATACCCGTATCAGAGAAGGTTTTCATGGGTAATGATTCAGATGGACTGAACCATATTACGGTGAACCTAGAAGATGTGGTAGGCCTGATTGTCAAACTGAAGAGTAGTAAATCACCTGGACTGGATGGTATACACCCCAGGGTTCTCAAGGAACTCAAAAATGAAATTTCAGACCTATTGGTAAACATTTGTAACCTATCATTAAAATCATCCATTGTACCTGAAGACTGGAGGGTGGCTAATGTAACCCCAATATTTAAAGGGGGCTCCAGGGGCAATCCGAGAAACTACAGACCAGTTAGCCTGACTTCAGTTTCAGGAAAATTAGTGGAAAGTGTTCTAAAAATCAAAATCACAAAACATATAGAAAGACATGGTTTAATGGAACAATGTCAGCATGGCTTTACCCAAGGCAAGTCTTGTCTCACAAATCTGCTTCACTTTTTTGAAGGAGTTAATAAACATGTAGATAAAGGTAAACCAGTAGATATAGTATATTTGGATTTTCAGAAGGCATTTGACAAAATTCCTCATGAGAGGCTTCTAGGAAAAGTAAAAAGTCATGGGATAGGTGGTGATGTCCTTTCGTGGATGACAAACTGGCTAAAAGACAATGGAAGGAAGTGGGCAGTGGAGTGCCTCAGGGATCTGAATTGGGACCCGAATGTTTCAATATATTTATAAACTAGCCGTTAAGCCCGTAACAACGGGCTACATTTAAAAAAAAATTTTCGGTCCATTTCATTCCCACTCCCTCCCCCTCTCCCTCTCACCTCCCCGCTCTAGTCTCCCTCCCCCCTCCCCTCCCCTCACCTCTCCTCCCTCCCCCCTCCCCTCAGCTCACTCTCTCCTCACTCTCTCCCTCCCCTCAGCTCACTCTCTCCTCCCTCCCCTCACTCACTCCCCCCTCTCTCAATTCCCTCCCCTTTCAGCTCATCCACAACCGGCAGACGGGGGGGGGGGGTGTCCCTCCCTCCCTCGTGTGCGTTGCCGCCGCCGTTGCAGCTACTGCTCCTCCCGCTCCTGCTTGTCGCCACCGCGGCTACTGCTCCTCCCGCTCTTGCTCGTCACCGCCGCCGCGGCTACTGCTTCTCCCGCTCCTGCTCGTTGCCGCCGCCGCCGCTTCTGCTCCTAGCCGCCACTGCTCCTACTCCTAAGGACCCAGCGCCATTTTTGTTTTTGGGCACGCTCCGCTCTGGCCGACGTGCTCGCCCACGCACGCGCGGTAGAGCTGCTCTCTACTGCGCATTTGCGGCACGTCGGTCAGGGCTCCCTTATCTAGTAGATTGATGATCTGGAAAGAAATATGACAACTGAGGTAATCAAATTTGCAGATGATACAAAATTGTTCAGAGTAGTTAAATCACAAGCAGATTGTGATAAATTGCAGGAAGACCTTGTGAGACTGGAAAATTGGGCATCCAAATGGCAGATGAAATTTAATGTGGATAAGTGCAAGGTGATGCATATAGGGAAAAATAACCCATGCTATAGTTACACAACGTTAGGTTCCATATTAGGAGCTACCATGCAAGAAAGATATCTTGGCATCATAATGGATAACACATTGAAATTGTCGGTTCAGTGTGCTGTGGTAGTCAAAAAAGCAAACAGAATGTTGGGAATTATTAGAAAGGGAATGGTGAATAAAACGGAAAATGTCATAATGTCTCTGTATCGCTCCATGGTGAGACCGCACCTTGAATACTGTGTACAATTCTGGTTGCCGCATCTAAAAAAAGATATAGTTGCAATGGAGAAGGTACAGAGAAGGGCGACCAAAATGATAAAGGGAATGGAACAGCTCCCCTATGAGGAAAGACTAAAGAGGTTAGGACTGTTTCAGCTTGGAGAAGAGATGGCTGAAGGGAGATATGATAGAGGTGTTTAAAATGATGAGAGGTCTAGAACGGGTTAACGTGAATCAGTTATTTACTCTTTCGGATAATAGAAAGACTAGAGGGTACTCCATGAAGTTAGCATGTGGCACATTTAAAACTAATTGGAGAAAGTTCTTTTTTACTCAACACACAATAAAACTCTGGAATTTGTTGCCAGAGGATGTGTTTAGTGCAGTTAGTGTAGCTGTGTTTAAAAAAGGATTGGATAAGTTCTTGGATGAGACGTCCATTACCTGCTATTAATTAAGTTGACAGAAAATAGCCTTTGCTATTACTAGCAACAGTAGCACAGAATATACTTAGTTTTTGGGTACTTGCCAGGTTCTCATGGCCTGGATTGGCCACTGTTGGAAACAGGATGCTGGGCTTGATTAACCCTTGGTCTGACCCAGTATGGCATGTTCTTATGTTCTTATCATTAGTGGTAATACCTGTCATAATTGCTGAGGTTTACACAGTAGTCTTGTAGTTAGGTTTAAGCAGTAATAAGTTCCTTTGCCAGGTCCTCCCAGCTTAAGTGGGATATATAGGGAGATACATGAGGTTTAACTATAAAATATGAATGCTGACCCCACAAGAGGGATCCCAAATTTATAAGATGGACACTGATATATATGTTTCAAGAGAAAAACAAGATGAGGATCTTTTGACCTGAATGACAATGCCCAGGTTATCTGATTTGGCTGTTAAAGGATTATAGCTTCTTTCCATTCAACATGTGCTAAGTCCTGGACAGGGATAGGTCCCAAAGGCAAAAAGAACTCAAATCTACCTACAGAAAAAAAGCAACCTATCCAAGGGCAGTTTATCAGACAGGAAAGTGCTGATGTGGCAGAGCAGCACTGGTCAAGAGGTGACAGGATCAAGACCAGACCCTGGTCCAGGGGTGCCATGCAGCAGGAACAGTGAACCAAGCCCCCAAAGGAGAAGGGGGGCTCATGGTCTGAAATAAAGAAATGAGCCCACCCATATTGCTGTTGGACTATGCGTGAGCTGTTTGCATATGCATGTCTGGGCTGTTAAAACAGCAATGGAGACAGGGCTAAGGGGAGTGATGACAGGCAAAAGAATTTCATACACACCAACCAAATATGATACCCGAGGTATCACCCCTGTCTCCCCCTGTGGTGAAGTAGTAGAGCTCCTATGTCCTAGAGGTTTGCACATAAGTTTTGCCTGTTATCTGGCTACTCTTCTCCAGAGCTGAAATAAGCCTCTGTAGCCCAACAAGTGATAGTGACCAAGAATGCAAGTACTCTCCGAGACCTCCCTCCAGAGACTGCTCCAGGATGGATCAGAAGGTAATCTCTTAAAGTTGTGGGGGTAGTTAACTAATTAGGTTTATTAAGTACCCAGAGCAAGTTATGATCTCTGATATGTTAAGTTTACTAATAATGTAGAGCCTTACTCAGTATAAATCAGGATATACCAGCAAAGACTTTAGAAACATGTATTGTTTATTTTATTCTAACTGTTCAAACTGAAAAGACTGATCAATAAAAGTCTGATTCTGCAGAAAAATCCCATGGTCTTTTATGAGCTATTTGGATTGTATAAATATAGGAAGTAACAGAAGTAAATACGTGTAGCACCATCGTCCCAATAGGTGTGAGGAAGAGGGAAAGAAGTGTATGGTATCAGACAGGTTACAGAAATCCTTTATATTGCTTACAGACCAGCCAGTAGTATCCTGGGATGTGCCTCATCCAGACCCATTGTCTTGTACCTGCTTTCAGTTTTCCTAGCTCTTCCCATACATTTTATTCTGTAAAAGGAGTTGTGTCTACCCCATTCCCTTCTATAGTCTTGTCAACCAGTGATGGTCCTTCTCCTGGGTCTTCTTTAGCGACAACTGAACTGAAGTATTTGTTTAATATTTCTACCATTTCTTTGACTGTGTCTCCACATTTCTCCTTGTCACCTTTTTCCCGTAGATAAGCAGCATGAATTAGCCATGCTGTCTGGGATGTCCTCCAATCCTGTAGGTGGCGGAGCTCTCAATGTAAAGATCTGAGTCTTGCTGTACTGTGTGCCTGCTTGGCATCTCCCCTGCTTCCCTCAGTCTCCTCAGTCCATTTTTTTCCATGAGCCTAACAGCACGCGGAGCTCTTCGGTCTCCTCACACAGTTTTTCTGCCTCGATTACTGTAGTTAGGCTTAACTACATTCTCTTCAGTTTTTTTATCGAATGACAGAAAATGCCTCGACAACCGGGCTTCAAATTCTGGAAGTGCGGGAAAATAATGTCCATTACAAACAGTCTTACCCACTGCTACATTTGCCTGGGACCAAACCATGACCAGGCTAACTGCAGGGACTGCGACCACATGTCCCCACGAGCCCAGAGGCAGAGAGCAGCCAGAATACAAAAGTTAAAAGAGGCTGCTTCGGGATCGTATGCCCCCTCAGAGGAGTCGGCTCGATCCTCCCCGGGACCTCCCCATCTTTCGAAAGTATCGGTGCTTCCATGGGCTGCTTTGGTGGGGCCTCCCACTTCGACTGCGTCAACCATAAAGAAGGAACCATCGATTCCGACGCACGATGCAGGGGACACACCTAATGCGTTGAAGATGACATCAGCGTCGACCGGCGTTGAGGCTCCGACGCATCATCAACACACAGATGCATCCAGCGCCAGTAGTGGGAGCCATGCTTCGGGGTCAAAGCATGTTCACAAGTTTTCGAAGCATTGAAGCACAACAGCTCCAACACACCATCACCACCTAGTTACATTGACTCCATCAATGCAAAACCACCCAAACCACCAAAAAAAGCACATATCAGGTCACAAGAGGCAGAAAGAACCATCGCCTCTCTTGATAGTGGACACGGATGTTCCATCTTCTTCCCCAGATTCCTCTCTAGCATTCTCAGTGTCTCGAACATCGAGTCCCTACAAGCCCTTACGCAAGAAGGCAAAGTTATAAGCATTGCCCAGAACTCCAGACTCAGAGACAGTGAACCCATCTTGCCGCCGCAAGCTTCACCAAAGGGGTGCATCACTTTTACCTGACATACCACCCCAAGAAACATTAGCCTCGCAGGCGATGTTGCAAATCTCTTTGATTCTCTCACAATTCTTGGCAACAGTAGCAACTCAAGGTGGACATCTACCAGAAGCACCACAAGAAGCTCCAACATCTCCACAGGACAGCCCCAGTCCGGGGCCTGCACCTGCACCACCTTCTCCTTCTCCTCCTCTTGGAGACCAGTCACCTCAGACATCGTCACCAGGTTCTTCAATGGGATACCCTTCCGACCTCCCAGAGGAACAACCAGAATCAGTCTCTCCTCCAGAGAATCTGAATTATTCTAAGTTCCTCAACAGAGTGGGACAATGACTGAACATTGAAACCCAAAAAATTCCAGATCCAAGAGTGGATGTACTTGACCTACTAAAAATATTTGAGAGCCCGGCTGAACCTACTGCTCTTCCATCACACGAGGTACTGAATTCAGTCATGAAGAGAGCCTGGGAGACCCTCCTTTCAGGCTCTTCCACTTCCAGGAAGTTCAAACTGAAATTTAGAATACAACAATCATCTTACTACTCGCATGTACAATTATCTCATGCTTCAGTAGTTGTCGAGTCGGCAAAAGGCTCGAAAGTCTCACCTACATTCAAAAACACCTCCCGGGAGAGATTCGAAATACATGGATGACTTTGGGAAAAGAGCATACCAATATGGAATGCTCAATGCTACAATTCAACAACATCAGTTTGTAATCACCCAGTATCTATTTGAGTGTTTACAGTCATTAAACCTAGACTTCAAGAAAGATCTCTAGACCAGCAACTCCCTGAGTTCCACCATATGGAGGAAGATCTGTGGCACCTCATATGTACAGTGTACGAGGGTTTTGAGACATCTGCAAAATCCACAGCCAACACTATCGTGGCTCGATAACTTGCATGGCTGAGAGCCAGTGCCATCCGAGAGGATGTGCATGAAAAATTAGCAGACCTGTCTACCCGATAATCTGTTTGGTGACCAATTCTGGGAGACAGTAGCTCAATTAAAGGAACAAAAACTGAAAGTTATGTCTCTAATTTCTCCATCTGACTCTTCATCCTCCAGGTGGTATTTCCAGTCTTACCGCAAACCATCATATCAACGCTGGACCTTCAGGCCTTATCCTGCCTCACGGCCACCCAGTACTCTATCTCTTACCCTCAGTCTTCACAAACACAAGGGGCTATACAGCATCAGAGAAATCCGAAGCAATCTCGGACACCACAAGATCCAAATCCGAAACCATCACACGGTGTTTAGGGAACCCAAACCCACCGCTACCACTCTTGGTTGGGAGAAGATTATCCCTTTTCCTACCTGCATGGGAGGCCATTACAACTGACCTCTGGGTATTAAGAATAATAAAGGAAGGTTATTTCCTCATCTTCCAATCCATTTCCCCCACCCCACACCTAGTGCATACAAGACACCTAGCTGCACACTACAATCAAATGCACCTGGAGATCAACAACTTACAACAACAACAACAACAACAACAATGCATCAGCGAACTGCCTGTACTGCAGTTTCACAAAGGATTCTACTCCCAATACTTCCTCATTCCAAAGAAATCAGGAGGTTTACATCCCATCCTGGATCTCCGAGCACTCAACAAGCACTTGACGACGGAAAAATTCAAGATGACGTCTCTCAACTCCATTCTTCCCTTCATTCAACCCAACTATTGGATGTGTTCCATGGTCCTCAAGGATGCTTACTCCCACATACCGATGCACCTGGCCTCCTGGCGGTACCTATGCTTTATGGCCACTGGCCGCCACTTTCAATACACGGTACTCCCATTTGGCCTCTCCTCGGCTCCCAAAGTTTTCACCAAATGTCTAGGCTCACCTACAATGACAAGGAATCGAAATATTTCCCTATCTGGATGATTGGCTACTAGTAGCACCCAGCCCGTCTCTCCTACAAGCCAATCTCATTACTACCAGCAAATGCTTGGATGCCTTGGGCCTAATGATCAACTATGAAAAATCGAATCTGCAACCCACTCAGGCCTTGCAGTTCATTGGAGCCCATATCGATACCTCAATGGACAGGGCCTTTCTTCCTGAGGCCAGAGTGATCAACTTGACCATGCTTGCACACAACTTCCAACAGTGTACCACTGCCTCTGCTTGCAGAATCTTAACATTCTTGGGACATATGGCAGTAGCTATCTATGTGATTCCCCACACACATCTCCACAAGCAGCATCTACAATGGGGTCTAAAGACCCAATGGAATCACTTCTCCAACCGTTTCTCTGCACCCCTTACCATCACGCCCAGCATGAAGCAGGATTTGGACTGGTGGTTGACCCCAACAGCTCTCACAGTGGGAGCCCCACTGCGACCCTCAGCTCATCATATCACACTCACCACAGATGCGTCCAGCAAAGGGTGGGGTGCTCACCTAATCCGCCTGCAAACTCAGGGCCTATGATCTGCCTGGGAGCGCACACAGCAAATCAATCTGGAACTGAGAGCAATTCTAAATGCTCTCCGAGCCTTCGAGGAAACATTAGAAGGGAAAACAGTCATGATCCACACAGACAATCAGGTGGCCATGTTCTACATAAACAAAGAAGGAGGGTCCCTAGGTGGGATTGACCTCTGTCCTCGACTGCTGTACATTTTCGTCCAGGCCTTATGTCCCTAAAAGGGTTTGACCTCGACTACTGTGCCTGTTTGTCCAGGCCTCATGTCCCTAGGTGGGATTGACCTCTGTCCTCGACTGCTGTGCCTGTCCGTCCAGGTCTTATGTCCCTAGGTGGGATTGACCTCTGTCCTTGAATGCCATGCCTGTCCATCCAGGCCTTATGTCCCTACAAGGGTTTGACCTCGACTGCTGTGCCTATTTGTCCAGGCCTTATGTCCCTACAAGGGTTTGACCTCAATTGCTTTGCCTGTCCGTCCAGACTTTATGTCCCTACAAGGGTTTGACCTCGACTGCTGTGCCTGTTCATCCAGGCCTTATGTCCCTACAAGGGTTTGACCTCGACTGCTGTGCCTGTTTTTCCAGGCCTTATGTCCCTAGGTGGGATTGACCTCTGTCCTCGATTGCTGTGCCTGTCCATCCATGCCTTATTTCCCTAGGTGGGATTGACCTCTGTCCTCTACTGCTGTGTCTGTTCGTCCAGGCCTTATGTCCCTCTGTGGGCTTGACCTCTGTCCTCGATTACTGTGCCTGTCCATCCAGGCCTTATGTCCCTGGGTGGGATTGACCTCTGTCCTCGATTGCTGTGCCTATCCATCCAGGCCTTATGTCCCTATGTGGGCTTGACCTCTGTCCTCGAATGCTGTGCCTGTCCATCCACGCCTTATGTCCCTACAAGGGTTTGACCTTGACTGCTGTGCCTGTTTGTCCAGGCCTTATGTCCCTAGGTGGGATTGACCTCTGTCCTCGATTGCTGTGTCTGTCCATTCCTATGTGGCATTGACCTCTGTCCTCGAATGCTGTGCCTGTCCGTTCAGGCCTTATGTCCCTACAAGGGTTTAACCTTGACTGCTGTGCCTGTTCGTCCAGGCCTTATGTCCCTAGGTGGGATTGACCTCTGTCCTCGATTGCTGTGCCTGTCCGTCCCTATGTGGCATTGACCTCTGTTCTCAAATGCTGTGCCTGTCCATCCAGGCCTTATTTGCCTACAAGGGTTTGACCTCGACTGCTGTGCCTGTTCGTCCAGGCCTTATGTCCCTAAGTGGGCTTGACTTCTGTCCTCGATTGCTGTGCTTGTCCATCCAGGACTTATGTCCCTACAAGGGTTGGACCTTGATTGCTGTGCCTGTCCGTCCAGGCTTTATGTCCCTAGGTGGGATTGACCTCTGTCCTCGACTGCTGTGCCTGTCCATACAGGCCTTATGTCCCTAGGTGGGATTGACTTTTTTCCTCAATTGCTGTGCCTGTCCATCCAGGCCTTATGTCCATACATGGGTTGGACCTCGATTGCTGTGCCTGTCCATCCAGGCCTTATGTCCCTACAAAAGTTTGACAGATTGTAAGCCCTCTAGGGATAGGGAAATACCTACAGTACCTGATTGTAATCCACTTTGGAGTGCTGGAAAAGTGTGAAAAGCCTGGCTCAACGCATCTTAGAACAGCAAGAAACCTTGGAGAAACTTACTGCAGCATTTCTTCAGCTTCATACACAGAAGATACAAGGCACAGCTTCTACTCAAGAAGGTCAGTTAAAGGAGGTAACTTTAAAGACTGCTGTTCCACTGGCGGCTCCTATTCGCTTCTTCGGAGAACTCCAGAAGACTCGGGGCTTCTTGAACCAGTGCAGCTTACTTTTCACCTTACAACCTTCATTGTTTCCCATGGGTCTTTCTAAGACCAGCTACATCCTGTCATATTTGGATGGGAGAGCCTTGTCTTGGGCATCTACCTTGTGGGAATGCAAGGACCCTATCCTGCAGGACATAGAAGGATTTATGGACTTGTTTAAATCCGTTTTTGATGACCCCGCTCGTATGTCTGTTGCAGGGTTTGCTTTAGTGGACTTGAAGCAAAGCAACAGATCCTTGGCTGAATTTGCCATATAATTTAAGACTCTTGCAGCAGAACTCCGCTGGGACCCCATATGTCTCAAGACTCTTCTGCAGAGGCCTGGATACTCGCTTGAAAGACGAGCTGGCCGCACGACAGACACCTGACTCGCTGGAAGAATTGATAGCCTTAGCTACTCGGCTTGCTTGTCGGCTCCGAGACAAGGCGAAGGAACTCCAGCCTAAGGTGTTACCTGGGTTGAAACAGGCCAGTATCCCTACACCTCGGATGGGCCTAGCAATTCATGATATTGAAAAAGAGGAACTGATGCAACTTGGTCATAGTCACTTGACCTCAAAATAGAGAAGATTTAGGAAGAAACGCGGCCTGTGCATGTACTGTGGTCACCCCGGCCATGATGTCTCTACATTCCCCATTCATTCGGGAAACGGAAGGGCCTAAGTCCCGCGGGAGGACGGTTCTTGGGCCATATGGCATTATCTACTCCACTCTCTCATTCAGTCTCTGTGACCTCTGAACCAGCGATGGTTCGGACCCCTGCCCTGGTGGACTCAAGGGCAGGAGGCAACCTTATTCTCAGACATCTTGTGGAAGACCTGAGGAGTCCTTTCGTCAAATTAGAAGATCCTTTATTGTATCACAATTTGAAGTGGGCCTTGGACATGCCTTTACATCGCCACTTCTCTTGAAGATCTTATTGACGTCCACATCAGTTCAACCTATAACTGCTGATATTCATAGTGGTTGCTATGTTCGTCATGGCTAGATAGCGCTCTGCATCTTTACCGTCTTCACGGACTATTTCTTTGAGATATCTGCTAAGACTGATCCACTCGGAAGTCGTGCCTGTAGGACCACAGCACTGTTGATTCCGAAGAAGATATCTCTAGCTACCAGCCTGTTTGGATTGCTGGTACTGCCACCATCTCTCTTCCAACATTCTGCGGAAGAATTATCCAGAAGTGGGTTTGGACGTACCCCAGCTTTATTTATTTATTTAAAGGCTTTTATATACCGATGTTCATGTACTAGTACATACCGCGTCGGTTTACATAGAACCAAAGTTGGAAATTACATCAAACAAGTGGGTACAAATAACAGGGATAACTTCGTAAGAACTTAGAACTTATAGCTAAAGCAGAGAACAAGAATTAAATTATTATAAATCATTATAAATAAATACCCATAATTGCAAATAATTACAAATAACAGTCAACAAAAAGTTGGGTTTGCATCTGACTTAATAAGCATGAGTGCAGAATAACGTACATCTAACAGGTGGAATCATGAGGCAGTTATAAGATGAAATAGTTACGGCATCAGACATCTAGCGTAAGGGATTATGAAATGCGAGAATAAGTCTAGCTCTGAGTCATGGCTTGGGGAGAGATCTTTGAGTGAAGGCTTAAATTCAGTGACGTCCATAGCAGCCAAGCTATTGCTGCTGAGTTCAACACCTCATCCAGTTCAGTATTGAAGAGGTTACCCTTAGAAGTGGGTTGGATGTGCTCCAACACCTCCACCTTCGCTGAAGTTTCAGTGACGTCCATAGCAGCCAAGCTATTGCTACTGAGTTCAACACCTCAGGGTGTTCAGTACTGAAGAGGTTACCCTTAGAAGTGGGTTGGAAGTGCCCCAACATCTCCACCTTCACTAAAGGTTCAGTGACGTTATGACAGCTGAGCTATTGCTGTGGAATACAATACCTCATTCTGTACTTACTGAAGAGTTACCTTTAGAAATGGGTTTGGACATACCCCAACATCGCCACTTCCATTGAAGTCGGTGACGTCTATAACAGTTGCTATTGCTGCTAATTGCTACCATCTCTCATCCAGTACATCTACTGGAGAGTCATCTTTAGAAGTGGATTTTGGACATTCTTCAACATCACCACTTCCACTGATACCGACAGTGACGTCCACAGCAGCTCAACCCATTGCTGCTGATATCATCAATAACACTCTGAAAGATTCTTCCAAATCTCAAGATCCACCTATCACCTTTGCAGAAGACGAAGTTGAAATCTAGATCAAAGAGATTCTGGATGTTCATAACAGAGGCAAGAATTTTGAATACCTTCTGACTTGGGAAGGCTTCGGCCCTGATTTGATCACTTGGGAGCCTCAGACCAATATCTTGGATAAAGAGATGCTTCATCAGTTTCATCTGGTGCATCCCTTGAAACCTAAACCTGGTACCCGAAGAGGAGATCGCCCTTTGAAGGGGGGTACTGTTGCGTCCGTCGCTGCTTGACGCCCTCACTCCGCCCTCTCTACCTCTGTGGTGACTCCCTCTGGGTCTGATGGACATTTATGCCGCAGCATCTCCATGCCATCTCTCTCCGGCGTCCCTGGACCAGCTCGATGCTGCGGATCCGCCATGTTCCTGATGATGTAAGGGCGCGCGCACTCCGATGTATGGACCAGCAAGGGCGTGAACCTCAGGGGCGTCCCCCTGAATTGACGTCATTTGCTTCCAATATAAAAGGTCTCCACTTTTGCTAACAATTCGAGATAGCAAGGATTGATAGCGGGAATTGCCTTTACTCACTAATCTCTCTAAGCTACTCTGCCTTCTTAGACTTACCAAAGGTACCCGCTCCTCAGTGGCCTCGCTCTCTTTTCTTTGTTTCAGATTGCAGATAGGAACCGGTATTCGCTCCTTGAGGGCCCATGTTCCTGGGCACTCTGAAGATTCTCTACTGCCTGGAAGCTATCGCAGATACAGACATTTATGAATTACCATTGCTCTCTCAGAGCTTTCCCTGGAACCAGGTACTCGCTCCTCAAGGGCCTAACCCTTTCCAGCTACTGAGCTTCTGTAAGACCTTATGTGAGAATTGTCTTCTAGTTCTGGCTATGAACATAGCATATCCTGTCTACTCACCATCTACAGTCTCTTTACAGCTCAGCCACCCTGGGATCGCTGTTCCAGTACCTGAGGGACTTCAGCCCTGCCGGGCATTACAACTCACTACTGACACCTCTGGTGGTTCTACTATCCTGTCTAATAAAAGAACTATCTGTGTCTGTTTCCATTCACCAGCCTAGCCGGTGGTACCTCTCAGGATATCCTCCTGGGGGCGCTGTCATTTGAATCGGCCCAAGGATTCATTCACCTATCTATATTCTTCTACAGTAGAGTGCCCTCTCCAAACACTCCGCTGATAACGGATTGCCAACTCCTTCGCCTACAGGAGTATCCAGCAGCCGAAGTCAAAACAGACTGCCAACTCCGCCTACAAAGTACAACTAGTTTGATAACTCCTCCCCTCTCGAGGAGTAGTTCCATAACAAGATTGCTACTCCCTAGCAGATGGCTATCAAGATCGCTAACTCCTCCTTCCTTAGGAGCAGATCATAACAAGATTGCTAACTCCTCCCTCCTGGAGGAGCAGATCATAACAAGATTGCTAACTCCTCCCTCCTGGAGGAGCAGAGCACAACACCTACAAGAGTTTGACTTAGATTGTAAGCCCTCTGGGGATAGGGAAATACCTACAGAACCTAAATGTAATCCACTTTGAATTGCTGGAAAAGTGTGAAAAGAGGAATATAAATAAATTAAAAAAAACATTTCTGTGCCTGTCTGTCCAGGCCTTATGTCCCTAAGTGGGATTGACCTCTGTCCTCAACTGTTGTGCCTGTTTGTCCAGGCCTTATGTCCCTACAAGGTTTTGACCTCGACTGCTGTGCCTGTTTGTCCAGGCCTTATGTCCCTAGGTGGGACTGACCTCTGTCCTCTACTGCTGTGCCTGTCCATCCAGGCCTTATGTCCCTATAAGGGTTTGACCTCGATTGCTTTGCCTGTCCGTTCAGGCCTTATGTCCCTAGATGGGATTGACCTCTGTCCTCGACTGCTGTGCCTGTCCATCCAGGCCTTATGTCCAGTCCTAACGACTGAACCCTCGTTGCATAGGGAAACCTCAGTCTCTGGCAATTCAAACTAGTAATCCTTCACAGCATGGATCCTTAAATAAAACAAACAATTTTCTTTAGTTTCAGGGCAGAGAAGAGAACTTCCTCCGTCATGCTTATGAAGTCATGATCTGTTTGCAAATGTTTAAATCCTAACAGTTTGTACCATTATACACTCTAGGGGGCCAACCCATTCCAGGGAGCCCTTTCCTGCTCAAAGGAAAGGGAACTCTCCCCGTTGTTGCAGCCTATCTCTTAGCACCTGTTGACACATGTTCAGAATGAGAAAAGATCTCCAAGGTACTTAGACTGTGGCAAACACAGACCATACTCACAGTGAGACCCTGCTCCAGGTCGCCACGCTTTGAAGGCTCGTGCTCCACTCTAGGGGCCAACCCATTCCGGGAGCCCTTCCCGGCTCAAAGGAAAGGGAACTCTCCCCGGGTGTAGCCAGCCTGTATCTACCCTCTGACCCATGTTGAACCGCTGTTTACATGGTAACCTCCTCCGCCTCGGCCTTGAAAATTCTCGTTTGTATATCTGCTAACTCCACCAGATTTTAAAAGACCAGCGAGAGCTCACTAGATGCCAAGGGAAACACCCCACTCTAGATGCCAACCCATTCTAGGGAGCCCTTTCCTGCACAAAGAAAAAGGAACTCTCCCCGGTTGTAGCCAGCCGGTATCTACCCTCTGCCTCTGTGCCTTGCTGCCATACACCAGATGACTCACTCAACTCCTTGTGGTATTCTGGCCACTATCATAGTTGCTCAGTGTGTTGGTGCTAGTCTTTCTGCTTGCTGTGTTCCCCCTTCATTGTGCTGTAGGATGTTGATTCCAATTGTCTTGCCGCTTTGCCTGTCGTGCTGCCTTCGAGGGTTCTTGCATCTGTTATCGGTGCTCTCTTTTGAAGCTCTGGTGTGTTTTTGACCCTCTCGCTGCTGCTTTGCACCTCTGTTAAAGCACTCTTGCCACTCCTGGTACCCCTTTGCCCCTTTAAAGTACCTTAGGCTATTCATGCCACTTTGGTGCCACTTTGCCACAATCTAAGTACCTTGGAGCTGTTTTGTTGTTCTGATGATTGCTCCCCAGAAGTTTCATCAAAATTGATAATAAAACCCCAATTCTGCAGCCAAAAATAGGCTGCAAATACTTCCCCCATTGACTTTAATGGGAATCGGAAAACGAATGCACGTATCAACGTATTGGGGGCGCCATTGAACGAATGCAACGTATTTGCCCACCGAAGAATACAAATACTGAATTGGATGAATCCGTACCCTCTGCACATCCCTATTCTACGTCTGTGCCCACCAATCCAGAAGCCCCCCAACCTTGGGACTTAAATATTGTGCTAGAATAACTCATGTTACCACCTTTCGAGCCTCTGGATTCTTGTCAACCCAGATTCCTTTCCTGGAAAGTACTCTTTCTAGTAGCACTTATCACTGCGAGACATGTCAGTGAGCTACAAACCCTGGTACACTATTCTCCATATCTGGAATTCTATCACGACAAAACCCCATTACTTACGCATCCCACCTTCCTCTCTAAGGTGGTTTCATATTTCCACCTTAACCAGTCTATCACTCTTCCAACCTTCTGCCCTAAGCCTCATAGCAATGCTACAGAACATAGACTACACACACTGGATTATAAGCAGGCACTTGCTTACTATAAACAAAGGACAGCCTCCGATAAAAGAGTATCGCAGCTATTCGTCTCATTTAATCCTAATGCTCCAGGCCTACCTATTTCCAAAAGAACACTGTCAACTTGGATCTTAAACTGCATATGATTCTGCTACCAGAAATGCTCAGAGTCCTTAGCTACATCACCTAAAGCACACCAGGTCATTGCTATGGCATCTTCCATAGCCCACCTGCGTGACGTGCCCATTCTGGACATTTGCAAGGCCGCAACCTGGTCCTCGCTACATAAAGGGAAGATCTATTGATTCCTCCTGATCCGTAGTCATACCTTCACAAACCCTCAGAATCTGAATCCAACACCTGGACCAGTGAGTTAGCCTGCATGCACACCTGCCTAGCAGCCCAAAAGAGGCTCTTAGTTGGTTGGGGTGGGAAGGAGGGATCTAGAATCCAATGCAAAATGATACACTGGTAAACCTTCCTCCCTTAATGCACTGGATATTCACACTGGTGCAACTTGCACCACTACTGATAACCCTGGGGACACCAATATTGATGGAATGCTGTCATATGCAATAAGAATCTTCAGAATGGGTTGCACATCCATCTTTATTACTGCCAGTGCTGGTGAAGCTGATACACTAATGCTAACAAGATAATGGTCCAATTCGTCCTTAATTCTTCTGTTCAGCTTCTCCCCCAAAACAGATGGGTGACAGGAGACAAGGTGACATCTTCGTGGGCCACTTGAAAATTATTGATGGCTCTTACCAGGACCTTGGAAGTCTGTTGATGTTCCCACAGATCTCCAGACTTCTTGGAAGTGTAGCAGTATTCTCTGCGGGAATGCTTGGGAGCATGACAGTTGCCAGTAACTCCCTGTTCTCAGCACGGTGCTTTTATAGTGTTAGGATAAAAAGTGCACAGCTGGCTTTGAACTTGGATCTGTTCAGTTTGGAGCTGGTCTGCAATGTGTAGAGGCTCCAAATGGCTCTGAAGTATTCAGGCTCATAGCTGACAGCCTGGAGTATGGGAGCATGGTTCTGTCTCTAAGGATCTGGTTTGGTCCTCAAGAGATTAAGTAGGTTTAATGGGATGCCAGGAAGTTGTTCATGGTATTTTAAAGACTCTACGGCTAAGTGATTGTGTAAAATCCCAATAGAAGGCCAAGGAACTCTTCTTCCTGCATATGTTTATATTATGTGATATGAAGATATTGAATCTCTGTGTTAACCTTGTGAGTAGATGTTCTGTCTTAAGCATTCTGTTTGTCTGATGATAAGAAGAAATTACTGGGGAATATATTCAGTCACTGTCCAGATAGCAAAGACAGCCAGATAAAGTTATCCAGCTAACTTTGGAGATATATTCAATAGTGCTCCTGGCTATCTTGATATTAGCCAGATAGCTTTAGCCAGCTTATTTTAGGACTGTTCTTTGGCATGACCAGATTTAGGCCTAGATAACAACTATATCGCACGATATTCAAGATATTGCATAATATTTAGACTCCAAGTATTCCCCTATTACAATTAAGGGTGGATTTTAAAAGGGTGTGCACACGCGTCCATGTGCGCATGCTACCTGGTGCATGCACATGGACACATGATTTTATAACATGCATGTGCAGGCGTGCGCATGTTATAAAATTGGGGGTTGGCGCGCTCAAGGGGGTGCACAATTGTGCACTTTTCGCGCGCCAAGCCGCACTGCCTTCCCCGTTCCCTTCCAGGCCACTCTAAAATCGGCGTGGCCTGAAAGAGAAATTCCCTTCCCCCAAGCCTGACCTTTCCATCCCTTTCCCTAACCTTTCCCCCCCCACCCAACCCTACTCTAACTCCCCCTGACTTTTATCTTTCCTTTTGTGCCTGCTTCTGGGCAGGTGCAGTTGCGTGCACCGGAAGCCTGCCAGCACGCAATCCTCTGAAACAGCAGTAATGGCCGCTGTGTTGGAGGCCTCTAGCCCCGACCTGCCCCTGCCCTGCCCACACCCTGTCCCCTGATCGCCCCTTTAGTAAAGCCCCGGGACTTATACGTGTCCCGGGGCTTTTCGCGTGTCGCCGGGCCTTTTGAAAATAGGCCTGGTGCGCGTAAGGCCGGTCACTGGGGTAAATCCTCCTACCTGCTTATAGAAAAGCTCTGAAATCTCTGAGAGCATAACTTCATCTGGGCTGTGTCCGATGACGTCATCCATGTTGTGAGGACTGCTTTTCTGCTTGTCCTTAAAGAATAATAAGTGTGAGCACATTTAGTGTTAGCTAAAACTTTTGATAGGGTGTTGGGAAAAGGTTTTCTTATGCTCTATCATTACTGCACTGTAAAATATCAATGATCAGACTTGTAAAACTGTTCAAGGTTGTTGTCAAGCTGAAATGCTAGAATATATGCAAGAAGTTAAAAGGTATGTCAGAGTTCAGCCCTAAGTTTTGTTCCTGCCTTATTGGCTCAATTTACAAGAAATCATATGACATATAAGAATCCCAGTATTATTAACATATATGAGATAAAATTCTAATGCCAACTAATTTGGAAAATATTATGCAAACTAGCTCATTGATATTTAAATTGGAGACAGTAATCTATTTAATATAATGTGTCAACAGTGCTCTGAGAGATTGCTTTTGAATTGCCTTGCACTCTCTTGGAATATTCCATATTTTATCTAAATAAAGATCTTTCTTTAAGCTGCTGGTATAATGATAGCTTCCTAGGAAACCTCTTCAATGCACCCTGACATTATATATAACCATCAGAATTGATTTGAAACTGTTTTTAAACAGATCAGAAGTATTTCTATATATTCCTCATGAGTATAAAACTAATACATTGTTTAAGTATATTTGTTTGAAAATGAAGTGTGATTGGAAGGTCTGTAAATATTTTGAAATTCTTGATACATGCATCCATCTCAATGGAACAGGGACATTTGTGTACAAAGTTTTGCTGAAGTGGATCCTTGGGCCGAGAGGGAGTTGGTGCAACCTGTAGGGAGGAGCCTTGCAAGGTTCCCTGGGGGCTGGCAGCGGCTGTAACAACACTCATGGTCGTCTCACTAAAGGATTCTGCTATGTGCAGCTGGGACAGGAGTCCATGAAGGCCTGGACATCTCTCTGCATCTGGGGCCACCATTAGTACTGCTGGAGCCTCGTGAGAGTTTGGGCCTGCTCAGGGTGACCTGCGACACAGGAGTAATGAGACCACTCTAACACTTTTTCTTGAAGTTTGTGTGGAACAACCATCTTCCCTGGTGGAACAGTCATGGTGGTGGTCATAAGAATCTGGGCAAGTCAATAATATGTCTGGGAGGATTAGAGATGTCCTCCACCAGGAAGAACTGGGATAGAGTGTCAGCTCGAACATTCTTGGTGGCAGGTCGGTATCTTATCTCAAAGTCAAAGCATGAAAACAATAGAGACCAGTTGGCTCAGCAAGCATTCACCACAATGGTAATTTATGCAAAAAAGAAAGTTAAACAGGTATTGCATAAGCAAGTAACAAATAAAATATCCGTATAAATCAATAAAGTATTTATTACAAGTGTTAAAAAATATTAGTGCACAAATTTACAATACAAAATGTTTCTAAATAATCACGTCTTAAATATCAAAGATATATAAACTACATTTAAACATTGTATCACTTATATGTATCTATTAGAGATGTGAATCAGAACCGGAATCGGTTCCGATTCCGGTTCCGATTCACGTGGGTTTTTTTCCATCGGGCCCGATCGCATTTTGTTTATCGGCTGCGCCCCAGCCGATAAACAAAAACCCACCCCGACCCTTTAAAAGTAACCCCTTAGCTTCCCCCACCCTCCTGACCCCCCAAAAAACTTTTACAGGTACATGGTGGTCCAGTGGGGGTCCTGGGAGCGATCTCCCGCGATCTCCCACTCCAGGCCATCCTCCCGTTCCCGGGCCGTCGGCTGCCACTAATCAAAATGGCGCCGATGGCCCTTTGCCCTTACCATGTGACAGGGTATCCGTGCCATTGGCTGGATCCTGTCACATGGTAGGAGCACTGGATGGCCGGAGCCATCTTGTGTTCCTACCATGTGACAGGGGCTGACCAATGGCACTGGTAGCCCCTGTGACATAGTAAGGGCAAAGGGTATCGGCGCCATTTTGAATACTGGCAGCCGACGGTCCGAGTGCAGGAGGTCGCTCCCGGACCCCCGCTGGGCTTTTGGCAAGTCTTGTGAGGGTCAGGAGGGTCCCCCAAGACTTGCCAAAAGCCCCTGGTGGTCCAGCGGGGGTCCGGGAGCGATCTCCTGCACTCGGGCCATCGGCTGCCAGTAACCAAAATGGCGCCGATAGCCTTTGCCCTTACTATGTCACAGGGGCTACCGGTGCCATTGGTCATCCCCTGTCACATGGTAGGAGCACAAGATGGCGCCTGCCATCCAGTGCTCCTACCATGTGACAGGATCCGGCCAATGGCACGGATACCCTGTCACATGGTAAGGGCAAAGGGCCATCGGCGCCATTTTGATTAGTGGCAGCCGACGGCCCGGGAGCCCGAGGATGGCCCGGAGCGGGAGATCGTGGGAGATCGCTCCCGGGACCCCCACTGGACCACCAGGTACCTGTAAAAAGGTTTTGGGGGGGTCGGGAGGGTGGGGGAAGCTAAGGGGTTACTTTTAAAGGGTTGGGGTGGGTTTAAGGGTTATTTTTGTGTGCCCTTTTTCCCGCCCTCCTTCAAAACCATAAGGGAACCCCCACAATCAATATCTTGGGGTTTTCCTATCGTTTTGGGGGAGCCCCCGATTTCTGACGATTTTGAAAATATCGACGATATTTTCAATCGTCCGAAGCCCGATTCACATCCCTAATATCTATAATTTAATTATAAGACCACAGACAATTTAAGATATATAAACCTCAATGGAATCATACCAAACATTCAGATTCCCACATACACCCCTATTTTAATCATTTTATATGTGATTGTTTAGGATACATTTTGTATCGTGTATTTGTGAACTAACATATTTTAAGATTTGTAATAGATAATTTAATGATTTATGTGGGTATTTTATTTGTTACTGGAAAGCATTCATCCATTGTGCATTGTGGAGATGTTCCAATTTCTTATAATCTGTGTAAATAGTAATGCAGTGCTGAGCTCCTTTGAGCCATTGATGCCACTCCTGGAGCGTGAGCTTAATGGCCATAAATTTCTGTTGCCAATCCCATAGTTGTGCTTCACTGGGAGAATTTTATTGGAAAGAAGGATCATGGATGGAGAATGCCCTTAGCTGAGTGTTGACTCAAGACTGCCCCTACTTCAAGCTTGGAAGCATCCATTTCAACTATGAAGGGCCACATGAGATCAAGATGGTGGAGACAGGGTTCCTGCAGGAAAGCTTCCTTCAAATCTTGGAAGGTGAGGAAGGCTTCTGGAGTCCATACCTTAGTATCTGCTCCCTTGGGGGTGGGGGAAGTAAGAGGAGCCTCAGTCTTAGAGTAGTTGGGAATAAAGTGTCATTAATAGTTGGCAAAGCCTAAGAATCTTTGCAGAGCCAATAGGCCAGTGGGCTGTGGCCAGTCTTGGATAGTCTTGATCTTATCTGGATCCATGTGGAAGCACTTACTGGACACTAGGTACCCCAAGTTGGGGAGACTCTCTTTCTCAAAAAGGCACTTTCCGAACTTTGCATACAGCTTGTTATCTCGCAACTTTTGAAGGACTATAAGTATGTCCTGGTGGTGAGAGTCAAGATCCTTAGAGAAAACAGGGATGTAGTCTAAATATGTGATAACACAGATATAGAGACGGTCTCTGAAGATCTCATTCATCATCTTCTAAAATACCACAGATGTATTATATAATCCAAAAGGCATTGCAAGGTACTCATAGTACCCATCTTGCATGTTGAATGCCGTCTTCCACTCATCCTCCAGCCGATTCTGAAAGAGGTTATAGGCACTGTGGCAATCCAATTTAGTAAAGACTCTAGATCCCTGGAGGCAGTCAAATAGCTCGGCGATAAGCAGTAAAGGGTACTAATCTTTCTTTGTAATCACATTTAGTCCTCTGTAATCAATACATGGGCATAGTGAGCCATCCTTCTTAGTGATGAAAAGGAAGCCAGCCCCAGCTGGGGAAGTAGAAGGTCAAATGGTCGAAGTTTTCCTTGATATATTCTGTCCTAGCTTGGATCTCAGGGATGGATAATGGATACACACTCTGCCATGAGCAGACTTGTAAATAGGAAGCAGTTCAATGGTACAGTCATATACCCTATGAGAGGGTAGGGTCTTGGCCCTCTTTTTGGAGAAGATGTCTTTGTAGTCCATATATGGTCGGAGTAACCTCATGAGGGTGACTACTAATGGTAAACAGAGTGGTGGTTCAACTTGCTGCAGGCAAGTGCCATGGCAATGAGGGCCCCATCTGAACAGCTGTAAAGAAGCAAAACTGAACTGTGGAGAGAGGAGTTGTAGCCATGGAAGTCCTAGTACAATGGGGTGTACTGCTTTATCAATGACTTGGAGAGCCATTTCTTCCACGTGCAGAATGCTAGTGTGTATTTGCAAGTGTGCTGTGGTCAATGTGATCTTCCCAGGCTGAGGGGCCCCAGGAATGGAAGAAATGGCAAGAGGTGTCCTCCAGGGGACCATAGGAAGGTGTAAGTGGTCGACAAGGGCTTTCATAATGAAATTTCCTCTGGTGCTGGAATCGACCAGTTCTAGCAGGGGAAACTCCTGGTCATCCACCATAATGGTCACTGGGTGTGTCAGTTGAGGAGCGGGGGTCATAAAATCTATGGTCACCTCCCTACTAGATCCTAGGATTAGTAGTTTTCTGGCCTCTGTGGGCACCAAGTGAGCTGATGCCCAGTCCTGGCACAGTAAAATCAGAGTCCCAGCTGACGTCAGTGGAGTATCTTCTCAGGGGTCATGCACCCCTGACCAAGATGCATTGGTTCCTCTGAATGTGATGGTGTAGGGGTGGTGGAGAGAGAGAGTGCTGAAAATGAGGTGCTAGTGCAAGTGGTTTGCACAGTGGATGGAGTTCCTGGGCTCATTGCTGATCGATCCTCCCAGCTAAGTCTATCAGATTGGATTTAGGATACTCACAAGCAGCTAGCTTGTCCTTGATTCACAAAAATAGCCATTCCATGAAAATACTGTGGAGGCCGTCATCTCCTCAGTTCAGCCCCGTGGCCATAGTTCGGAACTCTGTTGCCGACTACCCTGGCATAGGTGGAGGAGGTCAGAGCCCACTGTGGTCAACCAGCCTGGCTCATCAAAGACCAGCTTGAAGGCCCAGTCAAGCTGTTGAAAATCCTGCAGAAGGGGGTCTTCTCACTCCCACAAGGGGGAGGCCCAGGCCAAGATCTTCCCATCAAACAGGGAAAGCATGAATGTGGTCTTCACAGAATCATTAAAAAACAATGCTGGCTGGAGTGAGAAGTGCATGAAACACTGGTTCAAGAATCCTCAGCACAGCTTCAAATTCCCAGTGTACCAAGATGGTGCTGGTAACTACAGCGTGGGTGACTCAGGTACCAAAGGAGGGGTTACTGTTGAGGCCAGGGGTAAGGAAGCAGGTGAAATGGCCAATTTGTCCAGGCAGGCACTAAGCCACTCTATCAATCCCACCATGAGCTCTAGGAACTGCTGTTTCAGAATCTTCTGTGCTGGGCCTGGAATGGTCTGGAGGCCTGAGGCATCCAGTGGGCCCATGGCCTCGGCAATCTGTTGCAGAAGTGGATCATTGGCTGAGGGGAGTTGGCGCAACCTGCAGGGAGAAACTCTGCAAGTCCTCACCATCAGCAGGTGGAGCTGGCTGAAGCGGAAGCCCAACTGGAGCTTCACCAATGCAGCCCTAATTTCCTTTAGGTTGAGTCCTCGGGTGCCGGGGCCAACTGGACTTAGGCACAGACCTTTTTGGGGGTAAAAATCCATCATGTGAAAGATGTTACAGACCAGCACAGAGGAAGTTGGAGTCAGGTCAAGCATTGGTCGGGGCAAATGGCAAGCAATCAGAGTCAGTTCAAGCTGTGGTCAAGGCAGGCAGAGTTCTCTCAGGGTCGAGGTTCAGGCAGAGGTTGGGCCAAGTGGCATTCAGTAAAAACAGTAAACAGGTGGTGGTCAGAGACAGGCAGAGGTCATGCAGTGTCAAAGTCCAATCTGAGATCAAGCCAATCTGAGGAGACAAAGAACGAAGAAAAGAATGAGGGGCCACAGGAGCAAGGAAGGAAACTGAAGACAGACAAGGAAAATTGACCAGGAATACAAGAATTTAAGATGAACCAGACAGTCAACGGAACCAGGACCAAGACACAGGAACTCAGGAGCATGTTGGGAATCAGGAATGCAGAGGCAATGCACTTCTCTGAAGAGCTAACCTATTGCCATGGTGGGGAGTGCAAGGAGAGAGAGCCTTTAATAGGAGGGGAGCCCTGATGTCATCAGTGGGCACCATGGGGAAGTTCCTACTGCTAGTCCTTTATATTGTACGAAGGTGGCATGAACCCACCTCGGGCAGCCTGGAGTTGGCTTTGGCATCTCACTCCTTTCCACTGCTTTGGCCATTAAATTGCAGTGGTCGGCCGTGCGGCCATTCTGGGGTCAACCTTGGAATTGAAGGCATTTGGAGAGGGCACAGGGCTGGAGGGAAGAGTGGTGGTCCACGGTCAACTCATGAGCTGCTGAGCGCAATACAAAGTTAATTTTGAGATCTAACTTTTTTCAAAATTGTTTTCATTATAAGGTCTGTAGTTTTTGACCAGGTTATTATTTTTCTCACAGTTCAAGCAGGATGGTAGTCCTCACATATGGGTGACATCACAGGATGGAGCCCAATCACGGAACACTTGTCAGTTTCCAGAACTTTGACTGGCCCCTACTGGGCATGCCCAGCATGGCACTCACCCTGCAGCCAGCAGGGGTCCCCCTTCAATCTTTTTTTTTCCGCGCAGCAGTAGCCACGCGGTTAAGGAGCTCTACAGAGATTCCTGACAGGAATTTTCCTCACGGAATTACTAAAAAGTTTCATACCCCACAGGAGTCCCTCCTTTGAATTTTTGACTTCACGGTACTTCGGTAAGTTTTTATCCGTTTTTGATTGATTCCTGACGGGTTTGGCCCTCGAGGCCTACTGGCCATAGACCATACTGCGGCTCGAGTTTTTTCATGGCCATGGCGTTGGGGTTCCGTCGCTGCCTGGACTGTAATCGCACCATGTCCATCACAGACCCACATAAAGTCTGTGTAATGTGTCTCGGATGTGAGCACAATGTCCTGACCTGCACCAAATGTGCCCTAATGACACCCAAAGGTCGCAAGGCCAGAATGGAGAAGATGGAACTTCTCTTCCGTGCTCAGACCCCGACGCCGTCAATTGCATCGACGTCGTCAGAACCGGTACCATCAACTTCACGCCAGCCTCGACCACTGGCCGGTGACCATCCGGCATTGACGACTTCTTGGCCTCTAACTCCCTGTACTCTCCCTCAGGACTGAGGGGATCGTAGAGAGCGACATCTCCATCAACATCGGAAGACTTGGACCATCAAAGGAATGAAATTCTCTACCTCGCCATCGTCCGAGCCGCCGTTGAAGAAACCCCATCCAGAAAAGGCACCGACCTTTTCGGCGACTGGGTCACCGAGGCAACCCTCACCCAAAAGGGGATTGGGAGTCGCGACTCCGCCTTTAACAGTGGTCCCGCCGGCTATGGCTCTGCCTCCTTCTTCTTTTCCGGAGCCGGGGCTGCTTGCTCCAGGTCTCCGAGAAGAACTGGACCAGCTGGTTCAGGAGGCCATCGACAAGGCGATGCATTGACTCCAGGTTCCTCCGGCACCGACACCGGTACCGATTGCGGAACTGACTATCGACCTGATTTCAGCAGCGTTGGCACCGCTGCTCTCGAGGATGGAAGCACTTATGGCCATTTTTCCATCAACTGACCTCGGGTCACTGATGGCTCCGGTGCCCTCCCCGCTAACTTTGTCATCAGGAGGAGAAACACCATTCCGCATCCCTCCATCAGTTCTACTGATGCCTCAGCCATTGATGCCGATACGCCCATTGATGGCGATACGTCCGTCGGCGCCATCGATACCCTTGATGCCTGCACCAGTGCCTTCGATGCCTTCATCAGTGCCTCCAATTATTCCTTCGATTCCTTCAGAGCCTAGACCAGGACCTACAGGGATTCCACCGCCCCATCCCCCTAGGGCTCTTAGAGGGGCAGATGTCGATCCCTATGATACCTGGACAGATGATTCTTCACCAGACACCGACGACTTGCCTTCAGCACCTTCTCCTTCTGAAAGCAGGAAGCGTTCTCCTCCAGAGGACCTTTCCTTTATAAACTTTGTGAAGGAGATGTCTGAATTGGTTCCCTTCCAATTACAGACCGAGCACGATGACAGGCACCAAATGATGGAGTTGTTATAGTTCCTGGATGCTCCCAAGGAAATAACCTCCATCCCCATTTACCAAGTTCTTCTGGATCTACAAAAGAAGAACTGGGAACACCCTGGTTCTGTTGCTCCAGTTAACAGGAAGGCTGACACCACTTATTTGGTACAGACAGCCCCAGGTTTTCAAAAATCTCAATTGGATCACCACTCTGTCGTCATGGAATCTGCCCAAAAGAGAGCAAAGAGATCAAAACCTCATACTTCCTTCCCCCCAGGAAAGGAGCAAAAATTTATAGATGCCATTGGTCGCTGGGTCTTCCAGGGCTCAGTGCTCATCTCTCGGATTGCCTCTTACCAGCTGTATATGACCCATTACAATAGGGTCTTATTCAAGTAGATACGGGACTTCGTAGAGTCCCTACCACAGCAATTCCAGGAACAGCTTCAAACCCTGGTCAACAAGGGCTTTGAAGCGGGGAAGCATGAGATAAGATCATCTTATGATATCTTTGACACTGTGACCAGGGTATTTGCAGTAGCTATCTTGGCAAGAAGATGGGCCTGGCTCAAGTCTTTGGACCTTCGTTCTGAAGTGCAGGATAGACTGTCCGACCTACCCTGTGTAGGAGACAATCTGTTTGGCAAAAAGATTCAACGATCGGTGGCGGAACTCAAGGACCATCATGAGACCCTAAGGCAGCTCTCTCTGATGCCTTCTGATTATGCCTCCAAGCAGCCATTCAGGAAGGATACGAAAAAGTAATTTTTCCGTCCAAAGAAGTCCTATCCACCACCTTCTAGGACTCGTTCCACAAGACCTTTCCATAAGGCCCAATCTCGTCAGACACAAAAATAAAAGCCACAAGCAGCTCCTCAACCGGGCCCTGCTTCTGGTTTTTTGTTTTTTTTTATTATATTTTTATTGAGTTATAACATTTATTTACAAATGTAATAATCCAAGAATTTCCAATAACACTTTAACAATTTCAAATTATACTTTACATAATATATTTCATAGCCTAGCCCACATCTAGGGGTACAGGTAGAGTTCCTGACTGCTGCATGTCATTATCTTTTATTGCAACCCTAACTCCTTTAACTAATACATACTATTTAGGAGACTTGTCCTTTAAGAATCATTCCAAGTGAGTGGGGTCGGTAAAAATAAACTTGTTGTTCTAAAATGTTATATGACATTTGCAGGGAAATTTTCGGAAATAACCAACTCCCAGATCGAGAGCCTGTTTATTTAGATTAAGAAATTGTTTCCTACGCACTTGTGTAGCACGTGAAACATGCGGGAAAATTTGAATTTTTTTGCCCGCAAAAAATAAAATCCTTAGTTTGAAAATACTTTGAGAAAAATACATCCTTATCCTTCTTTAAAGAAAAAGAAACCAACAGTGTGGCTGTAGTGTGAATATTGTCCATGGAATCCTCTAAAAAAGTAGAGACTCCAGGACTATTCAAAGTATCTATACCCCCCTCTTGAACTTGGAGCAATCTTTTAGCAGGCAAATAATACAATCTTGATAGCACAGGAATTTTATCAGTCTCAAAGGACAATATCTCAACAACATATTTATTAAATAATTCGATAGCTGATAGGGATGTGAATCGTTTTTTGATGATTTAAAATATCGTCCGATATATTTTAAATCGTCAAAAATCGTTAGGGCCACGATACAATACCAATTCCCCCGATTTATCGTCAAAAAATCGTAAATCGGGGGAAGGGGGAGGGCAGGAAAACCGGCACACTAAAACCCCCTAAAACCCACCCCCGACCCTTTAAATTAAATCCCCCACCCTCCCGAACCCCCCCCCCCAAATGCCTTAAATTACCTGGGGGTCCAGCGGCGGTCCGGAACGGCAGTGGTCCGGAACGGCCTCCTGCAATTGAATCATGTTGTCTTCAGCCGGCGCCATTTTTCAAAATGGCGGCGCAAAATGGCGGCGGCCATAGACCAACATGATTCGACTGCAGGAGGTCGTTCCGGACCCCCGCTGGACTTTTGGCAAGTCTTGTGGGGGTCAGGAGGCCCCCCCAAGCTGGCCAAAAGTCCCTGGGGGTCCAGCGGGGGTCCGGAAAATGATCTCCTGCCGCGAATCGTTTTCCGTACGGAAAATGGCACTGGCAGGAGATCGACTGCAGGAGGTTGTTCAGCGGGGGTTCCGGACCGCCGCTGGACCCCCAGGTAATTTAAGGCATTTGGGGGGGGGGTTCAGGAGGGTGGGGGATTTAATTTAAAGGGTCGGGGGTGGGTTTTAGGGGGTTTTAGTGTGCCGGCTCACGATTTTCACGATTTTCACGATACTTTAAACACCCAAACGGCAACAATACGATTCCCTCCCCCTCCCAGCCGAAATCGATCGTTAAGACGATCGAGGACACGATTCACATCTCTAATAGCTGACAATAATCTAGTTTTTGGGAAATTCAGTAATCTTAAATTGAATGACCTTAGTTCGTTCTCCAATATTTATACAAAAACAACTCCCCCTGGCTTGAAGATATGCCTCAATTCCGTCAAACTAACCGCCCTACCAGAAACGCCCTCGCCGGCACCCTCCAAACCCCCTCACTCAAAATCGGGCACCTTACCACTACCAGGGAAAGAGCCTTCTCTATCGCGGGCCCCACTCTCTGGAACTCCCTCCCTGCCAAACTCCGTTTAGAACCGTCCCTGAGCCATTTCAAAAAAGGAATCAAGACATGGCTGTTTAAACATGCTTACCCCAACTCCTCTCAACCCTAGGCCCTGCTCATCTGGAACCCCTCAGCTTCCACACAGCCCTCTCACGCCTTTTAACCCCTTTACTCCATTCCAGTACACCCCCTTTGCTCCCCCCTCCCTTACCCTTCACCCTTCCCCTGCCCCCCACAGCCTCCCCTCCACCCCGCCCTTCACCCTTTTGCAACCTCCCTTAACATTACCTCGTCATTTTGCATCATTGTTCCCCCCCCCCATCCCCTTCCCCCCCCCCCCCGCTCCCTCCCCTCTCCCCCTAGCATTTAATTGAATATAAGGGCACTCGCCCCCCTCAACTTGTAAATAAGTTTATATATGTAACTTTATAAGTGCAGCATATCTAATCCATGTCGTTCAACTAAGTTATTCATGCTTGTTGACTATCTTCTCTTGTCCTTCCCTATTTACTCAGTTCCTTTTATCCAATTTCTCCCAGTTAGCCACCCTTGTTCATTGTAATTTCCTTTCTCAGTTAATTGTGAACCGACATAATGTGTCCTACGAATGCCGGTGTATAAAAAAAAAAAAAAAAAAAAAGTTAAATAAATAAATTAATAAATAAATTTCAATTTGATTATGCAGCATCAAATTATCTTTAATAAATGAGGTATTGGTGGCATACATAATGTTTACTTGTGGACTTAATACTGCAACCGCTTATTCTACCTTTATGGCCCTACTTTCTAGGTCTTCAAATTTTGATCTTACTTGGAGAGAGAAATCATGCACTTGAGAAACAGACTTAGTTTTTTGTCAATTTTTGCAGATAACCTCCATACATCTAGAAGGGTTACATTTTCTGGTTCAACATTACATTCTTCACCCTCAATAATTACATCAGGTATTATCATTGGACATGGAACTAAATTATTACTAGCAGTTATTCTTTCCCCTTCTATTTCATTAATCAACGGCCTATTCCCTTCTGTAATGCTCCCATTTCCTGATCGGTCTTGGGTCACTACCAGAGGGTTTTCAGCTATATTTATCGCACCAATACCCTCCCTAGAGGGTTGTAAAGGGAGTTGCGCGGACCTGGGACTTAAGGAGACCCTCAACTGGGAGTTTCCTTATATATCGTCCCTAACCGTGGACTCACCCATATATATTATATGGTCGTCCATGGGTCCGAATTTCCTTGTCGCAGGAGTTGTTGGTGAGGAAGTCCAGGCCTTGGATTTATGTTTTCTTCCCATAATATAATACAGAAAAGGCAATAAAAGAAAAAAAAGAAAAAATTTACCAGGGATGCGCCCCTTTGGCGTGCAGCTTTGGCTGCGTGCTGCAGGGCCCATACTTTATGGTGTCCCGGGGCTCCTGTGGATGACGTCACTAAGGGGGCGTCCTCTCAAGCCACACCTCCCTCCTCCCTCGACAAGGAGTTAAAGTTCTTTTCTCACTCTCACCGCTTGAAAAACAACTCGTCTCGGGGCCAGCAAGCAGTCGGTTCTCCTCCTTTCCCCGACTTGCACGCCGCAGGGCCCATACTTTATGGTGTCCCGGGGCTCCTGTGGATGACATCACTAAGGGGGCATCCTCTCAAGCCGCACCTCCCTCCTCCCTCGATGAGGAGTTAAAGTTCTTTTCTCACTCTCACCGCTTGAAAAGCGACTCGTCTCGGGGCCAGCAAGCAGTCGGTTCTCCTCCTTTTCCCGACTTGCACGCCGCAGGGCCCGTACTTTATGGTGTCCCGGGGCTCCTGTGGATGACGACACTAAGGGGGCATCCTCTCAAACCGCACCTCCCTCCTCCCTCGACAAGGAGTTAAAGTTCTTTTCTCACTCTCACCGCTTGAAAAGCGACTCGTCTCGGGGCCAGCAAGCAGTCGGTTCTCCTCCTTTCCCCGACTTGCACACCGCAGAGCCCGTACTTTATGGTGTCCCGGGGCTCCTGTGGATGACGTCACTAAAGGGGCATCCTCTCAAGCCGCACCTCCCTCCTCCCTCGACGAAGAGTCAACTGCACGAGTGGTCTCTCAACCGCTCAGTAGCGAACTCCATCTTCTAACAATGCGGATATCCTCGAATAGACCTCTTTGCGTCTCCTCAAAACTGCAAAGTAGAGAACTTCTGCTCTCTCATTCGCAGCAAACACTCTCAGCCCAGAGACGCATTCTCCCTCTCGTGGGCAACCGGTCTGCTCTATGCATTCCCTCCACTTCCTCTTCTCTCAAAGACTCTCGTGAAGCTACGTCAGGACAAGGGAACCATGATCCTGATAGCACCCCACTGGCCGCGCCAAGTGTGGTTTCCAATCCTTCAGGATCTCTCCATTCGCAGGCATATTCCTTTGGGAAAGGACCCGCTTCTAATCACTTAAAGCGACGGGTGCTTACGCCACCCCAATTTTCAGGCCTTGTCCCTGACGGCTTGGATGTTGAAAGGTTAATCCTTCAGCCACTTAACCTTTCTGAACCAGTTTCCCGTGTCCTGATTGCTTCACGGAAGCCTTCCACAAGAAAATCTTACTCTTACAAATGGAACAGGTTTATGTCATGGTGCTCTTCTCAGTCCTTTGACCCCTTTACCTGTCCAATCACGAAGATTTTGGACTATCTCTGGCACTTATCAGAGTCAGGTCTAAAAACTTCTTCCATCAGAATGCATGTCAGTGCGGTAGCCGCCTTCCATAAAGGGGTCAAGGATGTTCCCATATCAGTACAACCCCTAGTCACACGTTTCTGAATGGCTTGCTTCACCTCAAGCCTCCTCTGCGTCCTACAGCCCCTTCTTGGGACCTTAACTTGGTTTTGGATCGGCTCATGAAACACCATTCGAGCCTCTCAATCCTGTGACCTTCGCTATCTCACATGGAAGTGATTTTCCTTCTGGCAATCACTTCGGCTCGCAGAGTTAGTGAATTACAGGCTCTAGTTACCTATCCGCCTTACACTAAACTTCTGCAGGACCGGGCAGTACTCCGCACTTACCCTAAGTTTTTGCCTAAGGTAGTTTCGGAGTTTTATCTCACTCAATCCATTATACTACCTACCTTCTTTCCCAGGCCCCATTCCAATCCAGAAGAGCAGGCTCTGCATACCCTTGACTGTAAACGGGCTCTAGCTTTTGACCTAGATCATTCAGCTGCCCACAGGAAAAGCACTCAATTATTTGTCTCTTTCCATACCATCAAATTAGGGCAGCCTGTGGGTAAGCAAACTCTCTCTCACTGGTTGGTGGACTGCATATCCTTCTACTATCAGCAAGCGGGCATTCTACTTCAAGACCGTGTTAAAGCACACTCTGTGAGGGCCATGGCGACTTCAGCAGATCACCTACGTTCGGTGCCACTTCCTGACATTTGCAGGGCTTCCACCTGGAATTCTCTTCATATCTTTACAGCCCACTATTGCTTAGACAAGGCCGGAAGACAAGATTCCATCTTCGGCCAATCTGTCTTATGCAACCTATTTACCACATGACGTACCATCATCCTTCAGCCTGCCCGGTGGGGTTCAGGATGCCCTCGGCCAAATTTCACCCCAGTCCTGGAGCCTTGCACACCTGGGTACATTTGATGCATACTCGGACATCCTCAGCTCGGTACTCACCCATATGTGAGGACTACCATCCTGCTTGTCCTGTGAGAAAGCAAAATATTGTTTACCTGTAAAGGTGTTCTCACAGGACAGCAGGATGTTAGTCCTCACAAAACCCACCCGCTGTCCCGCGGTGTTGGGTTTGTAAAGTTTTCTTATTTTTATTTTTCGGCACTACCTATAGCTTTTTCACAAGACTGAAGGGGGACCCCTGCTGGCTGCAGGGTTAGTGCCATGCTGGGCATGCCCAGTAGGGGCCAGTCAAAGTTCTGGAAACTTTGACAAAAATGTTCCGTGATTGGGCTCCATCCTGTGATGTCACCCATATGTGAGGACTAACATCCTGCTGTCCTGTGAGAACACCTGTTACAGGTAAGAAACATTTTGCTTTCTCCTAAAAGCAGTGCAATACAGATAAGTGAATAATTCAAATATATTCTTCTTTATGTAGCAGTTTCCCTTTGTATTAACTATCTTTAAATAGTAGTGGTTAAATTATTTACTTTTCTTTTTTCTGTGTTAAATAATTTATGTTGAAGTACTCTAGATTAGAGAAAAAAAGAAAAAGGGTATTAAACAGTGTGATATCTTTAAATGAATAAGAGCTTAGCTCCATTTAAATATTTAATTATATTTGTATTTTATATTCTCAGGCAAAATGGTACCCAAGTGAGAACGGCCCACTTAGGGGTGCCAAAAACTGTTGTGGGTTACCAAAATAAACACTTAATATATATAACATAAGGAAAGATCTTTATTTAGATAAAGTATGGAATATTCCAGAAGAGTGCAAGGCAATTCAGAAGCAGTCTCTCAGAGCTTTCACATACTTTTAAACTTCTTGCTTATATTTTAGCATTTCAGCATATTTTGGCACATCTATACCCATGAATAGTTTTACAGGTCTGATCAGTGCAATTTTGCAGTACATTAATGATACTTTTATAGGAAAATCCTTTCAAAGCACTCTAAAATTTTCAGGGTAAAATAAAATGCAAACAGTAATTGTAAAGCTTAAAAACTTACTTTATTTTCACATAGATAAGCAGCATGAATTAGCCATGCTGTATGGGTACATCCTCCTTGCCACTAGGTGGTGAAGCTCTCAAAGTCTATTACAGACTTTTAGCCAGGTACTCCCTCCCCGCTATATCCTGGTAGGATCACTTCAGGTATCTCAGTTAAATGTTTTCCTCACACTTTACTTCAAGATGTATAAAATAACAGATAAAAAAGAAAGAAATCAAAGATAGAAGAAAGGATAACATAAATAAACTGATTCAGCTGACCTGCCCTCACGGGACCATTCTAAATGTCCTGGGGCACCCCCCCCCCCCCCCCCCATCTGATACGATGATAATACTTCAGTCTCCTCGGCCTCCCGGTTTTTCCCCGGGACAGTACCGATTAGAGCCCGGGGGAGGGGCAAAATGTCAACGGTCAGACTTCTCACTGGCACAGTGGTCACAACGAAGCGGTCTTCAAAGATTCATTGGGCTTTTGCACTTGTGCTGGTCTATCTCATCAGTAGCCTCCCATTCAGCAGGTCAGGCACTGAGTTGAGCCCCGGGAACGCCGTGGAAAAGAGCAGAAAATGCTCCACAGGAATCTGAACAGATGCCGGGCGCACCAACTATCTAAACAAATGCCGGGCGTGCCGGCTGCGCCGGCCATCTAAACAAACACCGGGCGTGCCGACTATTGGCACAGGCGGCGAGCGCGCCAAGCCCACCAGAGTAGGCGTCAGTGCGCTGAGCACATCGTCGCAGGTGTAGGCACCCAGAGCCCATCGACGCAGGCGTCGGAGCCCGAGCCCATTGTCGCAGATGTCGGAGTCCCAAGCCCATTAACGCATGCGTCGTCACGCGCCAGATCATTGCTGCAGGTGCCGCCGCATCAAAGCGCCAGCACCAAACCATCTACACCTTAACTCGTCCAGCCGCCCAGCTGTCCCGCAGGTACTCTACGCCAGCCTAACCAGCATCTCACCGCTATTTTTTTTCCTAAGGCACAAGGCCTCCGTTGTCAGTGCGCAACCATTAGCGCTGACTTCAGATTCGCTGTTGGTAGTGCGTACGCGGGCACCAAACACGCCAGTATGGATGCCAGGCACTGAGTTGAGCCCCGGGAACGCCGTGGAAAAGAGCAGAAAATGCTCCACAGGAATCTGAACAGACACTGGGCGCACCAACTATCTAAACAAATGCAGGGCGTGCCGGCTGCGCCGGCCATCTAAACAAACACCGCATCAAAGGCGTCGGAGCCCGAGCCCATTGTCGCAGATGTCGGAGCCCAAAGCCCATTAACGCATGCGTCGTCACGCGCCAGATCATTGCTGCAGGTGCTGCCGCATCAAAGCGCCAGCACCAAACCATCAACACCTTAACTCGTCCAGCCGCCCAGCTGTCCCGCAGGTACTCTACGTCAGCCTAACCAGCATCTCACCGCTATTTTTTTTCCTAAGGCACAAGGCCTCCGTTGTCAGTGCGCAACCATTAGCGCTGACTTCAGATTCGCTGTTGGTAGTGCGTACGCGGGCACCAAACACGCCAGTATGGATGCCAGGCACTGAGTTGAGCCCCGGGAACGCCGTGGAAAAGAGCAGAAAATGCTCCACAGGAATCTGAACAGACGCTGGGCGCACCAACTATCTAAACAAATGCCGGGCGTGCCGGCTGCGCCGGCCATCTAAACAAACACCGCATCAAAGGCGTCGGAGCCCGAGCCCATTGTCGCAGATGTCGGAGCCCAAAGCCCATTAACGCATGCGTCGTCACGCGCCAGATCATTGCTGCAGGTGCCGCCGCATCAAAGCGCCAGCACCAAACCATCAACACCTTAACTCGTCCAGCCGCCCAGCTGTCCCGCAGGTACTCTACGTCAGCCTAACCAGCATCTCACCGCTATTTTTTTTCCTAAGGCACAAGGCCTCCGTTGTCAGTGCGCAACCATTAGCGCTGACTTCAGATTCACTGTTGGTAGTGTGTACGCGGGCACCAAACACGCCAGTATGGATGCCAGGCACTCAGAGTGACGCGGGCGCCCAGTGTACAAAAGCGTAGTACGTGCCAAGGCACGATACGAATGCCAATAATTAATAAATAAATAAATAAAAATAATAATAATAAATAAATACAAGACGCGCTGAAGTACCTACGCGATCTCATACCTTATAGAAACATAGAAACATAGAAATGACGGCAGAAGAAGACCAACCGGTCCATCCAGTCTGCCCAGCAAGCTTCACACATTTGTTCTCATACTTAACTGTTTCTCTTGGCTCTTAGTAACCTTATGTTCTAATTCCCTTTTCACCCCCACCATTAATGTAGAGAGCAGTGCTGGAGCTGCTTCCAAGTGAAATATTAAGTTTGATTAGTTGGGTAAGCGGCAGCATAGCTCTCTGCCATGAAGCAGAGGGCAATGCTGGAAATGTGTGAAGTATCAGTTTTTCTTTTCCCCTGTCATTGAAGCAAGGAGTCATGCCGGACATGCACCGAAAGTGAAGAATGCCTTGAAAGTCACATTAACTATCATCAAATATTGAAAAGCCTAATAATTGGTAATACCTATAAGCCCATGAACCCATCCCTGTTTTTTTTTCTTTTTTTTCTTTTCTTTTTTTAATTGGGAGATGGATGCCCTTCATCCTTCTACTCTGTGAAGGTGGACACCTACCACCGGCCACTGGCATCCCGCTCCGTTAATGCCTCTGTGGCTACTGCCGCTCCATGCAGTGTTTTACTACCTGCTCTTTATATGCGTCCTCTAGAACTGATGGATCCCATCCCTGGGTTTTTTTATTATTTATTTAATTGGGAGATGACAGCCCTCCATCCTTCCGCTCCGTGAAGGTGGACACCTACCACTGGCCACTGGCATCCCGCTCCGTGAATGCCTCTGTGGCTACTGCCGCTCTGTGCAGTATTTTACTACCTGCTCTTTATATGGACACCTACCACTGGCCACTGGCATCCCGCTCCGTGAATGCCTCTGTGGCTACTGCCGCTCCGTGCAGTATTTTACTACCTGCTCTTTATATGTGTCCTCTAGACCTGATGGATCCCATCCCTGTTTTGTTTTTTGTTTTTGTTTTTATTTAATTGGGAGATGACAGCCCTACATCCTTCCGCTCCATGAAGGTGGACACCTACCACTGGCCACTGGCATCCCGCTCCGTGAATGCCTCTGTGGCTACTGCCGCTCCGTGCAGTATTTTACTACCTGCTCTTTATATGCGTCCTCTGGACCTGATGGATCCACAATATTTATCCCATGCCCCTTTGAAGTGCTTCACAGTTTTGGACTTCACCACTTCCTCCGGAAGGGCATTCCAGGCATCCACCACTCTCTCCGTGAAGAAATTCTTCCTGACATTGGTTCTTAGTCTTCCTCCTTGGAGCCTCAGCTCGTGACCTCTGGTTCTGCTGATTTTTTTCTGTTGGAAAAGGTTTGTCATTGTCTTTGGATCGTTAAAGTTTTTCAAGTATCTGAAAGTTTGAATCATATCACCCCTGCTCCTCCTTTCCTCCAGGGTGTACATATTTAGATTCTTCAATCTCTCCTCGTATGTCAACCGATGAAGACCCTCCACCTTCCTGGTCGCCCTTCTCTGTACCGCCTCCAACTTGTCCTTGTCTCTTTGTAGATACGGTCTCCAGAACTGAACACAGTACTCCAGGTGAGGCCTCACCAAGGACCTGTACAAGGGGATTATCACTTCCCTTTTCTTACTCGATATTCCTCTCTCTATGCATCCCAGCATTCTTCTGGCTTTGCAATCGCCTTGTCGCATTGTTTCGCCGACTTCATATCATTAGACACTATCACCCCAAGGTCTCTCTCCTGCTCCGTGCACATCAGCCTTTCCCCCCCCATCGAATACAGTTCATTCGGATTTCCACTCCCCAAATGCATGACTTTGCACTTCTTGGCATTGAATTTCAGCTGCCATATCTTCGACCACTCTTCCAGCTTCCTTAAATCCCGTCTCATTCTCTCCACTCCTTCCGGCGTGTCCACTCTGTTGCAGATCTTAGTGTCGTCCGCAAAAAGACAAACCTTACCTTCTATCCCGTCCGCAATGTCGCTCACAAAGATATTGAACAGGACCGGTCCCAACACCGATCCTTGCGGTACACCACTTAAAACCGCTCTCTCTTCAGAGAAAGTTCCATTTACCATCACGCATTGTCTTCTGTCCGTCAACCAGTTTGCAATCCAGGTCACCACTTCGGCACTCACTCCCAAGCTTTTTGTTTTATTCACCAGTCTCCTGTGCGGAACCGTATCAAAAGCTTTGCTGAAATCCAAGTAGATGACATCTAGCGCTCTTCCTTGATCCAATTCCTTGGTTACCCAGTCGAAAAAGTCAATCAGATTTGTCTGACAGGATCTTCCCCTGGTGAATCCATGCTGCCTCTGGTCCATCAATTCTCCGGACTGTAGATATTTCACTATTCTCTCTTTCAACAGTGACTCCATTACTTTTCCCACCACCGAAGTGAGGCTAACCGGTCTGTAGTTACCAGCCTCTTCTCTGTTCCCACTCTTGTGAAGCGGGACCACCACCGCTCTTCTCCAATCACTCGGCACCACTCCCGTTTCTAGGGATCTATTGAACAGGTCACACAGCGGACCCGCCAGCACATCTCTGAGCTCCCTCAGAATCCTTGGATGAATCCCATCAGGCCCCATGGCTTTGTCCACTTTCAGATTCTTTAGCTCTTCCCATACATTTTCTACTGTAAAATGATTTTCATCTATTCCACTACCCTCCAGCTTCTTGTGTAGAAATGGTCCTTCTCCAGGGTCTTCTTTAGTGAATACAGAGCTGAAGTATTCATTTAATATTTCTGCCATTTCTTCGTCTCTCTCCACACATTGATCATTTCCACCTTTCAATTTCACTATACCACTATGGACTTTTCTCTTTTCGCTGATGTATCTGAAAAATGTTTTGTCACCATTTTTTATCTCCTTGGCAATCCTCTCTTCCGCTTGACTTTTTGCCAACTTGATTAATTTCTTCGTCTCCCTCAGTTGAATCAAATATTCTTCTTTGTGCTCCTCCCTTTGGGATCTTTTATATTTTTTGAATGCTGTTCTTTTAGCTTTAATTTTGTCAGCCACCTCGTTTGAGAACCAGATAGGTTTCATTTTCCTTTTGCTTTTCTTTACATTTCTAACATAAAGAGTAGTTGCCTTGGTGATTGCTCCTTTTAGATTGATCCACTGCTGATCCACATCTCTCTCATTCTCCCATCCATTTAGTTCTTCCTCTAGGTACTTCCCCATTTCCTCAAAGTCTGTGTTTTTGAATTGTAAAACTCGGGTCTTTGTGGTTCTTTTCCCTATTCTTTTAGTGATATTAAACCATATTGTTTGATGATCACTGGTGCTGAGGTGGGTGCCCACCTCGACATCAGAGACATTATCTGCATTAGTGAGCACTAAGTCGAGTATATTTCCTTCTCTCGTGGGTTCTAATACCATTTGTTTGAACAAAGCTACTTGCATGGCATCCACTATTGCTCTACTATTTTTAGATTCTGCAGATGGGATTTTCCAGTCTACATCTGGCATATTAAAGTCACCCACGATCACCACTTCTCCCTTCTTACCTATCTTATGGATGTCTTCAACCAGGTCTCTGTCCAGCTCTTCCTTTTGGTTCGGGGGCCTGTAAACCACTCCAATATAAATTGATGCTCCATCATCTGTTTTTAGGTCTACCCATAGTGCTTCTTCCTTGCCCCAACTTCCTTGTAGCTCAGATGCTTGGATATTGTTTCTGACATAAAGAGCCACACCTCCCCCTTTTCTATCCACTCTGTCCTTCCTTAACAAGTTATAGCCTGGTATTGCCGTATCCCAATCATGAGATTCTGTGAACCATGTCTCTGTGATAGCAACAATGTCCACTTCTGCCTCTATCATTAGGGCCTGCAGATCTGGTATTTTATTTCCCAAACTATGAGCATTTGTGGTCATAGCTTTCCAGGTACTCTCTTTAAGATTATTGCTTTTCCTGTACTCCTTATGAGACTTTAGTTGAGATTTGTTATTCACTTCACTCTTTCCTTTTGCAGTTGTGCCACTGATGCCAGAGTTATCCATCTCAATTTGCTTTTTCTTTTGGTTATGTATCTTGAAATTCTGCATGCATTGGTTTTCTCTCTTTTCTGGTAACACTTCAATGTTTTTCTCTAGGACTTCAGTTTTTAATATAGGGAAGGCTTTTTGTTCTTGTTGCATTTGATACTGAGATATATATATATATTGATTATGAGATATAACAGGCATGTGTGACTCAAAAAAAAAAAATAGACGTACTTCAAGTACCTCGCTACCATGGCAACTGCATCCTGCGCAATACATCTGACCTTCAGTGCTGTCAATGAACATAAGAACATAAGAAATTGCCATGCTGGGTCAGATCAAGGGTCCATCAAGCCCAGCATCTTGTTTCCAACAGAGGCCAAACCAGGCCACAAAGACCTGGCAATTACACAAACACTAAGAAGATCCCATGCTACTGATGCATGCTTAATAAAAAAAAAAAAAAAATTTAAGGACCCTGCTATGACGGCATACATGGCCTTAAAAAGTCCTTCCGCCATCATTCCATACAGAAATCTTCTTCAAGTACTCCTCTTCAGAGTACTACTTCCTCTAACTTCTGTAGCGGGTGAGAGATCTCTCCTTCGGTGACTCCTTCTTGTGGACCAGCACCGAGTGTTAAAAATAAATAAATAAAAAACTGGAAAGGAGGAATTTCCTGCCTATGGACGACTAACTTGCTCGCACATAGACCAAAAAAAAAGAGGTCTCACTTTTTCCAGTCCCCTGCCTAGCGGACATGGCATGTCTTATCATTTCGCTGAAAGGCTTTCCAATGACCACTACTATATACGTGACTGGAGAAAGGGCTCTTTTTTGTTATGGAATGAAGTCTTGCATGCAGTTCTCCAGCTTCTTCAGTTTCTCTCCCAGAACATGAGAGACTTCACAATACCTTCTTTATTTTATATTTAAAAAAACCCCAAAACCCATAGTTGTGGATCCCGCCATTTCTTGCCATGGAAAGCACTGACTTCCCGCATTCTTAAGTGTACCACACCGTCGGACGCAATCCAAACTTTTACCTCTCTCCGACTGCCCAATGCAATCGCCAGTTACAGGCATGGGACATCCTTCTTTCACCTATGGCACTGGTTATCGAACACATTTTTATCTATATCGTTTTACTGACCATGTTCAATGTCTTGGACTTCCTGTATCAACTTCAACTTTAAATTTCGCAAGGAAGCGGGGATGTTCTCAAAATTCAGCCATCTTCCACGGGCCATCAGGGGATTTGTTAAACTCTACATATCCTACCATCTTCGTGCGAAGCAGTCTCTTCTACTTGTTCTGTTCCATTGCTCATTTCGCCGCACTTTGGCTGCACTCCCCTGCTCTAACCTTCATTAACACTACTCCGCTTGACCTGCAGGACTTAGCTTCCGTCAACCGGAATAGGAATTCTCATAGAGAGTCCCTACTAGCTTCAGAATCCTCGCCAAGCAGGGCGCGGTGCTATTCACCTTTCGACAGCATAGCATCGGGATCGTTTTCCTGCTTGGCCAACACCTGTTCGTAACAGCTAGCCAAGGCTCCCTTGCGATCAATTTCATTTTCTGCCTGGATCCTTATCACCTGGCCAAATCCTAGCCATCCAAGGCCACAGGACAAGATTCATTTATGTGGTCCTACAGATACACCTGTTAGGCATCCCCTGCAATGGAACCTAAGGAACCAATGCATTCAATGTCTCCATACATTCTCTAACCCGCTGCTCTCACCAACAGCATGAACAATGGCCTTACCTGGGGGCTACTCCCGACAACTTACAAATGAAATCGCTCCTATGCCCTTGCAACATCAGAACATATCACCAAGAACACATTTCCCAGGGACTGGAGAACTCAACTACACTAATTATCGACACAGGTTCTATGGGCCACATACAACCCTGCGCAACACATACCTACTACAACTCAGGGCACTAAAAAAAAAAAAAGACATCCTCCGATCCTTCAGAGGCTCCCTACGAGAAACGATAATAATCATTCATACAGATAACCAGATTGCGATATTCTACATCGCAAGGAAGAAGGCTCAGGGTTTGAAACCTCTACAAGCAGACAGTCCAGATACTGTACTAGACTCATCAATGATCAATTTCTCTGCAAAAAACTTAGCTGACAAGATTCACACTCCAGAGCAGACAAGCTCAACAGAATATACCATCCCCACAACTGGGAAAATACATCAGAAGGTTTCTCAGCATTTACTGTCAATTGAGAGTCATCCTTCCATTACCCTCTTAAAAAAAAAAAAGAGAGAAAGATTGCACACCTTCTACTCAGTTTACCCAAGCCCACGGGACATTGCTTCAAATGCTTTCTCATCAATTGGTCTCACAACATACGGTAGGGGTTCCCTCTGCTACCACTCATCCCTCGAACGCTCCAGATATGCATCGAAGACCAAGCAAATCTGCTCTTGATGGAGCCACTGTAGCCACATAACTATGGGGCAGCTACTTCCTACACCCATCAATCTGCGACCCTTTTTCACTAGGCAGCAGTCCTCACATATTCAACTAGGACAAGGGATCTCTCCTACATCCTCTTCACTTCTCCCTACGCCTCACGGCATGGGAATTGAATGGGTCATATACCAACACCTAAACATTTCTCCTGCTCTCAACGCATGTTGCATTCCTCAAGACACCAATCAACCAGACTCACTTACAACAGCCAGTGGTCACCTACACTTCTCCATATTCAACAACGGGTGTTGACCCATTAACTTGCCCTACTGAACGGCTTCTCTGCCATATTCATATCAATGGAGAACTCATTTCATGTCATACTATAATATCCATTTCATTAAGGGATTATTACGCCCACATCCACCTAACAAAATCCACTGTCGCCGTAGGACGTAAACATTATCATTATACACCTAATATTTCCATCCTTTCAGCCAATAGTCAATGGCAGATGAAATTTAATGTGGATAAGTGCAAGGTTATGCATATAGGGAAAAATAACCCTTGCTATAGTTACACAATGTTAGGTTCCATATTAGGTGCTACTACCCAAGAAAAAGATCTAGGCGTCATAGTGGTTAACACATTGAAATCGTCGGTTCAGTGTGCTGCGGTAGTCAAAAAAGCAAACAGAATGTTGGGAATTATTAGAAAGGGAATGGTGAATAAAACGGAAATGTCATAATGCCTCTGTATCGCTCTATGGTGAGACCGCACCTTGAATACTGTGTATAATTCTGGTCGCCGCATCTCAAAAAAGATATAATTGCGATGGAGAAGGTACAGAGAAGGGCTACCAAAATGATAAGGGGAATGGAACAACTCCCCTATGAGGAAAGACTAAAGAGGTTAGGACTTTTCAGCTTGGAGAAGAGATGGCTGAGGGGGAAATGATAGAGGTGTTTAAAATCATGAGATGTCTAGAACGGTTAGATGTGAATCGGTTTTTTACTCTTTCGGATAATAGAAATACTAGGGGGCACTCCATGAAGTTAGCATGTAGCACATTTAAAACTAATCGGAGAAAGTTCTTTTTCACTCAACGCACAATTAAACTCTGGAATTTGTTGCCAGAAGATGTGGTTAGTGCAGTTAGTAAAGCTGTGTTTAAAAAAGGATTGGATAAATTCTTGGAGGAGAAGTCCATTACCTGCTAATAATTAACAGGCCGATACAGTAAGGAGTGGTAGGAAGAGCTGCGTTAGTGCCGGGCGCACCCGCGGTTGCCGCACGCACAGTCCGGCTCACCTACCGCTCGATACTGTATTTAAATTGCTTGCAAATGCAAGCCGCGTCCAAGAAGTGTCCGTAAAGCGTTAGGCCCGCACAACCCATTTTACTGTATAGAGCGCTATACAGTATCCTGGGTGCGCTGGCCTAACGCTTCACAGACACGCTGGTATCTGTCATTTCAAATGACATTTGAAATGACAGGTACCAGGAAGTGGACGGTTCTCCTACGCTCGAGATTGCCAGTCCTCTCTCCCCTCCTCCCGAAGCAAGGTGCGAAAAGCAGCCTTGCTTCGGGAGGAGGGGAGAGAGGACTGGCAGTGTAAATCAAAAAAGCCAAAAAAAAAAAGTAGCAATGAAGTGGACGGTTCTCCTTCGCTCGGGATTGCTAGTCCTCTCTCCCCTCCTCCCGAAGCAAGGCACGTAAAGCAGCCTTGCTTCGGGAGGAGGGGAGAGAGGACTGGCAGTGTAAAGCAACGACTTACTTTTTTCGCAGCCCTCCTCCGGAGACGGACATCGGCGGAGACGGATCGCGGCTCCCCTGCCTCCCGGTGAAGATGGATGCCTGCACGGGCGAAAGCGGCCCCTGTGCGTGCAATTGGGCTGCTCAAGACGTGACATCACCTGTCGTGACGCCAAACGTCGTGATGTCACACCTTGAGTGGCCCAATTGCACGCACAGGGGCCACTTTCGCCCGTGCAGGCATACATCTTCGCCTCCAGGAGGCAGTGGAGCCGCGATCCGTCTCCGCCGATGTCTGTCTCCGGAGGAGGGTTGCGAAAAAAGTAAGTCGTTGCTTTACACTGCCAGTCCTCTCTCCCTTTACTCGCCTTGCTTCAGGAGGAGGGGAGAGAGGACTGGCAATCCCGAGCGTAGGAGAACCGTCCACTTCGTTGCTACTTTTTTTTTTTTTTGGCTTTTTTGATTTTTTCCGCTTTCGTTGCTTCGGGAGGAGGGGGGAGAGGACTGGGGCTGCCCCGGAGACCAGCACCCATTGACACGGCCAGGGCAGGTGAGCGGGGGCTGGGGGTAAGTTTGCCGCCTACCCTTACCCCTGCCTCTAACGCAGGGGTAAGGGTAGGCGGTAAGTTAGCAGGTTAAACGCGCGGCAAAACAGCAGGGTAAAAAATGCGATAGTAGGGGCGCGCGTTACTGTATGGGAGGGAATAGCTAATCCGATCGTTTACATCTAATATACATGCTGCAGGCGGAAGGGGTTACCCGGTGATTTAAAGAGGCGGTAAGAATCGGTTAAAGGGGATTGTGTATCGCAGGAAGGGCTAACGTGGCCGGAAAGTGAGTAGAAAGCGGGTTAGGAGCGGAGTAACCGCGGCTGCACTTTACTGTATTGACCTGTAAGTTGGCTTAGATAATAAGCACCGCTATTACTAGCAACTGTAACATGGAATAGACTTAGTTTTTGGGGTACTTGCCAGGTTCTTATGGCCTGGATTGGCCACTGTTGGAAACAGGATGCTGGGCTTGATGGACCCTTGGTCTGATCCAGAATGGCATGTTCTTATGTTCTTAATCGTCACTTTCAATATCTCTCATAGACAGTACAGCCATGGAAAAGTGAATTTCAGTTTTCCACATCAACCAGATCATCACCTTGCCCACTTTCCATGCAAATCCTCATGTACTTGAGAATGACAAAAAAAAAAAGTTTCATACTTTGTACTATAAACGTATGCTAGACTACTACAAACAGTGCACTCATTCACCTGACAGACCTTCACAGCTCTTCTATCATTCAGCCCGAACGCTAAATGGCGTCCAGTGACAAAACACACTCTATCTACTTGCCTATCGAACTGTATACAAATTTGCTATCAACAACGTTCGCAAATGCTACCTATGAATCAAAAGGCACACCAAGAGGATGCCATTGCAACCCGATGGCCATCTCCATCAGTTTCCCCTTGTGGGCCTCTATACAGTGGCATCAGGGACATCACTGCACTTTTTGACATCCCATCGCTGTTTTGATAAACAAACGACGATTAATGCCCTAGTGGGGGTGGACTATTTTACGGAAGAGCATGGGTTCCATGTCAATACAGCCTTCATGGGAACTGTCCGCAATGTATTTACCGTATTGAGCAAAGATACTTCAGCTGGGGACTCCCATACAGCATGGCTAATTCATGCTGCTTATCTACGTGAAAAGAGCAAGTTTGCTTACCGTAAACGGTGTTTTCCGTAGATAGTAGATGAATTAGCCATGCTGACCCGCCCGCCTCCCCGGACAGTTCTAGCATACCTAACTAACGTTTTGATACTGAATGAGATACCTGAGGTGATCCTACCAGGATATAGCAGGGAGGGAGTACCTGGCTAAAAGTCTGTAATAGACTTTGAGAGCTCCACCACCTAGGGGCACGGAGGACATACCCATACAACATGGCTAATTCATCTGCTATCTACAGAAAACACCGTTTACGGTAAGCAAACTTATGAAATATTCATTAATATTACTAAAGAAAAAAGATATAGAAACAATTCTTATTTCTTTCTTCAATGCTAATTTACAGAGCCAGTCTGTCACCAAACTTCACTGTGTTTACTTACAATGATGAGGGAGAAGTGCTTGTACAGCAGCCTTACATTAGGGTAAGCTGAATTTCAGGATTGAGTTTTTGACTATATTCTACCAACTTTTCTATTGGAATAAAATTGTTTTACTGGATTTTCCTCCCATTTTTTGTAAAGAAAAGCCACAAAGTATTAAGCTAGTAATGTTTTATGCTGAAAAATTTCCAAACTGTTTAGGCTGTCTCTTCAAGCAATTGATTTCAAATGTAACTCAAGTTCCTTATATAGGGGAGAAGAGTATAAGCATTTATAACCTGTACTGTTCTTTCATTTTGTAAGGACTTTTTTACTGAGGTGGAAAAATGACTAGATATTTCCTCTCTGTACTTCAGTAAAGTTTTTAACACTTTCACAAATATTAGACATGGAGTAAATTTTCAAAGGGGTTTAGTGTGTAAAAATAGCATATATGTGAGTAAGTAGCATGCACATGAGTGTATGCTATTTTATAAATGTCAATGCAACGCACGTATTTTCGATTTTATGCATACTTTTTACCAAGAGATAAAACGGGGCAGTGTAGGGATGTTCTGAGACAGGTTTCTGAAGTATGGGCAATAGTTGCCATTTTGTAAGAGAAAAATGCATATATACTACCAAGCTTATTTTTGCACTTTATACTTACCCATTGACTCACTCAAATGAAATCAGACTTACCCATTGTCTTCAGTTTTTAAATGGGAGGTGTGGGTGCACTGGAGAGAATTCAAGGTTAAGTGCTGCAGTTTTCAGTGAGCTGATGGTTCCAAGTACATGTGCAAGTATTTTCAAAATGGTATATGTGTATACTTTACAAAATACTTGCCTTCATGTATAAATCAGGGTTATTATGCTTATATGAAATATACTTTTTCATATACACATATGTTTGTAAGATAGGTATAGAAAATGTGTTTTCTTGCATTGGAAATATTTGCTAGTACTCACTCCTTCTGCACAGTTTATAACATACTAACAATCTCTGTGCATCCACTTATGCATGCAAATAATTCTGCCTGTTACTTGTATTAGTTTCTTTTAGATTGTTTGTTGTTTTGTTTTATTATTAACTATTTTTACATGTTGATTACATGTATGGTTTACATTTTATTGTATAACACATTGGTTTTTCTCACAGGACAAGCAGGATGGTTGTCCTCACAAATGGGTGACATCGAGGATGGAGCCCACCACGGAAAACTTCTGTCAAAGTTTAAACAGAACTTTGACTGGCCCCTACTGGGCATGCCCAGCAAGGCACTGACCCTGCAGCCAGCAGGGGTCTCCCTTCAGTCTTCTTTTTTCCGCGCAGCAGTTGCCACGCGGTGAAAGGAGCTCCCTTACCACGTTCCTGACAGGAATTCGGTACTTTTCTTTCCAAAGAAAATTTGCCCCTCAGGGGTCTCCCTTCGACAAATTTTTGTCACCTTCACGGAAACCGGTAAGTTTTTTGCCTTTTTTCCTCGACTACCGTCGAATTTGGCCCTCGAGGCCTGTTGGCACTTACCGAGCCCGCGACTAAATTTGGCCTTAAGCCATGGCGACGGGGTTCCGTCGATGTCCGGATTGTACCCGGACTATGTCAATCACAGACCCCCATAGGGTTTGTGTTTTGTGTTTGGGTAGTGAGCATGATGTCCTGACTTGCACCAAATGTGCCCTAATGACACCTAAGGGTCGCAAGGCCAGGATGGAGAAGATGGGGCTCCTCTTCCATGCACCCACCCCAACGCCATCGATAGCATCGACGTCATCGGAACCGGCACCGTCGAAATTGCACCACCATCGTCAACTCTCCGGTGACCGTCCACCATCGATGACTTCTCGGCCGTCGACTCCTGTCCCCTCCCCGGATGGGCGAGGAGACCGGAAGGACAAGCATCGCCATCGACGGCACAAGTCTCGGCCTGTCGAGGATCCACAGTCATCGACCTCTGAACAGGCCGAACCACCGACTAAGAGGCCTCGATCAGACTTCGCACCGTCCACGTCTCGTTCGCAGGCATCGAGGAAACCCTCACCCTCTCGGGGTGTGGGAGCCGTGATCCCACCGGTTACGGTGGTCCCTCCGGCTCTGCCTCAGCCTCCCTCTCCCATCGAGCTGGGTATTGTTACCCCTGGTCTCCGGGCTGAACTGGACCGGCTGGTCCAGGAGGCCATCGAGAAAGCGATGCAAAGATTCCAACCTCCATTGGCACCGTCTCCGGCACCGATTCCGGCACCGCCACCGGCATCGACCCCGGCACCGACTCCGCCACCGAGGAAGGAACCGACCACCGAACCTTTGGTGGAAGCGCTGGCACCGCTACTACAACGTATGGAGGCACTTGTACATGCCCTTCCATCGATGATTCCAGTAGCACCGACAGCGCCATCGTCTCCGACTGGATTTTCATCGGCGGGAGAAACACCGTTCCTGATTCCCCCTTCTGGGGTGGTCCCATCGGTGCCTTCTCGTATATCTCCACCGATTTATCCTTTGGCTCCATCGGTTCCAAGACCGGCACCGACTCCATCGGCAGCACCGAAACTCTCGATGCCGTTCCCAGTACCGATTGTACCACCGGTTCCTCCAAGGTTTCCTTCGATGCCTTCGGATCCTCAACCAGGTCCATTGGGGCTTCAACCCCCAAGTGATCCCTATGATACCTGGGGTGATGATACATCTTCTGACACAGATTTACCATCACCGCCTTCTCCTACAGAGAGTAGAAAAAGATCTCCTCCAGAGGATCTCTCCTTTATTAATTTTGTAAAGGAGATGTCCGAAATTGTACCTTTTCAGCTGCAATCTGAGACCGATGACAGACACCAGATGATGGAACTGCTTCAATTTTTGGACGCTCCAAAAATCATCGCTTCCATCCCCATTCACCAGGTGTTTCTCGATCTCTTAAAGAAAAACTGTGAATCTCCTTCATCTGTATCACCAGTTAACAAGAAGGCTGACTCCACATACCTCGTCCAGTCAGCACCAGGCTTTCAAAAGCCTCAACTGGATCATCGCTCTGTTGTGGTTGAGTCCGCACAAAGAAAGGCCAAGCGTCTAAAGCCACACTCCTCCACTCCGCCGGTCAAGGACAATAAATTCCTGGACAGTGTGGGACGGAAAGTGTACCATGGAGCTATGCTGATTTCTCGCATAGCCTCATATCAACTCTACATGACGCAATATAACAGAGCCATCCTTAAACAGATGCAAGATTTTGCTGACACATTACCTGACCAATACCAGCCACAGCTTCAGGCCCTTCTTAACAAAGGGTTTGAAGCAGGGAAGCACAAGATCAGAACGGCTTATGACATCTTCGATGCCTCCACAAAGGTTTCAGCTACTGCCATTTCGGCCAGACGTTGGGCCTGGTTAAAGTCATCCAACCTTCGCCCAGAGGTCCAGGATCGTTTAGCGGATTTACCCTGCTTAGGGGACAATTTGTTTGGAGAACAAATTCAGCAAATTGTAGCTGAATTAAAAGATCACCACGAGACGTTAAAACAACTTTCTTCTGTTCCGTCTGAGGTTTCCTCCAAACAACCACTTAAGAAGGACTCTAAGAAGTCGTTCTTTCGGCCACGCCGTTACTACCCTCCATCGGCCAGGCCTCGTCCAGCTCGATCCTCTACTAGGCCTCAGCCGCGTCAGCCTAGGAAACAAAGGCCTACTGTAGCCCCTCCTCCTGGGCCTGCGGCTGGCCTTTGACTCCCCTGTAGGGAACACATGCCAAACCCCTCTTCCAGACATTCCTGTAGGAGGTCGACTGTACCATTTTCTACAACCTTGGTTGCAGATCACCTCAGATCAGTGGGTGCTAACAATTATCGCACAGGGTTACCACCTCAACTTCATAACTCTTCCGGCAGACTCCCCGCCTCTTCAAGCGTGGAGTCTATCCACCCATTTGGCTCAATTACAACAGGAAGTATCTCTTCTTCTGCAATCAAATGCTATAGAACCCATTCCTCCCTCTCAACGAGGCAAGGGATTCTATTCCAGATACTTCCTAATACCAAAGAAATCAGGAGGACTACGTCCCATTTTGGACCTTCAAGCCCTCAACAAATACCTTCAAAAAGAGAAGTTCAAAATGGTAACCCTAGGCGCGCTGCTCCCTCTGCTACAAAGAGGGGATTGGCTGTGCTCTCTCGACCTCAAGGACGCTTATACCCACATTGCGATCACACAATCCCATCGCAAATATCTGCGGTTTCTAGTAGGCCACGACCATTATCAATACCGTGTCCTACCTTTCGGTCTGGCTTCTGCCCCACGAGTCTTTACCAAATGTCTCGTAGTGGTAGCAGCATTCCTAAGGAAGGAAGGTGTCCACGTCTACCCCTACCTGGACGATTGGCTAATCAGGGCCTCCACCCAACAGATAGCTCAATCCTCCCTAAAATTGACAATTCAAACACTCCTTTCCTTAGGGTTTCTTGTCAATTACGAGAAATCTTGCTTAGTCCCGTCTCAAACCTTATCCTTCATTGGGGCAGACTTGGACACCTTACAGGCAAAGGCTTACCTTCCTCTTCAGAGGGTCCACACCCTAGTATCCCTGGCTCGCCAGCTCCAGTCTCAGAACACTGCCACGGCTCGCCAGTTCCTCATTCTCCTAGGACACATGGCATCCTCGGTTCAAGTCACTCCCATGACCCGACTAGCCATGAGAGTAACACAATGGACTCTACGACACCAATGGATTCAAGCTTTTCAGCCTCTGTCCTCCATAGTCACAGTCACACAAGCGCTGCGCCTATCCTTAACCTGGTGGACGACTCAGGTCAACCTCCTTCAGGGCTTACCTTTTCTTCCACCGGATCCGCAAGTAATCCTAACCACCGACGCTTCTCACATCGGTTGGGGAGCCCATGTGGACGACTTCCAAACCCAAGGGTTATGGTCCAAAGAGGAAGCCGAACACCAGATCAATTTCCTGGAACTTCGAGCAATCCGCTATGCGCTCCGAACTTTCAAAGATCATCTATTTCATCAGATAATCTTAATCCAGACGGACAACCAAGTGGCCATGTGGTACATAAACAAGCAGGGAGGCACAGGCTCCTTCCTTCTGTGTCAGGAAGCTGCGCAGATCTGGGCGGAAGCCCTCTCCCACTCCATGTACCTCAGGGCCACTTACCTGCCGGGAGTAGACAATGTATTGGCAGACCAGCTGAGCCGTGTCTTCCAACCACACGAGTGGTCACTCGATCCTCTGGTAGCGACCTCTCTGTTTCACAAGTGGGGTTCTCCCCGCATAGACCTCTTTGTGTCCCCTCAGAACCACAAAGTGGACGATTACTGCTCTCTCATTCGGAGCCAGCACTCTCGGCCGAGAGATGCATTCTCCCTCAAGTGGACAACCGGTCTGCTCTATGCATTCCCTCCACTCCCTCTTGTGTCAAAGACTCTCGTGAAGCTACGCCAGGACGGAGGAACCATGATCCTGATAGCACCTTACTGGCCACGCCAAGTATGGTTTCCAATACTCCAGGATCTCTCCATCCGCAGGCACATTCCTCTGGGAAAGGACCCGCATCTGCTCACTCAAAACGACGGATGCCTCCTCCATCCCAACCTCCAAGCCTTGTCCCTGACGGCATGGATGTTGAAAGGTTAGTCCTTCAACCATTTAACCTTTCAGATTCCGTTTCTCGGGTCCTGATAGCTTCACGAAAGCCTTCCACAAGAAAGTCTTACTCATACAAATGGAAAAGGTACACATCATGGTGCACTTCTCAGTCCCTTGATCCCCTTTCCTGTCCAATCTCCAAATTCTTGGACTATTTATGGCATCTCTCTGAATCAGGTCTTAAAACCTCTTCTATCAGAATGCATGTCAGTGCGGTAGCCGCCTTCCATAAGGGTATTGGGGGTAATCCTATTTCAGTACAACCCCTAGTAACACGCTTTCTTAAGGGCTTACTCCATCTAAAGCCACCCTTGCGTCCTCCGGCCCCATCCTGGGACCTTAACCTGGTTCTTGGTCGTCTAATGAAACCTCCTTTCGAACCTCTGCACTCCTGTGACTTTAAATATCTCACTTGGAAAGTGTTATTCCTTTTGGCTGTTACTTCAGCTCGCAGGGTTAGTGAATTACAGGCCCTAGTTACCTATCCGCCTTACACTAAGCTCCTGCAGGACCGGGCGGTACTCCGCACTCACCCTAAATTTTTACCTAAGGTAGTTTCGGAGTTTCATATCAATCAATCTATCGTACTACCTATCTTTTTTCCCAGGCCCCACTCCAACTCTGGAGAGCAGACCCTGCATACCCTAGACTGCAAACGGGCTCTAGCTTTTTACCTAGACCGTACAGTTTCTCACAGGAAGAGCACTCAATTATTCGTCTCTTTCCATCCTAACAAGTTAGGACAACCTGTGGGTAAGCAGGCTCTTTCTTCCTGGTTGGCGGACTGCATTTCTTTTTGCTATGAGCAAGCTGGCATTCCTTTTCAAGACCGTGTTAAAGCACACTCTGTGAGGGCCATGGCGACGTCAGTGGCACACGTTCGATCGGTGCCGCTTCCTGACATCTGCAAAGCTGCAACCTGGAGTTCTCTCCATACCTTTGCAGCCCACTATTGTTTGGACAAGGCTGGAAGACAGGACTCCATCTTCGGCCAATCTGTCTTGCGTAACCTTTTTCCAACCTGATGTACCAACACCCTTCCACCTACCCGGTAGGGTGCGGATGCCCTTTCCCATATTTCTCCTCAGTTGTTGTGCTTGTTGCACACCGTTGAGTACATTTGGTGCAAGTCGGGACATCCTCAGCTCGGTACTCACCCATTTGTGAGGACAACCATCCTGCTTGTCCTGTGAGAAAGCAAATGTTGCTTACCTGATGTAACAGGTGTTCTCACAGGACAGCAGGATGTTAGTCCTCACGAAACCCGCCCGCCTCCCCGCGGTGTTGGGTTCGTTTTATTTTTACTTTCTAGGCACTGCCTGTAGCTTGAAAATCAGACTGAAGGGAGACCCCTGCTGGCTGCAGGGTCAGTGCCTTGCTGGGCATGCCCAGTAGGGGCCAGTCAAAGTTCTGTTTAAACTTTGACAGAAGTTTTCCGTGGTGGGCTCCATCCTCGATGTCACCCATTTGTGAGGACTAACATCCTGCTGTCCTGTGAGAACACCTGTTACATCAGGTAAGCAACATTTGCTTTATGTAAGAAATGTGATTCATCAAAGCAAACTATCAGGTGAATTTTCAAAGGAGTTACGCATGTAAATGTAATATACTATCATAGCAATTTTCAAAATGCATTTACCTGCTTGAAGTGCACAGTAAAACTTATTGCCATTCAATGGCATATATTATAGCAATTTCCCATCGATAGCAGGGCTGAATTAGCCATGCTGTTTTGGGAGCTGTCCTCAGGTCCCGGGAGGCGGAACTTCCCCAAGCAGAGGTCAGATCTTTCTTCCTCTGCGGCTACGCGTGGGTTCCTGCACAGGAAAGTAACAGATTCTCCTCAGTCTGTTTTTTCCGCGTGCGGGATCGCACATGGAGCTTCTGATCTCCTCAGAAGATTTTTCTTTTCAAAAACGATGTCCAAAAAACAGAGCAGGCAACCGGGGTTTAGGCCCTGTGTATGTTGCAAAATCATGTCCATAACAGATGGGTATGATTTATGCTACAGGTGCTTAGGTCCTGACCACATCCATGCGGACTGCCATCATTGCGGGAAGATATCACCGAGGACCCAGCATCAACGGGCCCAAGAAATACGGGACTTAAAGTTAGTAAGAGAGGGCTCTTATGCCCCCCCATCCGATACTCAATCCTCTCCAGGACCGGAGAAGAGACAGGCCCCGTCAATAAAATGGGCGGCCTCGCTGGATCCTACAATCTCCAGACCTGGAGATAAGGAAAGATCTATTAAGAGGAAAGAGGCCCGCTCGAAAATGTCGGCACGGGGCAGAGAGTTCTCTCTAAGCCCCTCGACACATAAGAGAGACAGGACAACGTCCATATCTGCGCCGAGTTCGTCAATATCGAAAACGGCCGATGCAGCGTCGAGAGTAGCGACAAAAGAGGTGTGGATGCACTCGGCGTCGAAACTGGGATTTTCAACTCCGACGCACAAATCGACGCATCATACCACATCGAAGCCAACGCATGGAGCATTGCTACCGACGCATGAGAAATTAACGTCGACGTGCAAGTCGACTCCGACGCAAAAGGAGTTGAGATTGACGCATGAAACCACCAAGTCGACGCATCTTGCGTCAAAACCGACACGTTCCACATCAATATCGTCGCAAGTATTATCAGGGGACTCACACGGGTCACCTCAGTCGACTCTTTCGATGCAGCACAAAATACATTTGACGCATAAGAGGAAGCATGCGACGCAGACAATATCTTCACCAAAGCAAAGCAACCTCACGACGCCACAAAGTCCATCGGAATTGTCAGAACCGGGTTCTAAACGTAAAACGCATCATATTTCCCATAAACACAGGGAAACAACGAAGCCACCTGTTGATAAACAGACTCAGCCTTTTTATTTACAGAGTCCCATTTCATCAGCAACAAGTTGGACTGACATATCCAGCTCGTCATCAGAGAGGGAAGTGATATACTTGTCACCCTCAACTAGCTCTTCTCAGAATCAATCTGGAAGGTCATTCAGATCTCGTTCCCATTCCTCACATCACCAACATCCTGTAGAGGAAAGCGGGATGATTCCAAAGAAGGTGAAGGAACCAGCTCACCTGCAAGCCGACAAAATACCCTTGCAGGAACCAATTCTTCCTCCTAATCGCCCACCCATGCCACCTCTGACACGTGAAGCCTTTTTTTCAGTTGTCTCAAGCATTATCAGGATTTTTTGATACTTTGCAAACAAATTTCGCAATGCCATCCGAATCGCCTAACACTTCTCTGGAATCTCCACAGCCTACAAAACAACCATCTCCAACCCCCTCAAGGTCTCCTGTTTCACGTCACTCTCCCGACCCTGTTGACGTTCCTAATTCACCACAGGACACGCATTCACCATCTTCCTCACCATCCTCTTCTACGGGCTTTCCATCTAACCCGCCAGATCAACCTCAGGAGCCATACTCACCTCCTGAAGACCTATCTTATCCTAAATTTTTAGATAAGATGGGATCAATTCTACATCTCGTTTCAATGTAAATCGCCCTGCGAGGTGTTAGTTTCATTTCCTTGTAAACCGAGGTGATATGTATTTTATACAGGAACCCCAGTATATAAAAACTAATAAATAAATAAATAAATCTAGAGACCCAAAAAACCCTTGACCCCAGAGTGGAAACTTTGGGTTCCTAAAATTTTCTGATGCTTCAAATGAGCCAACCTCACTTCCTCCACAACCAGTTCTTGAAAAAGTTTATTTATTTATGTATTTATTTATTTATTTATTTAAAAACTCTTCTATACCGTCATTGAGTTGGATAACCATCACAACGGTTTACAAAAAGGCACGATAATGAAAAAATATGAGTGGTATAGATTACAGATTAACCATGTGCCATCATAGAATGGTAACAATTTAGTGTAAAAAACTATGGGGCGGATTTTCAGAGCCCTGCTCGCGTAAATCCGCCCAAAACTGGGCGGATTTACGCGAGCAGGGCCCTGCGCACCGGGAAGCCTATTTTACATAGGCCTCCTGGCGCGTGCAGCGCCCCGGGACTCGCGTAAGTCCCGGGGTTCTCGGAGGGGGGCGTGTCGGGGGCGTGTCGGGGGCGCGGGCCCGGTCGTTGCGGCGTTTCGGGGGCGTGTCGGCAGCGTTTTGGGGGCGGGTACGGGGGCATGGCTACGGCCGCGCGTATCCACTAAAATCCTGGATCGGCGCGCGCAAGGCTATGAATAAATAAATAAATAAACTTTTGTTTGCGCCTGGAGCGCAAACAAAAGTAGGCTGTTCGCGCTCGTTTTAAAATCCGCCCCTATATGTGTAAGTTAATCTTGTTTGTTAGGAACATATTAGGCGGTTTTAATTTAACATTAAAATGCATTTGTAGATTACAAGTAATAACTTCTAGTTTGGTGCATCCTTATCCTTCAACTGTTTTTCTCCTTATCTTTATCTCTGTAAAAAGCTTGTTTAAATAGCCAGGTTTTCAGATTGGTTTTGAATATTTTCAAATTTCTCTGCAGCCTTATTTCGAGTGGCATGGTGTTCCATAGCACGGGGCCAGCCAGTGACAGTGCTCTTTCCCTTACTTGCGTGAGGCGTGCTGATTTGACAGAGGGGACAGTTAGTAAAGCCTTATTAGCAGATCTCAGGTTTCATTGCGGGACATGTACGCGCAGTGCAGTATTAAGCCAGTCTGCTTTTTCATCATGGATTAGTTTATGAATTATACATAGTGTCTTATATTGTATTCTTTGTTCAATTGGGAGCCAGTGTAAATCGGCAAGTGTTCCTGTAATGTGGTCATTCTTTTTTTTGCCAGTCAAAATTCTAGCAGCTGAATTTTGTAATATTTGTAGTGGCCGAATCGTAGATTGTGGTAGTCCTAAAAACAGGGAGTTACAATAATCTGTGCTTGCGAATATCATTGCCTGTAGAACTGTGCGAAAATTGTTTAGCGTTAGTAGAGGTTTTAGTCTTCTCAGGATCATTAGTTTCGCATATCCTTCTTTTATTTTCAGTTAGATGTGTTGTTTCATGTTTAGCTCAGGGTCAATTATTACTCCTAAATTTCATACTTTTAATGCTAACTCAACGGTTTGAATATTTTTGATTGTAATTGTTGGTTGTATATGGTGTATGTTTTTATGTTCAAAGTGTAAGAATTCCGTTTTGTCGATGTTTATTACCAGTTCCAACTAATTTAAGAGCTGTTTGATTATTTCAAGATACATATTGGCAAGTTTCATTGTTTCTTCAATGGTGTTTATAATAGGTAGCAGTAGCTGTATATCATCTGCGTGTATGTAATGTATGATTCCAAGTCCTTCTAGTAGGTGACATACTGGAAGTAGATAAATGTTAAAGAGTGTTGCCGACAGGGCTGATCCCTCTGGGACACCGGTTTGCAGTTTGACTTTGTCTGAAAGTGTGTTTTTAATTTGTACTTGAAAACATCTATTGTTTAAGTATGACTCAAACCATTTTATTGTTTTGTTAGTGAGTCCTATTTCTTTCAGCCTATTGAGTAGTATTTTGTAATTCACTGTGTCAAATGCTGCGGAGAGATCTAATAGAACCAGAATGTAGTGTGTTCCTGTATCAAAACCTCTTAAGATAGTATCTGATAAGGCTAGGAGCAAAGTTTCAGTATTGTAGTGTTTGCGAAAACCATGTTGTGCTGGGTATAATATGTTATTGCTTTCAATGTGGTTTGACAATTGCTTTTGTACTGTTTTCAATTAGCTTGGCTAATAGGGGTAAGATGGAAACTGGTTTATAGTTGTTAAGATTTAGGTGGTCAAGGTTCTTTTTCTTAATGATTGGCTTGATTATGGCTCCTTTCAAAGTATCAGGCATTACTCCTTCATCTAGTGAAAGGTTGATGATCTTAGTTAGTGATGGGGTTATTGTGTTGGCTAATTTTTTTAGTTCTGTAATGGGGATGATGTCTATTACGTGGGTAGCAGGGTTCAATTGATTTATCATTTTCTCGACTTCAACCTGTGATACCTCCTCAAATTCTGACCAATTACTAACATCTCTAGTGGGCATCTTAATCTCTTGTTTTGTAGTGTTAGGGATTTTTTTTCTCAGGTTTTCAATTTTTTCTTTAAAGAATTGAGCTATATTATTGTATTGGTTCTCTTGTAGGGTTAAGTGGTTGTTCATATTGTCGCTTGTTAGGTTCTTTACTTTGTTAAATAGGGTTCTGGCGGTATTTGCAAATTTTTCTATTTTTGAGCTGTAGTATTTCTTTTTGGTGTCTAAAATTGATTTTTTGTAATATGCTGGTTGTTTTCTATACCTTGTTAAATTCTCAGTTATTTTGTTCTTTTTCCATTCTTTTTCTTTCTTTCTCAGAGTCCGTTTTACTTCTTTGATTTGTTCACTATACAATGGATTATTTAACTTTGGTTCTTTAAGTAAGGGAGAAATCTTGGGAAACCCCTTTTTCCATACCAGCCATGGCCAGGAAAACAGAGCTCAAGTACAAAATGCAGAAAGCATTGTGTTATTCAACGCCACAACTTCCACATACACAGATGCATGCAATTTTGACATGCAAAGAAGTCAAAATTGCATGCATCTGCCTCACCTGGTCGTGATAATAAGTGCTTGGATGACTTCGCAAAGAAGATATACCAAAATGCCATGCTCACTAGTAGATTGTAACAACACCAATTCTATATGGTGCAATACCTTTACGAGTGCTAGGGGTGTGCATGTACGTGGGGAGGCGAAACGCATCGTGACTCCCCACGTATTTAACTTATTTTCTGTTTAATTCGGTGCGCCCAGCGGCGCGTGCTTTTCTTCACCCCATTAGCTACTTGCTACCTATGATTTGCACAAAATGGCAGCGCCCCTGCAGTAACCATGCCAACCTGTCTGACCCTTTCCTGTGAGTCACAGTGACTCACAGGAAAGGGTCGGACAGGTCGGCATGGATAACGGAATGCAGCGTATCCGCGCTGACATTTTCTGAGCTGCACTGAATGCAGCCAATAGCACTATCATTCAGTGAACATAAGAACATAAGAAATTGCCATGCTGGGTCAGACCAAGGGTCCATCAAGCCCAGCATCCTGTTTCCAACAGAGGCCAAAACCAGGCCACAAGAACCTGGCAATTACCCAAACACTAAGAAGATCCCATGGTACTGATGCAATTAATAGCAGTGGCTATTCCCTAAGTAAAATTGATTAATAGCCATTAATGGACTTCTCCTCCAAGAACTTATCCAAACCTTTTTTGAACCCAGCTACACTAACTGCACTAACCACATCCTCTGGCAACAAATTCCAGAGCTTTATTGTGCGTTGAGTGAAAAAGAATTTTCTCCGATTAGTCTTAAATGTGCTACTTGCTAACTTCATGCAATGCCCCCTAGTCCTTCTATTATTCGAAAGTGAAAATAACTGAGTCACATCAGGAACACTGAGAGGAGAGGATCACCTTGCTGGTGGCTGAAAGGAATCAGTAAGTTTTTGCTTGGGACATTGTCTTTTTTAAAAGTATTGGGGCAAAGTTAACTATTTGGGGATATTATTTAGTGTGTTTGTGTGTTTGTGCCTTTAATAGTCAGAAAGGCATTGAATAAACAAGTTAGACTGTTTGCATTTTTAGTCAGTCAATAAGGTAGCAGTAGGTAGGCATTGAATAAACAAGTTAGACTGTTTGTATTTTTAGTCAGTCAATAAGGTAGCAGTAGGTAGTGTGTTTATTTTTTAAAAAGTCTGCAGAACTGAGTGTTCTCCAGACTTTTAAATAGTTGAGTGTTTATATTTAATACTAACTGAGTGCTTGTATTGAAAAAAAAAAAACCCACAAAAAAAAAAAAAACCCAACCCAAAAAGTAGCCAGAAGCTAGAAATAAGCCAGGAGCAGTGTAAACCAAAGTAAAAAAGTTGAATAGTTCAGCTCAGTTACTCACCTTGGAAAGGTGTTGAGGTAGTGTGATTGGGTTTGAATAGGGACCAACATTTGTTAATCAAGGGAGCAGTGAGTCACTCAGGCTGACTAACTGAAGTTAGACTGTTTGTATTTCCCAACCCTCCCACCCCTCGCCCACCCACCCCTAGCTCATCCCTTAATTTATAGGCAGGTGCCACTTTCACAAAAAAAAAAAAGCATCAACAAAAACGTTATTAAGAATTCGATCAGACCCCGGTAGGCCACTACCAGACACATAGTGAATTCACTAATACATTTAAAGGAAGTTAGACACATTCCTACTCCCATAGCAACCTAAAACTTAACTAGGAACTGATCAAAATTGAGATGAAGGTAGCAGTCCAGCAGCAAGAGGGGGGCTTCCCAGTCTTTTGCATCAAGTGTCACATGTATGATTTTTTACCCACCGGTGAGAAGTTGTACATGTGCATGCGATGCAAAGAGATCCTGGCTCTCAGAGAACGAGTCCGATCTCTGGAGGCTAGAGTGGCAGACCTGGAGGAGCGGAGGCAGACACAGAGGTATATAGATGAGACCTTCAGGGACATAGTAGTCAAGTCCCAACTTCAGACTGGCAGCCCTGGTGCTGCCTTGGAGGAAGAAGGTTTCATGATGGGAGAGCACCAACCAGGTATAGCAGGAAAGGATCCTGTAGCAAGGACCTGCTCTCCAGGTGATGCATTATCCTTTCGCACTAAGGATATCTCCCCAAGGCCTACTGCCCAGGAGGGAAGGGTTAGGTCGGCCGTCATAGTTGGTGATTCGATTATTAGGAACGTAGATGGCTGGGTGGCTGGTGGGCGTGAGGATCGCCTGGTAACATGCCTACCTGGTGCGAAGGTGGCGGACCTCACGCGTCACCTAGATAGGATTTTAGACAGTGCTGGGGAGGAGCCAGCTGTCGTGGTACATGTGGTACATGTTCCTAACGACATAGGAAAATGTGGGAGGGAGGTTCTGGAAGCCAAATTTAGGCTCTTAGGTAGAAAGCTTAAATCCAGAACCTCCAGGGTAGCATTCTCTGAAATGCTCCCTGTTCCACGCGCCGGTCACTTGAGGCACGCAGAGCTCCGGAGTCTCAATGCGTGGATGAGACGATGGTGTAAGGAAGAGGGATTCAGTTTTGTTAGGAACTGGGGAACCTTTTGGGAAGGGGGAGTCCCTTCCGAAGGGATGGGCTGCACCTTAACCAGGGTGGAACCAGACTGCTGGCGCTAACCTTTAAAAAGGAGATAGAGCAGCTTTTAAACTAGAACAAAGGGGAAAGCCGACAGTCGCTCAGCAGCGCATGGTTCGGAGAGAGGTATCTTTAAAGGATACTAATGATGCATTAGAATTAGAGCATCCCAACAGTGAGGTTCCAATAATTAGAAAAGTAGTCCAAGTGCCTGTAACTAAAAACTCACCTGAGCTAAAAAATTCTAACTTCCCAGTACGTACCAGGATCAGTCCAGACAGCTGGGTTATGCCTCCCCTCCAGCAGATGGAGTCAGAGAGAAAACTGAAAGCACCCCCTATATACACTGGTGTGCCACCTGCGACCCTTCAGTATAATCTCTGACTCCAGCAGATTGAGAGGCATAACCTGCGGTCCTGCTCCGGTCGGTTTTTATTTTCTCGGTCCTGGGAAAATTAAAAAATAAAATACAATATAAAGAGTAAGGTAGGACAGGGGACAAGATCATTGGATGCTTCCTTTCTCTCCTCTGTCTGCCTGTCGGTCTGTGTGAATGTCTGTGTGAGTGTCTTGCGCTGCGCAGCTAGGGATTAGTGTGAGGCAGGCTCGGAGGGTAGTACCCTTCTGATATTCCCGGGTTAGTGTGTCCGCAGGCTGGGGGAGAGCTTACCGGTGGGCCGGTCACCCTCCCCCCCCCAATTCCAGGCTTTAGTCCTGAAGGGGGTTTAAAAAAAAAAAAAAAGTTTAAAGTTTTTTACTTACGGAGCCATTTAAGTCCTGTTGGGGACAGGCAGTGTGCTCATTTCTCCTGACCCCGGCCTGCCCGTGCCTGCTCGGACCCCGGAGGGGGTGGCTAGCTCACCCGGCGCGCGTTTGCTGTGGGGCTCTCCTCTCTGAGAGTTTTTGGCGCCATTTTTTCGTGCTGCTCCGTTCGCGGTGCTGATGCCGCGATCTTCGGTCTGCCTGACCTGTGGAGAGGCGGGGGCACGACTCTCCCGCGGGGGTCTCTGCCCCCGATGTGTTCCCGGGGGCGAGGGACCCTCGGGGGGGCTGAGCGCTGCCCGCAGCCGATCTTCTCTCCTCTCTCCGGAGCGGCACAGCAGCGTCTCAGGCAGTCGTCCTCCGGCCCCTCCTCCACCGGGGAGGAGTGCGGCGGCCATCTTGGCCACGCGGCAGGCTGCATGTTCAGCATCAGAGGAGGAAATCTCTCCTCCTCCCTCTCCTGAGGCACAGAGCCCGTGCTCCCAGGCCGATTCGGGGTCTCCTCACGGCCCCCCTTCATCGGATGGTCCGAAGAAAAATCTAAAACGGTCAGTGCCATTTTCTTCCGATTTTGTGCTTTTAATGCACAAAGCCTTTTTGCAGGCAGAATCCGGCTGGGAGGCGGAGGCTCCCGCTCCCCCAAAGGTTCCCAAGACCACCCCCGTCTCAAGTGGGGGTCCACCGGACATGGGGTCCTCCGGGATCAAGAGTCCCCGCCCGAGGGGGGGTGGGGCTGAGGATCTGGGAGACACAGGAGCCGCTCCGGAATCCCCGGGGGCTCCGGACTTGCTGATGGCCGACGATCCGGGGGCTGTAGCTGGGGATGATCCCCAGGTACTCCGCTTGTTTGGAAAAGAAGAATTAAGCTCCCTTATTCTCCACGTGTTGCAGGAGCTAGAGTTGACGACTCCGCCTCAGGAGGCGGACACGTCTACAGGGGATATCGCAATGGCAGGGATTAGAGCTCCCCCGCAGACCTTTCCCTTTCACCACAAGGTCTTACAGATCATTTCAAAGGAATGGGAGCTCCCAGAGGCTTCCCTGCGGGTGAATCGAGCCATGGAAAGGCTATATCCCTTACCCAAGGATTCCTTGGAGCTTTTGAAGACACCCGCGGTAGATTCGGCTGTCACGGCTGTGGTGAAGCACACAACTATCCCAGTGACGGGGGGTATAGCGTTGAAGGACCTCCAAGACCGCAAGCTTGAGGTTTTATTAAAGCGCATTTTTGACGTGGCGGCACTGGGGGTCCGAGCGGCGGCTTGCAGCAGCCTTGTGCAGAGGGCCAACCTCCGCTGGGTTCAGCAGCTGCTGACCATGCAGGAGCTCCCTCCGGGCGAGGCTGAGCAGGCGAATTGTGTTGAAGCGGCGGTCGCTTATACAGCGGATGCCTTGTATGACTTGTTGCGCACGTCGGCTTGCATTATGTCCTCGGCGGTTTCAGCCAGGAGGTTGCTCTGGCTCCGTCGTTGGTCGGCGGATGCCAATTCTAAGGCGAGGTTAGGTTCCTTCCCCTTTAAGGGCAAGCTGCTGTTTGGCGAGGAGCTGGACCAGCTCATTAAGGACCTGGGTGACAACAAGGTTTACAAGTTGCCTGAGGATAAGCCTCAGCAACCTCGGTCGTTTGGTAACGCTAGGGCTCGCTTTCGGGGTCAACGGCGTTTCCGTGGGGGAAGAGGGGGTTCCCTTCCCCAGCGGCAGCAGGCGACAAGATCCCAGGCCTGGTCTTCTTCTTCCTTTCGCGGCAGGAGGCCTATACGCGGGGGCTCTTCCCAAGGCTTTCCTGCCATCAAGCCCGCACAATGAAGGTGCGCGGGCCCACTCCTCCGTGCCCGTTATCGGAGGTCGGTTGTCCCGGTTCTGGGAGGAGTGGGCCGCAATTACTTCGGATCAATGGGTCCTCGACGTGGTTCGGTACGGCTACGAGTTGGATTTTGTACGTCCCCTCCGGGATCTCTTCCTGATATCGCCGTGCGGCCCCGTAGAAAAACAGGTAGCTATAGCCCAAACGGTCGCCCATCTACAGGCTCTGGGGGCGGTGGTTCCGGTTCCCCGGGACCAGCTCAGGACGGGTCGGTATTCCATATACTTCCTGGTGCCCAAGAAGGAGGGCACCTTCCGACCCATTCTGGATCTCAAAGGAGTAAACAAGGCGTTGCGTGTGCCCCGCTTCCGGATGGAGACCCTCCGGTCTGTTATTGCGGCCGTCCACAAGGGAGAATTCTTGGCTTCTTTGGACCTGACAGAGGCCTATCTGCACATCGGAATAAGAGAACGGCATCAAAGGTACTTGAGGTTCATGGTGATGGGAGACCACTACCAGTTTTGCGCCCTCCCCTTCGGGTTGGCCACCGCGCCGAGGGTGTTCACCAAAGTTCTTGTGGTGGTAGCGGCTTCCCTCCGCCGGCAAGGCATCCTTGTACATCCCTATCTCGACGATTGGCTCATTCGAGCAAAGTCGCACGCGGCATGCAACCGGGCGGTCTCCTTAGTGGTGCGCCAGCTGCAGAGGTTGGGTTGGGTAGTCAACTTCGCGAAGAGCAGACTCGAACCGACCCAACAGCTGGAGTTCCTGGGAGCTCGGTTCGACACCTTGGTGGGCAAGGTTTTTCTTCCGCAGCAACGCATGCTCAATCTCATGACTCAGGTACGGCGCCTGTTAGAGCTCGAGATTCCCACGGTCTGGGATTATTTACAAGTCATTGGTCATATGGTGTCTACTATGGAAATGGTACAATGGGCTTTTGCGCATATGCGTCCGTTACAAAGAGCACTTCTATCTCGCTGGGATCCCCGATCGGAGGAGTACGGGATGGAATTGCCTTTGCTGGAGCCGGCTCGCTCCAGTCTCTCTTGGTGGTTGACTCCAGCCAATCTCCTACAGGGGGTGGACCTCGAACCCCCGTCTTGGTTGGTGGTGATGACGGATGCCAGCCTGTCGGGCTGGGGTGCGGTCTGCCAGTCCCGTGCGGTCCAGGGCAACTGGTCGGCACTCCAAGCGACTTGGTCCATCAACCGATTGGAGACCAGAGCGGTCCGCCTGGCCTTGCGTTGTCTCCTTCCACTGGTACGCGGACGAGCAGTAAGAGTTCTGTCGGACAATGCGACCACAGTGGCGTACATAAATCGACAAGGAGGCACAAAAAGCCAAGCAGTAGCGACCGAGGCGGCGCTGTTGATGTCCTGGGCGGAAAGGCACATAGAGCGTCTCGCGGCCACCCATATTGCCGGCGTGGACAACGTTCAGGCGGATTACCTCAGCCGGCAGCACCTAGATCCAGGAGAATGGGAGATCTCGTTGGAGGCGATGGCTCTCATCGCGCGGCATTGGGGGACTCCGCGCTTGGACCTCATGGCGACCCGTCAAAATGCAAAGGCGGTACGCTTCTTCAGTCGGAGAAGAGAGCACGCGTCAGAAGGGGTGGACGCGCTAGCCCTTCCGTGGCCTCGTCACATTCTTCTTTATGTGTTCCCTCCGTGGCCTCTGGTAGGGAAAGTGCTAAGGCGCATAGAGTCCCATCACGGTCCGGTGATTCTCGTGGCTCCGGAATGGCCGCGGCGCCCGTGGTTCGCGGATCTGGTCAACTTGGCAGTCGACGGCCCACTGCGTCTCGGTCATCTTCCCAATCTTCTTCGGCAGGGTCCAGTATTTTTCGATCTGGCGGATCGTTTTTGTCTGGCGGCTTGGCTTTTGAGAGGAAGCGGTTGAAGAAGAGAGGTTATTCGGACGCGGTGGTGTCTACTCTCCTTCGGGCGCGTCAATCTTCCACTACGCTCGCCTACGCGAGGGTTTGGAAGGTTTTCCATGATTGGTGTGACACGGCAGGTACTTCGGCCAGACGTTCGTCAGTGGCGGATATCCTTATGTTCTTACAGGATGGATTGAAGAAGGGGTTGGCGTATAATTCGCTTCGAGTTCAGGTGGCGGCTTTGGGCTGCTTGAGGGGTAAGGTCGAAGGCTCTTCCCTTGCGAGTCATCCAGATGTGGCTCGTTTTTTGCGAGGGGTTAGAAACTTGCGTCCTCCCGTCAGGCTTCCCTGTCCGTCTTGGAACTTGAACTTGGTACTCCGTGGATTGTGTGCGGCTCCGTTTGAACCTCTTAAGGCGGCTTCTTTGAAGGATCTCAACCTCAAGACTGTTTCCTTGTCGCCATTTCCTCGGCTCGTCGGGTGTCGGAGCTTCAGGCTCTCTCTTGCAGGGAACCGTTTTTGCGCATTTCAGCGTCAGGAGTTTCCTTACGAACTGTTCCTTCCTTCCTACCTAAGGTGGTCTCCACGTTTCATGTAAACCAAACGGTGGAATTACCTTCCTTTTCGGACGAGGACCTACAGTCGGCTCAGGGTCGGGACTTGAGGCGTTTGGATGTCCGTCGGATTCTCTTACGCTATTTGGAGGTTACGAATGACTTTAGAAAGTCAGATCACCTTTTCGTGTTATGGAATGGACCCAGGAAGGGTCTTCAAGCGTCCAAAGCTACGATTGCATGCTGGTTAAAAGGTGCTATTGCGTCCACGAATGTTGGCTGTGGTAAGCCTGTTCCCGCTGGGCTTAAGGCTCATTCTCTGTGTTCTCAAGCGACTTCATGGGCAGAGACTCACTTGGTTTCTTGCCAAGAGATATGCAGGGCGGCCACATGGAAATCCTGGCATACTTTTTCCAGGCATTATCGCCTGGATGTCCGGGGACCTCCTGCAGAGTCCTTTGGGAGCAGTGTGATTCGAGCGGGACTCTCAGGGTCCCACCCCAGTTAAGGCGGCTCGGGTACATCCCAGCTGTCTGGACTGATCCTGGTACGTACTGGGAAAGGAAAATTAGGTTCTTACCTTTGCTAATTTTCATTCCAGTAGTACCATGGATCAGTCCAGACGCCCGCCCACAGGGTTCTGGGAGTCCGCTCGTATTCTCTGATTTTTGTTTCCGTTTCAGTGGTTTTATGTCGGTTTCCGCACGTTTGTGGTTTCCTTGACAGTTATACCAGTGTATCGTGTGTTGTTGTACACTCTTGGTGTTCTATTTGTTGTGTCTGGTTTTATCTGTTTTCAAGGATGTTTCTACGTGATCTGGTCACTTGTTTTAAAAAAAAAAAACAAAAACAAAGGGGGATTCTTGAGGGCAGTGTTGAAAGTGCTTAATTCATTACTTCTGCTTTGATATCACATATACTGAAGGGTCGCAGGTGGCACACCAGTGTATATAGGGGGTGCTTTCAGTTTTCTCTCTGACTCCATCTGCTGGAGGGGAGGCATAACCCAGCTGTCTGGACTGATCCATGGTACTACTGGAATGAAAATTAGCAAAGGTAAGAACCTAATTTTCCTTTCTCCCTATCAATTAAAAAGCAGAATGAAAATACAAACAAAAAACAAACTTTGAAATGTTTGTATGCTAATGCCAGAAGTCTAAGAAGTAAGATGGGAGAATTAGAATGTATAGCAGTAAATGATGACATAGACTTAATTGGCATCTCAGAGACATGGTGGAAAGAGGATAAACAATGGGACACTGCTATACCGGGGTACAAATTATATCGCAATGACAGAGAGGAGCACTCGGGAGGAGGTGTGGCACTTTATGTCCGGGATGGCATAGAGTCCAACAGGATAAACATCCTGCATGAGACTAAATACAAAATTGAATCTTTATGGGTAGAAATCCCTTGTGTGTCGGGGAAGACTATAGTGATAGGGGTATACTACCGTCCACCTGGCCAAGATGGTGAGACGGACAGTGAAATGCTAAGAGAAATTAGGGAAGCTAACCAAATTGGTAGTGCAGTAATAATGGGAGACTTCAATTACCGCAGAAAACACAAGTGCAGGCACACAGTTCAATCCTGACAGAACACTCACAACCGGTGTATATATTAAATTCTTTTAATTCTTCAATGTGGCAACTCCTCTGACTCATACAGGCAACAGACTTAATGGCGTCCCCTGACACGGTACCCGTGTTTCGCCGCGGGCTGCATCAGGAGGGCTCGCTAATAGGGGTTCATAAGAAAGCTGTGAAAGATAAATATACATCAGGACAACGAAACAGGACTTATAACCGAACATAATATACAACATTATACAACATCATAGCATACCTGACAGCATAGGTGCTTAAAAGTGACAGGGAGCGCACTACCCTTAACCACTGACAGGTATTTAAAGCTGATTAAGGCGCCAAAACAGGAAGACAAACCACGTGGGACTCCACCGCCCCGTTCATTGGCTGCCGTTCCTGTGACGCGCCTCAGCAGGGTTGTGAACCAAACAGTGCTTATGAATGACCAGCTCTAAAGGAGAGCTCTATGTGAACAAAAACCATTCAATGTCTCGATTTAAACCCTTGGGGGATACTGAATCTAAAGTGAAAATCCAGCGTTGTTCGATATGACCCAGTTGTTCGGCATAGTTACCCCCTCGTGGGGACCGCGGGAATACCTCAAGCACACTGTATGTGAGATCTGAAAGGGTGTGTGATTTTTTTACCCAATGGTCTACGAGGGGTTCATTTTCACGGGAATGACGAATGTTGGAGCAATGCTCTATAATTCGAGTTTTTACCATACGGGAAAACATCCCATGCTATAATTACACAATGTTAGGTTCCATATTAGGTGCTACAACCCAAGAAAGAGATCTAGGTGTCATAGTGGATAACACATTGAAATCGTCGGTTCAGTGTGCTGCGGCAGTCAAAAAAGCAAACAGAATGTTGGGAATTATTAGAAAGGGAATGTTGAATAAAACGGAAAATGTCATAATGCCTCTGTATCGCTCCATGGTGAGACCGCACCTTGAATACTGTGTACAATTCTGGTTGCCGCATCTCAAAAAAGATATAATTGCGATGGAGAAGGTACAGAAAAGGGCTACCAAAATGATAAGGGGAATGGAACAGCTCCCCTATGAGGAAAGACTAAAGAGGTTAGGACTTTTCAGCTTGGAGAAGAGACGACTGAGGGGGGATATGATAGAGGTGTTTAAAATCATGAGAGGTCTAGAACGGGTAGATGTGAATCGGTTATTTACTCTTTTGGATGGTAGAAAGACTAGGGGGCACTCCATGAAGTTAGCATGGGGCACATTTAAAACTAATCGGAGAAAGTTCTTTTTTACTCAACGCACAATTAAACTCTGGAATTTGTTGCCAGAGGATGTGGTTAGTGCAGTTAGTATAGCTGTGTTTAAAAAAGGATTGGATACGTTCTTGGAGGAGAAGTCCATTACCTGCTATTAAGTTCACTTAGAGAATAGCCACTGCTATTAGCAATGGTAACATGGAATAGACTTAGTTTTTGGGTAATTGCCAGGTTCTTATGGCCTGGATTGGCCACTGTTGGAAACAGGATGCTGGGCTTGATGGACCCTTGGTCTGATCCAGTATGGCATTTTCTTATGTTCTTATCTACTCGTTCATGATCTTAAAGACCTCTATCATATCCCGCTCAGCCGTCTCTTCTCCAAGCTGAACAGCCCTATTCTCACAGGACAAGCAGGATGGTAGTCCTCACAAATGGGTGACATCATCAGGATGGAGCCCTGTACGGAAAACTTTTCTGTCAAAGTTTCAACAAGCTGGCACACTGGGTGCACTGAGCATGCCCAGCCTGCAATTATCCCTGTGAGCCACAGGTGTCTCCCTCAGTCTTCTTTTTTCCGCTCTGCAGTCAGCATAGCAGTTGGAGCTCTGTGAGGATTTTTTAACTAATTACCTCATGGAAACACTTAACTTTTCACTTCAAAAAACACTTTTCCCTGCACAGGTCTCCCTCCGCGTACGTTTTTACGACGCTCGGTGAGTACTAATTCTTATTTTTCGGTCGGTTCCTGTCACTATCTTAAGGCTGTTAACTGACTGAAGCCTTCCCTTCCCCCATGTTTCAGTTAGCTTTAAACAGCTTGCGAGTATCTCTGTGACACTCTGCTTGCTTATGCTAGTGGGGTAGGGATTTTTTCCTTAACTTTAGGACCTCTGTAGCTTCAAGTCCTTCGTTCCAAGCGCCCCTCCCCCCACAGTGCCCTGATGCCTTTATCCATGTTTTTTGCTTTTCAGTGCTACCAGGCTTTTTCCTCCTACGCACTTTTTTTTCCTTGGGCTTCCTCGGTGCCGTCCCTACCCGGATGCATGCCATTGACGCACATGCTGTTAGTCACTGCCATGCATACTCGGGTCGCCGCCACCGCTGCCCGAGACACTTTTTAACTATCCCAGGGTCACTTCATCGATGCCACCCCCCCTTTTGGGGATGCCATCGATGCCCCATCCTCCCCACCGATGTCCAGCCCTTTTCCATCGGTGGGCATCGGTGCCACATCGATTCGTTGGTGGGCATCGATGCCGGATGGTCCCCATCGGTGGACATCGGTGCCGGATGGTCCCCATTGATGGACATCGGTGCCGGATGGCTTGTCCGTCGATGGCGTCGGTGCCAGGTCCTTTTGCATCGATGGACACCGACGCCCAGGTGTTTCATCCATGGGCATCTATGTTAGAATGCATCCATCGAGGGCAGTCGATGCCAGGCTGCTCCCATCGGTGAAATTCGATGCCCAGGTGGGTCCCATCGATGGGTATCCATGCCGGCTCGATTCTGCGGATGGGCGTCGATGCCACTGCCAGCCTTATGGCTGGCATCGATGCCCATGTCGATTCCAGGACTGGCGTTGATGCCGGGATGGAATTCATTGACTGGGAGATCCATGCCATCGATTCCATATGTGCCCATATCGATGCCACCGACACACATGTCTGGGGCACCGATACCATGTACACTTAGAAATCTGAGTCTGTCCAAATCGATACCGTCAACGTCTGTGGCCCTATAGTTGATGCCCGTGGCCATGCCACAAAAGGCATAAATGCCCGCCTCCATGCATAGATGCCCTCGACACCTACGTTTTCCTTCGGTGTCCTTGACGCCCTATCGATTCGACTTCGACTCAGTCGATGCCGGTATCTTTTTCAATAACGGCAATGTTTTTCGATTATTCGATTCCACATTGTTTCAAAGATACCTATGCCAGTGCTGTCAGTGCCCGTCACTGTCATCATTCTCCTGGCCAGTCATCGACGATTTTCATACTCATTTTGATGATATCCTCGAAGCCCCTTAGGTTGCCTTCAATATCGTCAATACCGACATAGCACCGCCACATAATACCCTCGCCTCCTCACATTGCTCCACGCTTTGGGTTCTTTTTTAAGCCCTGTATTAGCTTAAGACACTCCATTGTGTCAGGAGCAGAGCAGGCGTGCGGACAGTTCGTCATCGATCGCCTTCCAGGACGACGAGGGCTTCCATCTCGGCGCTGGGGAAAGACCGGGCCGAGCACTGTGGCACCCATCATCGCCGACATCGTGATCGTCCGCCGCTGACGCCATCCAGCACGTCGGTGCCATCCTTCTCCAGGCTGGACAACGCTCGGGCAGAGCAACATCACCACTGCCATCAGCACTGTTCCTACAGTTTTGGCAGTCCTTGGTGATCCAGAACTTCCGGATCCAGGTCCGACGGCTTCTGCATTGGCTTCACGACACATCGAGCCGCTGCGACGAGGGAAGGGAACATGAGTTCCGTTAGGGCTCCCCTGTTCCTGGCGTGCCCCACCGTCAAGTGGTGTGGGACTGTGGCCATCTGTTACACTTAGCAGTCTAAGCGCCAATCACGCCTGGCCTGTCTCCTCTGTACCTGTGCCACCATACCGGGTTTCAGTGTGAGATGGACGTTTACGTCCCCGGCCTTACCCTCGAGGACTCCAGAGACTGACGGAGTCAACAGTCTTCACCGGCTCGTCTTGCGGCGATCCACGTCGGATGGTAAGTACCCGCTTCGGCGACATTCCCATAGAGTTGTGTTCTCCCATTCGGACCGTGGTTCGAAAAGTTCTGGGTCATGTGCCTTAGGAGCTGTATTAGTGTCACATATCGCTATGTTAGCTATGTTAGCCACAATACCAGGAGAACCCCTCTATCTTCTTGGGATTGCAGCCGGGCTTCTTCTCTTGTCAGTAACAAGTCCCTGTGCCGACCAATGCTCTGACTCTTGGTTCCCTCCCAACCAAAGTTCCAGCTGCATTGGCTGATATGCTAAACATGAGATTCAGCAACCATTGCCCCATGTACAAGTCCACCTTGAAGCCTGGCCACAGGTCTCAGTGTCTCCTTGTACAGCATACAGAAATGCGGGTACCACTTACCGCTCACACTCCTGCGGGAGCCTACATGATATCCTCCATTGGGACACCTCCTGGTCTCCCATCTGGTCAGATATCAGAGCGGCCACCCCACCTTGTACCAAAGTCCCGGTACACTCCCCCAGGTGCTACAAAGTGCAGAGGGGAGAAGGGAGGGGGGTTGGGGAGTTTTAATTGCACTATTTTTTCTTTTAACAGAAAATAGTTACTCTCCACACATCCTGGACCTAAGAAACTCCAACATTCTTTAGAAGTCACAGGTACAATGGTATCTTTGGTTACCATCACTCCATATTGCAGTAAGTACATTATTTTAATGTTTCTATGTGCTTTATGATGAGTCAACATTACAACCCCAAGCTCTGCCGTTGGCACCAGCTTCGGTAAGTGAACTGTCTCTTGCATCATGGTGAATGCTGTTTTCTCTGCGGAGTGTAACATCATTCACTTTCCTTGCATAGACTACTGCTAACCACTTTCAGTACATGCAATGAGCTCTCACTTTTTTCATGACTCACTATACATTTACTAACTGGGATTACTGTCACTGCCATAAATCCCTTCTGTAACACTTCTGGACACCACAGTCTTAAGACCCTCTTGTCCAGCATGCGCACAGACATTCTGATACATTCGTATATGTCCCTGTGCATATTTTCCATAACCTCAGCCCTTCAACTTTTCATGGTTGGGCTATGGGGTTTCTTCCCACTATGCATTTTTCTCATAATTCAAAACTGCTATGGGTTCTATTCAGTGACATTCTATACTCAATGGACCTAAGTGGTTTCATTGCTTTCGTCCCTGATTCTTATCCCAGTTCGAACTAGGACCTAGTCTCCTTCGACTCATGCTCGCAATTCCTTAGGGTTATAAAGTTTCTCCTGAAAGCTTTCAACCCATTATGCGTCTATTGCACTCCAGCATAGTTTCTCATAAACGTCCTGGACGTTGCACCCATGAGTTATGCCCTTATGCCTTCCAATACTGCTTTTGCAACAATTCTTTGTGCATACAGACAGACAGCATAGGGACAATGTGCTTTCCAACTCATAAGCACGCATTACCTCTTAGCTGCTCTGCTAGACAGCTGCGCTGCTCTACCTTGGCCCTTGTTCACTTCATGCCTCCTTGGGCCACATATCTAAGAGATTTAATGAACGCTCTATCAGACCTTCTCCACGTAGGTTCTATCCTCTCGAATGGTCTCAATTACATGTGTACAGGGAAAATCTTTTCACGCTGAGTTAATTAAACTTTCCTCTGCGTCTGCATCATTCCATACGATGCACAGGTTCTGCTCCCTACACATGTTTCCTATGCGTTCCCTTAGATGCCTTTTCTTCCATCAAAGGCCTCTTCAATATATCTCTTCTGCTGCCTCTCGTAGCCAGCATTTTTTCTAATGTTGAACTGGGATGGGGTTCAGTATTCTTTTCCCCACTCCCTGACTGAGATCAGTATGCTTTCCCATACTTCTCAATCCATCCTTTTATTCTCTCACCAGTCAGTCCCAAATCATAGACTTACTGATGTTCTTAGGTTATGGTAGCGTCACAAAACCTTCTAAACATAAATCTTGCCGTTTAATATGGCAGGCTTTACCTCCTGACGCTAAAAAAAAAAAAAAAAAAAAAGAGAGGTATTACTCCTTTTACTTTTCCACCATTTTTTCTTACTCCCTCGGATTCTGTTCTCCAGACATCCTCCACATAGTTACACCTTTCTCTCAGTAGGTGTATCGTTTTGGGAGTTGGGTTCCCGTTTACGGTAAACCTCTCTGAGTCGGCTTACCATGGATTATCCACTGATCAAGCTGCCTCTATTTCTCTAATCACGGAATGAACATATATATTTTCCTTATAAGTCTCATACATTCTACGTTTGAGCCTTTCCATTCCTCTCTTCCACAGTTTGGCAAGGGAACTTCTTTCCCTCTTAATGTCATTCCTGCCAGCAGGGTCCGTGAGTTATGCACTCTTTCCATACTCACCTGACTCGTTCCTCCGTCACTGAGTTGTTCTATGCATTCATATTTCTATCCTTTTCAGGTAGATGTTGCATCTCTCTTTACTCAGGAAATACTCTGCCAATTTTTCCTAGCCTCTCTCTCTCGCCCTAGGGAGAGAGTGGGTTTTCCACATTCCTGGACAGTAATGCTGCGCTTACATTCTATCTACATTGCACTGCATTCCATGTGAATTCCACTTGACTCTTTCCTCCATGCAAGACTCAAGCTGCGACTTCCAGTGGCCACACAGATCTAATCCTTCTGACTAAGTGGTCTGTATTTCCTTTGCTACCAACAAGCAGACACTTCACTACAACACTGTGGGTATCCACATACTGTTGTTTCCGTCCTAGCCTTAACAGCTTCCCTTTGGTTACTGCTGCTTGTACTTTTTTATCAGGCTGCAGCCTGGAGTCCTCTCCATACCTTTGCAGCCTATTATTGCTTACATTGACTAGCCGGCATGCTCCATGTTTGGCCAGTCCGACTACTCTTACCTTTTTCAATTCACTACCCAACATCCTTCCACGAACCCATTATGGTGTTGCGGATGCCCTCCGTTCCCATTTCCACCTCCGTCATTACGCTTTCGCATGTCTGCGGTGTATCTGGTGCATTCTCGGGCATCCTCAGCTCGGTACTCACCCATTTGTGAGGACTACCATCCTGCTTGTCCTGTGAGAAAGCAAATGTTGCTTACCTGGTGTAACAGGTGTTCTCACAGGACAGCAGGATGTTAGTCCTCACGAAACTCGCCCGCCACTCCGCGGAGTTGGGTCTGTATACTTTTATTTTAGTTTCGCTTGCGCTTTTTAGCTATAAGACGAGACTGAGGGAGACACCTGTGGCTCACAGGGATAATTGCAGGCTGGGCATGCTCAGTGCACCCAGTGTGCCAGTGTCAGTCAAAGCTTGTTGAAACTTTGACAGAAAAGTTTTCCGTACAGGGCTCCATCCTGATGATGTCACCCATTTGTGAGGACTAACATCCTGCTGTCCTGTGAGAACACCTGTTACACCAGGTAAGCAACATTTGCTATCTCTTCAGCCTTTCCTCATAGGAAAGCGGTTCCATCCCCTTTATTATTTTGGTTGCTCTTCTCTGTACCTTCTCCATCGCAACTATATCTTTTTTGAGATGCGGCGACCAGAATTGTACACAGTATTCAAGGTGTGGTCTCACCATGGAGCGATATAGAGGCATTATGACATTTTCCGTTCTATTAACCATTCCCTTCCTAATAATTCCTAACATTCTATTTGCTATTTTGACTGCTGCAGCACACTGAGCTGACGATTTTAAAGTATTATCCACTATGATGCCTAGATCCTAATATGGAACCTAACATCGTATAACTACAGCAACGGTTATTTTTCCCTATATGCAACACCTTGCACTTGTCCACATTAAATTTCATCTGCCATTTGGATGCCCAATCTTCAAGTCTTGCAAGGTCCTCCTGCAATGTGTCACAGTCTGCTTGTGATTTAACTACTCTGAATAATTTTGTATCATCTGCAAATTTGATAACCTCACTCGTCATATTCCTTTCCAGATCATTTATATATATATTGAAAAGCACCGGTCCAAGTACAGATCCCTGAGGCACTCCACTGTTTACCCTTTTCCACTGAGAAAATTGACCATTTAATCCTACTCTCTGTTTCCTGTCTTTTAACCAGCTTGTAATCCACGAAAGGACATTGCCTCCTATCCCATGACTTTTTAGTTTTCGTAGAAGCCTCTCATGAGGGACTTTGTCAAACGCCTTCTGAAAATCCAAATACACTACATCTACCGGTTCACCTTTATCCACATGTTTATTAACCCCTTCAAAAAAATGAAGCAGTGCTTCTGTCGATTTTACTGATGAGCCAGCACTATATAAACATCAGCACGAGGAGCCACACACTTATTTCCAGCGATACTGTGGGGAGGTGGGCTGGGTGGAAGAGAGAGGAGGCTGAACTAAGAGAGATAGGCTACTAGTAAAGGAAAGAAAATTATTCTTTGTTTTGCTACAGTGCCAGGGTCAGCTACGGCTAGTCCTGTTTCTTTCAAGCTGTTTATTTTCGTCATCTCTGACTGAGAAGAGAAGCTGTGCTAGGTCAGCTAGCACTGACCACCACTTAGGGTGTTGGGCTGGCTTGGAAAGATATATTATTTTCAATTTCATCCATTTTTCTGGAATGACAAAAATTCTTGGTTTTTTTAATTCCAATTACTTAGTCTCTCAGTGCACTGGGCTTAACTGGGCAGTTTAACAGACTGGGTCTGTGCAGTCAAGTGCCCAGGGAGTCTGCCTCTTTTGTGCTTACAAGCAAGCAGCTTCTGTGTGCACGCCACACACATTAGTGCACAGCCAGGCACCGTGACAGTGGGCAGTGGGTAGTTTTAACAGACTGATCCTAACTATTGGGTGGGTCTGTGCAGTCAAGTGCCCAGGGAGTCTGCCTCTTTTGTGCTTACAAGCAAGCAGCTTCTGTGTGCATGCCACACATTAGTGCACAGCCAGGCACCGTGACAGTGGGCAGTGGGTAGTTTTAACAGACTGATCCTAACTATTGGGTGTGTCTGTGCAGTCAAGTGCCCAGTGAGTCTGCCTCTTTTGTGCTTACAAGCAAGCAGCTTCTGTGTGCATGCCCACACATTAGTGCACAGCCAGGCACCATGACAGTGGGCAGTGTTACTACTCAGTCACATTAAATCCATAATGTCAGGGAAAGAGAGATGTAATCGAGTGATTGGGACTGGCAGAGGAGGCACCTCAAAAGACACTAGTGCAACACCTCCAGTACAGCTAAAAAGGCAACTGTCGCAATCTAAACTCTTTGTAGGGGATGGCAGTTCCATGCCAAAAAAAATGAAATCTGACCATGATACATCGCCATCACCACCACTTGTTTCTGTCCCTGTAGTTTTGGAGGTGAGGGAAGGGGAGGCAGAGTCATGCCAGATAAAATGTAGACACCCAAAAGCAGCAGGGGGACAGAAGTCTCGACTAACACTTAGCGTTGATAAGGTAGCGCAGTCACTGTTTGCTTCTGATTCAGATGAAGAATCTTCTTGTGCGGTATTCTCATCAGAAACAGAAGAAGTAATAGCTGACGAATCTTCGGTAGAATCAGTTAGTCCTGTCTTAGCCTCCAGAAATGTGCAGCAGGGGAGAGATGACAGTGATAACGAGGAGGAGGAAGAGCAGTCAGTACAGGCACAGAGGGTGACTGATGCCCCCTCTGGCATTGCTTCTCAGGGTGCACCCACTACCTCAACTCCAGTGCCAGCATCCACCCCCAAGGTGTTAGAGAGGGGAGGATCACGAAAGACATCTCCGATCTGGAAACACTTTAAAGTGACGGAAGACCCGCATTATGCTCGGTGTAATTACTGTGGCAGGGATATTAGCAGAGGCATGCAAATGGGACATATATCTAACTTTGGCATGAACCATCATATGAAGAGGCAACACCCAACAAGATTACTGCCATCTGGGGATGGTGGCAGTTCCAGTCGGGGGACCCCTTCCAACCAGTGTGCAGTGGTAGGAAAGCAGCAGAGTCAGCCCACGCCCTCATCCCCTTCTAGCAGTCAGGTGGCAGGCCAGCAACCCCCTGACATGTGGCGGAAGCGACAATCCACCATGGAGGAAATGGGGTGGAGTGCGGTAATGCTATCCTGGGGTAGGAGGCAGGCAGCCTCAAAAGTTGTAACCAGGACCATTGGGGAAATGATTGCCCTTGATGACCAGCCCTTGCAGCTAGTGCAGAATATGGGTTTCAAGCTTTTTTTGAAGGTCGTACTTCCAAATTACAAAATCCCGTGCAGAACCAAATTTAGTAGAAAGGTCATCCCCAGCCTGTACAAGCTGTGTCGCAGTCGCATGCAAGCACTGCTAGCTAAGGCAGACGGAAGAGTGCATTTCACCTGCGATATCTGGACCGCCATGAATGCTGCACTCTCTTACCTCTCTCTGACAGCACACTGATGGGACATGGCTGAGGCAGGGGCAGCCAGCAGCTCTATTACTGAAGAAGTATCAGGGTGGAGGTGGGCTTTACTGCATACCCAACTGATGGACCATGCCCATATCGCAGCCAATATTTTAGCATGCATAAGACAGATGCTGGAGGGCTGGCAACTACACCAGCGAAACAGTAAAATGCAGGCAGGGTTTTTTGTCACAGACAATGGTGCAAACATGGTTAAGGCAATAACCGATGGGTGGTTTAAGAACATCCGATGTTTTGCACACACTCTGCACCTGGTAGTGAAGTCAGCTCTGGGCTTGGAGTCCAATGACAAAGAGAATGAATACCTGCATAGGTTAATACAGAAGTGCAGGAACATAGCAGCACACTTCCACAGAAGTGTCAAGGCGGGGCAGGTTCTCCGACAAAAGCAGACTGATTTGGATATGCCTCACAAGCGTCTCATTCAAGACATTGCCACCCGGTGGAATTCCACCTTTATGATGCTGGAGAGGTTACTGGAGATGCAAACACCCCTTCATGAACTTTCTGGTAGAATGGACATAGGTGTGCAGAATCCCCTAGGGCATCATGATTGGTTAGTCATGAGTCAGCTGGTAAAAATCCTGCAGCCCTTCAAGGATGTCACGGACGAGCTGTGTTCCAGAAGTGCCACCTTGGCTGACATCATCCCTATAGTTAATTTCCTGGATGAACATTTGGAGGCCTTTATGTTTAAACGTTTTTATTGGGTTTTATAAAGAAAACAATACTATACAGGAGAGAGTAGACTCAGATCTCCCTCCGCAAAGAACCCAACATAGTACAACTGTTTCCCCCCCCCCTGCCCAGAACTCCCACCCCCCCTCCCCCCGAGGGCGATACAGTAACAATAATAGTAATGGGAAGTCGTATAAGGAGGCCCCAATAGTACGGTCCACAACAGAGGAGTGATCAGTCATTCAGTACCATGCTCCTGGCTCGGTGTGACAATTGTTGAAGATACGGACCTCAAATACTAGCAAAGCGACGTCGACGGCCAGGGGAGCCTCGGGCCTCCAAGCTTTCCATTGTCATCATAGCATGCAGTTGATTTCTCCAAGTCCAAAAAGAGGGAGCTGCCGGAGATCGCCATGTCAGTAGAATTGTCTTCTTTCCCACCAAGCTCGCCTTTTGTAGCAACATGCGATAGCCAGGATCTTTAACCCTAATAGGCGAGACGCAACCAAATAAAAACCACAAGGGGGATATAGGCAGCGCCACATCTATCAGATCTGCTAAATAGTCCGCAATCCGGCGCCAAAACTCTCGTATCCCAGGACACGTCCAAAAACCATGAGACAAATTGCCCACCACTCCGTGACAACGGACACAAAACGGTGTGGAAGCTACGGTCAGTTGATGGGCTCTCTGGGGAAATATATAAGCCCGAGTTAAAAACTTGTATTGCATCTCCCTATAATACATGTTGGTAGAGATCCTGGCTATGCGCCGAAAACAAACACGTAAAATAAAACCAGTGAGTTGAAACTCACCATCAGCATGCCAGCGCGTAACCAGGGTAGAGCAGACATCTACCTGAGCCCGTTGCTGAAGGGCCCTATAGTAGCGTGACAGGGAGGGTGTAGCTGTTACCCCAAAATGAAATATATCATCGAGAGACTTATAAGTGGCTATGTCCCTTGTAGCCTGAGGTAAGGACTTAAGATAGTGATGGGCTTGTAAAAAGGGAAACACATGGGAGGGGCCCAAATCATAAAGAATTTGAAACTCCTGAAACTGCATTAACGCCCCCTCTGGTGTCCATAAGTGGCCCAAATAGGTCACCCCCTTGGCTTCCCATATCCGGAACATGGTAGACTGGGAACCCGGCTGAAACTCAACATTGCCCCTGAGGGGCATGAAATAAGCACAAATGTTGGGAATCTTCAAAAGCCGAGTAAGACGGCTCCAAGATTGTCGGATCGGCCGAGCGATCGCCAAATGCTTTATAACAAAAGGGAGACAACACGCTCTGGCCTGCAACACATAAGCAGGAGTCAGTGGATATAGCAGGGTCCGATCCAAGGACAGGGGAGCATAATGGGAGGAGCCCTGCAACCAATTGCGTAGAATCCGCATATTACAGGCAAGGTTATAATGAGCGAGGTCAGGCACCCCCAGCCCACCACCCCCCCAAGCGTTTTGTAGCCACCGAAGGGGAAGCCTAGACCGGCCACCCCTCCACAGGAAACGGCGCAGGACTCCCTCTATACGGGCAATGTCTCGTTTATGCAAAAATAGCGGTAAGTTCTGCATTAAGTAAAGCCACTTGGGGAGCAGTACCATTTTAAACAAGGCAACTCGTCCCGATAATGAAAGAGGGAGAGACCTCCATGTGTTAAGCGTAGTTTGGGTAAGATGAAGGAGTCGGGGTACATTAGCATGGTAGACTAAGTCTGGGTTCGAGGGAAGGTATACCCCCAGATACCGAATAGTATCTCCAGCCCATTGGAGCGGAAACCCAGCCCCCCAAGTGTCTCTCAAGGTGGGTGGATAGGCCAAGGCAAAGGATTTGGCCTCATTAAGCCGAAACCCAGAAAAGGTCCCGAAGGTCCCCAACAACTGTAAGAGTGGCGGCAGGGATGTGCGGGGATGGGTGAGGAAAATAAGTAAGTCGTCTGCAAAGGCCACATATTTAAAAATCCCAGATTCCATATAAAGACCCCGGACCTCCCGAGTGTCATCTATCTTGTGTAGCAGTGGCTCCAGTTGTAGCAGGAAGAGGAGAGGAGAAAGCGGGCATCCCTGTCTGGTCCCCCGCTCTACCACAAACTCCTCCGATTGCGAGCCATTAGCCACGATGCGAGCTCGGGGGGCTGTATATAAAAGCTGAATAGCCCGCAAAAAGAAACCCTCAAAACCCATGTGTTGCAGAACATAAAACAAATACCTCCATTCCACCCTGTCGAACGCTTTTTCGGCGTCAAAACTGATAGCAAGGTAAGGGCAGGACAGTCGTTGGCTCAGAGTCATAGCCACAAGGATCTTACGGATGTTAGACAAGGCATATCTTTGGCGTACAAAACCCGCCTGATGTTCCCCAACTAAAGAAGACATGCATGTAGCCAATCTCTCCGCCAAAATCTTAGCCAGTAATTTATGATAATAATTTAACAGGGATATGGGGCGATACGAGGCAGTCAGTAAGGGGTCCCCTCCAGGCTTGGGTATCAGGATAATATGAGCCAAGTTATCATGGGCAGGAAAAAAGCCCCGACCCACCAACTCTGTAAAAGCCAGCGCTAATGGTTGGGACACAGACTCCCTTAATAACTTAAAGAATTCCGCTGAGAACCCATCGGGGCCCGGGGCCTTGAAAGACTTAGAACTGTGGATGGCCGCGGAAACTTCCGTCTGAGAAATAGGAGCGTTAAGCCTCTCCTTCTGCGCAAGGGTCAGCTGGGGTAGGGACAAGCCCTCACAAAACCTCTGACAGTCACCCGGGTCCCCCCCCTCAGAGGAATACAGCGAGGAGTAAAAATCCCTAAAACTCTTTAAAATAGTGGGGGTATCCTGAACCACCATTCCAGATGATGTGCAGAGTGCCGGAATATAGCGGCTGCGCCTGGTGGATTTTATTAGATTAGACATCAGTTTTCCTGCCTTATTACTGTACTGGTATAATTTGTATTGATAATATAGATAACTTTTCTTCGCACGTTGGTGTAGCAGAGCATTGAGAGCGTGCTGGCTAGTCAAATATATAGCCTTGTCTGCGGCCGAATGGGAACGGATCCAAGTAACCCTGGCCCGCCGCGCCTGTGCACTCAGGTCCAGAATGCGGCGGTCCAGGACCCTACGCCGCTGGGCAGTATAAGATATAATTTCGCCGCGTAAAACCGCTTTAGCGGTATTCCAAAATAAAATGGGTTGAGTTTCGTGAATATGGTTATTGGCCACATAATCTTTCCACTTAAGTATGAGAAATTCCTTGAACTTCTCATCCCGGGCTAGGTAATAGGGATAGCGCCAATGTCGTTGCGACGCGGCGGGGGGCTGAAACCTCACCTCCATCCACACCGGGGCATGGTCTGAAACAACTATGCTCTCAATGCCCGCCGCCTGTAGACGATGAAAAGCGTGCGTACTCATAAGGAAATAGTCAAGTCTAGCAAAGGAACCATGTGCCCTCGAGAGATGCGTAAAGTCACGCTCCATCGGGTGCAATGTCCTCCAAACATCCAGGAGTTGTAATTGGGATTCCAACAATGTGGGACCCCTCCCGGCACTCGAATCCCATCCCCGGCTCCGGGAGGCATCCACCTGAGGATCTCGGACTGTGTTAAAGTCCCCTCCAACAATCAAGATGTCTGATAGATAGGGTAATAGATGCGTAAACAGACCCCTATAAAAACGGGGATCATAGGTATTAGGCGCATAGACATTACAAAATACCACCCTGCAATTAAACAGATCTGTGACCAAAATGATATAACGCCCTAGGGGGTCCTTAATTTCCGTGCGAATGGTAATGGGGAGCTGTTTGTGGAATAGAATAGCCACCCCCGCTGATTTGGAGGAGGCCGAGGCATACCGTACCTCCCCCACCCAGGTCCTACGAAGCTTTGCGTGCTCGTCATCCGTTAAGTGGGTCTCCTGTAAGAAAGCCACTTCCGCGGATTGTCTTTTAAGCAAGGAGAGCACTTTCGTGCGCTTGATGGGCGAGTGAAGACCGCACACATTCCAAGAGAGTAACTTTGTGGGTTTACTCATGATAGACAACTACAGGGATAGAAACCATAAAGTGTGATAGAATTAGAACGAAGAGGGCCCTCCCAGCCGAGGCCCCCCCGTACCGCAACCGAGCGCTCAAGAGCAAGCCAGACACCCTCCCCATCCATAGGCCTCCCTGAGTCAATACACAAAATACATTCACCTCCATTACACAAAACCCCCACTTTTGTACATGATCGCCCCCGTCCCTCCCCTTCCAAACCCCCCACCCCACTACCACCCTTCCCCGCACCCTCCTCCCTTCCGCCCCCCTACCTTTCCCCCCCCCTGACACCTGTGGTGCCCAAATTCCCTGTCCCCACGTTCCCACCACCCGTGCCTTCATAAAGAAGGCTAGAGATCCGTAGAGATGTGTACAGGTCCACCCCAATTGGAAATTAACAGGAACAACTCTTAATTGCAAACAACATACAATAAAAGCTAACTCTGCGTCAACTGGACGCCCACTCACAGGTCCACAACCAAAGGAATTGTACACTGTAGGCCTGTAGGACCACAGCCCGTAGTCAGACCTCAGAAAACGCACAAACATTCTGCAGACCAGGCCTGGTACAGCAAAGAGTCAGTTTAAAAAAAAAAACTCCTCAGTTGTGAACAGTAGAAGCACCACCACTCCATGGGTGGGTTGGATAGCACACGGCCTTCTCCGTGCTCTCTCAAGGCAGCTTGTCAACAAATTGCTGAGCTTGATCCGGAGAGTCAAAGGTGTGAGCAGCGTTGTTGTGCCACAGCCGAAGGCGAGCCAGGTACAGGAGGGAAAACTTTACCCCTCGATTGTGAAGAGCAGTGCAGAGAGGCGAGAAACGCCGCCGGGCCTCAGAGACTGCAGAGGAGAAGTCCTGGAAAATCCGTATAGGTTTGCCCTGATATATGAGCGGCGATTTATTACGGGACGCCCGCCAGATCTCAGCTTTATGGGCTGAGTTTAAGATTTTAGCAATAATTAAGCGTGGCCGGCCCGGAGCAGCAGGACGGGAGCCTAGCCGGTGTGCTCTCTCTACCACCAATTTCCCGCTGAGCGCAGGCAGCTCTAGAGCCTCCGGTAACCAGGCCTCAAGCAAGGAGCAAAGTGTTGTGTCAGCAATATCCTCTGCAAAGCCCAGGAACCTCAAATTGTCCCGACGAGCACGGTTCTCCAAGTCCTCCACCTTTTGTGTGAGCGCCGTAAGTAGTTTCGCGTGATTCGCCACGTTGCTCGACACGGCCCCGGCGCCATCTTCCACCCCCGACACCCGCGCCTCAAGCTGATCAAGACGGGGCTGCAGTGCCGCAATAGAATCCCGGACCTCCCCCAGCTCCGCGTGTAGCAGGGACCATTTTTCATCGAGTGCCTCTTTAATAGCGGCCTTAATGTCCATGAGAGTTAGGGCCGGGGGGTCCGGGGCCGACTCACCCGCGCCGTTGTCCGCCATTTTAGCTTCGGGAGCCCGCGGTTTGTCTTTTTCTCTCCTCCCTCCTTTGGTGGTCATTACCGGCGAGTGCTTGCACCAGGTGCAGATGGAGGACATGCAATTAAGACCTGGTAAGGCTCAAAAGAAGGACGAAAAGCAATTTGCGCGCTACGATGGGCCGCGATGGGTGGGGGGGCCTGAGAGCCTGAGATCCGCACGTCCTCACGGCTCAGCACATCACGTGATCTCCCCTTGGAGGCCTTTAAACAGGAAGAGGGAATGACTGCTGAGGTGCTGCAGTGTCTGGACGTTTTGCAGCAGCAGGTGAAAGATAGATTAAGGCCTTTAACAGACGACCGCACATACATGCTCGCCTCTGTCTGTGATCCCCGTGTGAAAGGTAAACTCGCCCTACAGTCCAATTGTCTGTCATTTGTGAAGGAGCTGCTGTTAGCAAAAGCCCGTGAACAGGAGCACCATAGGCGGAGACAGATTAGGCGTGAAGCAGAGGTGGAAACAGCAGGCACGTCAGAGAGTTGTGCTACTAGCCCAAGCAGGAGCAGCACTGTGTCAGCGACAGATAGTACCTCCTCCTCCACATCATACCGCCCGAGGCATGTTGCCCATAAAGATTCATCAGTTGTGCAACGGGCGAGAGAGAAAGCAGCTGGATTGAGTGACTCTGAGCCCGCCCAAGCACAGGAGACAGCAGCAGAGCTGTCAGTGACCCGGTATCTCTCAGAGCCGATAGAGAAAATGCAGACAAATCTGCTGACATATTGGGCACACAAGTCCACTGTCTGGCCACACCAAGCCAAAGTGGCTCAGCGATATCTGTCATGTCCACCAAACAGTGTGCCCATTGAACGTGTCTTTTCAATGACAGGGGATATCATGAGCCATCACCGCTCAAGGCTGGCACCAGAGTTGATGGAAATGCTAGTGTTTTTGAAAGTAAACCTGCCTTTGCTTGGGTTTCCAAATTTTCCCTGTGAATGGCAAGATGAATAAAAGCAATTCAAAGCCTTGCAGCAGCTCCAATTGCCTCCTATGCTCCAGATAATATAAGCACTGCAGCACATGTACCTGACATGAAACGCTGTGCCTGACCGTCAACTGTCCAGGCCTTGTGTTCCTTCAAGTGTTTGACCTCGATGGCTGTGCCTGTTCATACAGGCCTTGTGTCCCTAGGTGGGATTGACCTCTGTCCTCAACTGCTTTGCCTGTCAGTCCGGGCCTTGTGTTCCAACAAGTGTTTGACCTCGATTGCTGTGCCTGTTCATCCAGGCCTTGTGTTCCTACAAGTGTTTGACCTCGATTGCTGTGCCTGTTCATCCAGGCCTTGTGTCCCTAGGTGGGATTGACCTCTGTCCTCGACTGCTTTGCCTGTCAGACCGGGCCTTGTGTTCCTAAAAGTGTTTGACTTCGATTGCTGTGCCTGTTCATCCAGGCCTTGTGTCCCTAGGTGGGATTGACCTCTGTCCTCGACTGCTTTCCCTGTCAGTCCGGGCCTTGTGTTCCTTCGTTTCACCTCGATTGCTGTGCCTGTTCATCCAGGCCTTGTGTCCCTAGGTGGGATTGACCTCTGTCCTCGACTGCTTTGCCTGTCAGTCCGGGCCTTGTGTTCCATCAAGTGTTTGCCTCGATTGCTGTGCCTGTTCATCCAGGCCTTATGTCCCTAGGTGGGATTGACCTATGTCCTTGACTGCTTTGCCTGTCAGTCCGGGCCTTGTGTTCCTTCAAGTGTTTGACCTCGATTGCTGTGCCTGTTTCATCCAGGCCTTGTGTTCCTTCAAGTGTTTGACCTCGATTGCTGTGCCTGTTCATCCAGGCCTTGTGTTCCTACAAGTGTTTGACCTCGATTGCTGTGCCTGTTCATCCAGGCCTTGTGTCCCTAGGTGGGATTGACCTCTGTCCTCGACTGCTTTGCCTGTCGGTCCAGGACTTGTGTTCCTTCAAGTATTTGACTTCGATTGCTGTGCCTGTTCATCCAGGCCTTATGTCCCTAGGTGGGATTGACCTCTGTCCTTGACTGCTTTGCCTGTCAGTCCGGGCCTTGTGTTCCTTCAGTTGTTTGACCTCGATTGCTGTGCCTTTTCATCCAGGCCTTGTGTCCCTAGGTGGGATTGACCTCTGTCCTCGACTGCTTTGCCTGTCAGTCCGGGCCTTGTGTTCCTACGAGTGTTTGACTTCGATTGCTGTGCCTGTTCATCCTGGCCTTATGTTCCTAGGTGGGATTGACCTCTGTCCTCAACTGCTTTGCCTGTTCATCCAGGCCTTATTTCCCTACCAGGGCTCGACCTCTAACGCTGTGCCTGTCTGTCCAGCTTGGAGCTAGGATATAGTTTTCATGACCTTCATAATACGGGCCATTTTCCCAAGCTGTTTCTTTGTTGTTACATTAATGTTTCTAGTGCTATAGAAAACTGGTGGTAGTTGTACTCTCGTTCTTCCTATGTGCTCCTATTGTTTACAGAGGCACTGTAGGGTACAAAGTCAACATAGGTTGCTATTGTAGATTTGGACTTGAGTAGTAGTTTTCTTATTTCTGAGAGTTCTTCAAGTTCCTTTGTCTTCAGCTGAAGTGCGTAAGTACAGTCGGTATTCACTAGACGCCAAAGGTATTCACTAGATGCCAATGGTATTCACTAGATGCCAACGGAAACACCCCACTCTAGGGGTGAACCCGTTCTAGGGAGTCCTTTCCTGCACATAGGAAAGGGAACTCTCTCCTGGGACAGTCTGTCTTTCCCCTATCAAAACCACAGGGATCAGACTACCTCCACTCTGCCAACCTGTCTTGCCTCTTTCAGCTTTCTGCCACTCTGCTTTGCTGCTATACACCAGATGACTCACTTAACGCCTTGTGGTGTTCTTGCCACTCTCATGGTTCCTCAGTGTGTTGGTGCTAGTCTATCTGCTTGCTATGTTCCCCCTTCATTGTGCTGTTGGATGTCAAAGCCACTTGTCTTGCCGCTTTGCCTGTCGTGCTGCCTTTGATGGTTCATGCATCTGCTATCGGTGCTCTCTTTTGAAGCTGTGGTGTGTTTTTGAGATTCTCACTGCTGCTTTGTGCCCCTGTTAAAGCACTCTTGCCACTTCTCGTACCCCTTTGCACCTTTACAGTGCCTTAGGCTATTCATGCCACTTTGGTGCCACTTTGCCACATTCTAAGTACCTTGGAGCTCTTTTGTTGTTGTGATGATTGCTCCCCAGAAGTTTCATGAAAATTGATAATAAAACCCCAATTCTGCATCCAAAAATAGGCTGGAAATCCTTCCCCCATTGACTTTAATGGGAACCTGAAAACAAATTCACATATCGACGTATCGGATTCTCCATACGTCCGAATGCAACAGAAATGACCCCCGACGAATACGTATCACGAATGCAGTGAAATTTCTTTGGCTGCACATCCCTAACAAGTGCATCCAAGCGACCAAAGGCATGCTGGTCTCCACAGCAGATTCTGTCCCTCGTCCTCTTCAAGACATGGAAGAGTGTACCAGCCATTTGCTTCGCTCTATTTACGAAGGATTTGAAACTACATTTATTTATTTATTTATTTAAAAAACTTTTCTATACCGTCGTTTAGTAGTATACCATCACAACGGTTTACAGATAGGCACATAAATAAGTCTGGTTAGGATTATAAATTAGCTAGTAGGTGCCAATAAAGTTTCGGTTACATGATTCAAATAATATACGCTATTTGGATTGTGGATTGGAAGTTCCATTTATATGAATAGGATATCCATATGAGAATACTGTACTCTTAAATTAATCTTAGGTATGATAAAAAATAATAAAGGAGGGATAACTGCTATTTGTTGACTTTTAACAGTGTGCCGGAGTTCTCTTTCTTGTCCGCTAATATTCCTTATTCTCCACTCTCATTGTGAAAAGCTTTTTTGAAGAGCCATGTTTTTAAGCTTTTTTTTAAAGAGTTTTAGATCTTTCATTAGTCTTATTTCGAGTGGTAGTGTGTTCCTTAATATTGGACCGGCTAGGAATAGTGCTCTCTCTCTTACTTGCGTCAGTTTTGCTGTCTTTACAGAGGGAATGGTTAGTAGAGCTTTGTTGGCTGATCTTAGATTTCTCTGGGGGACATGTAGCCAGTCAGTATTTTCCTCATAGATCAGTTTGTGGATTGTGCATAGTGTTTTAAATTGGACTCTTTGTTCAATTGGCAGCCAGTGTAATTCAGCGAGTGTTTGAGTGATGTGATCTCTTCTGCTTTTTCCCGTTAGAATTCTGGCTGCAGAGTTCTGTAAGATTTGTAGGGGTCTTAGTGTTGTATATGGTAATCCAAGGAAGAGTGTGTTACAATAGTCTGTGCTCGCGAATATAAGTGCTTGAAGAACAGTTCTAAAGTTCGCTTGTGTTAATAGGGGTTTTAGCCTTCCAAGCACCATAAGTTTGGCATAACCTTCCCTAACTTTCACTGATATGTGTTGCTTAAGATTGAGTTCATTGTCAATTATTACACCTAGGTTTCTGGCTTTTCCGTTTAGTTCCACTCTCTGGTCCTTTTTAAGTTTGATGGGATTCTGTATTAATTCAATGGTTTTTCTTTCAAGGTGTATGAATTCTGTCTTTTCAATATTAATTACCAGTTCCATTTGGCTTAATAGTTGTTTAATTATATCTAGGTACAACATTGCTAAGTTTAGTGTTTTTTCAATTGTTTCCTCTACTGGTAGGATACGCTGAATGTCGTCAGCGTATATGTAATGTATGATACCTAGTCCTGCCAAGAGGTGGCATAGAGGCAGCATGTAGATATTAGAGTTGCCGAAAGTGCTGACCCCTGTGGGACCCCCGTCATTAGCTTGATTTCGTCTGATATTGTGTTTTTTATCTGTACCTGAAAAAATCTATTGTGTAGGTAGGAGCGGAACCATTCAATTGTTTTGTTTTGTATTCCTATTTCTTCAAGCCTTTTTATTAGTATGCTGTGATTTACTGTGTCAAATGCTGCTGACAGGTCTAGTAATATCATAACGTAGTGTTTTCCGCTATCAAACCCTCGTAGTACATTATCTGTTAGTGAGATTAGTAATGTTTCAGTGCTATAGTGTTTTCTGAAGCCGTGTTGTGAGGGGTAAAGTATGTTATTGTTGTCTAGATGTTCTGCCAGTTGCTTTTGTACTGTTTTTTCTATTAATTTAGCGAGCATGGGTAAGTTTGAAACAGGTCTATAGTTACTTAAGACATATGGGTCACTGTTCTTTTTCTTCAGTATTGGTTTAATTATCGCACCTTTAAGAGAGTCTGGCATTAGTCCTTCACCAAGCGATAGGTTAATTATTTTTGCTATAGTATAGGAGGTTATATCAGCTAGTTTTTTGATGTCCATGGTGGGAATGGTGTCAATCTTATGTGGAGCGGGGTTCAAATTTTTTATCATGGATTCCACTTCTCTCTGGGATACCTCGTTAAATGTGTCCCATGGTGTTACGTCTCTTTTGTGCATTTTAATTTCCTGCTTAGTTAAGATCGGCCGCTACGGCAATCACTGCCAGACATATGGCATGGCTAAAAGCCAGCGCCATATGGGAAGATCTTCATGAAAAACTGGTAATCTTCCATGCATGGACGACAACCTTTTCGGTTACCGTTTTCAAGAAACAGTAACAAAATGAAAAGATCAAGCAGTTGCTGTTCAGTCTCTAACGGGTCCATCTCAATACTCAACCTCGCGGTGCACCTTTGGCCCCTCACAGCGACTTCAATACTCGCGCCGGCCATATAGATCTTATCAACCGTAAAGGACCTCTACTTACCAACCTTACCAGCGCCCTCAGCAGCAACAACAGTTGAGCAGAAGAGGGAAACCAAGAGCTCAACATACACAATATCAACCATCAGCAACAACAGCAAATACTTCACAATCTTTTTAATTCCTCTGCCATCTCCACATCAAACGCCCCCAGGAAGAATTACGGCTCGTTTCCAGGCGTGGACCGAGATAACATCCAGGGTCCTGGACATTGTACAAAGGGGTTACCAATTACAATTCCCAACACCCCCCTTACTACCTCATCCACCGGTACAAACGAGCAAGATGTCTCATCCCCAACTCAAACGAGGTCATCTCACTCAAACAACAAGGAGCGATTCATCATATTTCGCAAACAGCCCAAGTAGGGACTCCTTCCCCTTTGAATCAAGGAAGTAGGAATGCTGAGACTCCAACAGATCAGCCATTGCTGGCTGAGGGAGGCCTGCATTCCCCTCTACCTCTGACCCCATCATTTGCTTCCCTCGATGCTGAACCAGGCTCATTGTCTGGAGTCCACCGTGAGACAGGCTCATCGCTTGGAGCCCCTGCTCCAGACGATGAGCCTGTCTCACAGTGGCTTTTTGTTGAAGTGATACAGATGGAGGTGGAGGAGCAAAGGGGGATCCGGGATGCCCTTTGGAGTCTGGTCCATATAGGGGAGCACCACGGTGAAGCACTACAGTGTCTCACCATGTCAGTGTAACTCCTTGCTATAAGACTGTCCCCACCCAGATCAGGCTCCTAGGTCTGCAAACCCTGGTCTTCCTACTTCCCTGGCCCCATTTTTGTTTTTGTAAATAGTTTGCCCCACCCCATCCCTTTTTTTTTGTCTTGTAAATAGTTTGTATAAAAGTTTTAATATTTTTAATTAAACTTTATATATTTTCAAATTTTGTGTTGGCATCCTTTTATTTTGCTACCTACCATGGCCTATCTAGTGGGGGAATGGCCAGCAATGCTGTTCCAGAACCTCTTTTCAAGCTTAAGAGGCCAACCAGCTGGGATGTTCTTCTCTAGGCCCTCCATTCTTCTTCCCCTTTCCCCTCTGCTCTCACTGTGTATTGCTGGGACAAGAAGAGGAAAGGGACATAGTGAGGCTTACCCTGCAGAGCACAGGACACATACACATACACAAAGCGAGGGATTTAGCATTAGTATGAAATTTTAGAGTTGGTGAATTCCTGTCTGGCCCACTTTTTTACCCACTCCTGAATGTGTTGCCTTCTGGCTTCTCAGGCTATAATCATAGGCCCTGCTGCCTCTGCTACTGATGACCACACAGGTGAGGGTGGAAGGGAGAATAGAGTAGATCAGGGAATGGGAGAAAAGGAATAAGGATGGGGGAGGAGAGTCTCCTGTATAGAGAAGACCAGGCCTTATGAAGAGAGATCACCCTTGTGATCCTGCATTCCCATCCCTCTTCTGCCTTTCTACCAGTGATCATCACAAATGTTAAGAGTGCAAATAATGTGTAAGAGTATTCTAAAAAGGTCTATTAAGACCCCGTGGACTTAAGATGTTGCAGAAAGTAAATGCTATAGTTCAGTTCCTAAACACATGCTATGCCTAGCTATCTTAATTATGAGCTGAAGGATCACATAAGTACATCTATTCAAAGATGAGAAAAAACCTTAGTTCTCTAATACCTACCTTTGTCAATCCCCCAGTATACTGAACTGTACGGGGCTCATGCACATCTGCATGCACAACTCTCCCAGAACTTGCATGTATTTTCCATCATGTTTACACATTTATGCATTTGATGTAAAATACATGCAAGTGGGCAAGCATGTCCACATACATGCATTCAGCGGCACACGTGCACCTTTTAATGTTTCCTCCCTATGCAGATGAGATATAGATTTTTCCCGAGGAAACTCACAAACACAAATCTTGGTTTCATCATTCTCATTCTTGGTGTTATTAAAAATGATTCTTTCATAACAAATTAAATCTTAATGTCTCAAAAAAAAACAAATTATCAGATTAAGCCATTGTCCATCTTCTCCTTGAAGGAATCTCTATTCCTCTTTCAGAAAAGGTTAGAAATGTAGGAGTCATAATGGATTCTGATTGTTGTAGCTATGGTCCAGGCAGAGAATAGGGGACACCACCTTTGGAGTGGTGCAAGATGGTAGGCAAAGTTTGAGCTGGTCTTCTGCCTACCAAGCCCCCTCCTCTGCAAGCTGAGCCCAGGGATCCTGGAGACTAGCAGGTCTCCGCAGCAGCAGACCATCATAGTGAGTCTGGTGTAAGGCTTGGATGGGTTGGTAAGGTTGGAGCAGGCCTGGACAGGCTGCCAGGACTGGAGGAAGACTTGAATAGGCTGATGAAGCTGGAGCGTGGCTTGGATAGTCTGGCAAGACTGGAAAAAAGCTTGGACAGTCTGGAAAGGCTGTAGAAAAAGCTTGGATAGTCTGGAACAGAATGTAAACAATGCTGGAATCAAGGTTTGGACTGGAACAGTATGACCTTAAGACTGGAACTCAGGAACAGTGTGCAGGCCAGGCTGTAACTCAGGAACAATGTGCAGACAAGGTTGGAACTCAGGAACAGTGTGCAGGCAAGGTTAGAACTCTGGTAAGACTGGAACTCTGGAGCAGCATGCAGATAAGACTGGAACTCTGGAGCAGAGAGCAAGTAAGTCAAGCTCTGGAACAGCATGCAGGTAAGAATGAGACTGAGACTGGGACAGGAATGAACTAAGACAAGGCAAGACAAGGACAACACAGAAAATGGAACATAAAGCCCAAAGTCAGCAGTACAGGAAGATCCAGAGGGGCATGACAGAGATAGGCCTAAAGAGGCCTCAGAGCTAAAAAAAAGGTCTTGATATGCCAAAGGTCAGGAATAGGCCTAGAAGACCACAGAGCAAGGAAGGCCTAGATAGGCCAGAGCACAGGAAGGCTAGATGGTCACAAGGCAAGCTAAGAGAGGAAGGCTTGAGGGCCACAAGAAAAGGCAAGGCTGAGGTCAGAAGGCCCAGAGACTACGAGATGAGGCAAAGCAAGACTGGGATCAGAATCCCTGGAGGCCATGAGGCAAGACAAGACAAGGCTGAGGTCGGAAGACCCAGAGGCCACAAGACAAGGCAAGGCAAGACTGAGATCAGAAGGTGCAAAGGAGACAGGGCAAGATGAAAAAAGACTTGGGTAGGCCTCAAGGCAAAAGTGGCTAAGGAGGGAGCCAAGAGAGACTCAAGCAGAAGCATTGAAGCAAGGGATAGACAAGATTAAGTAGGGCTGGATGAGTGTGGTACAGGCAGGAAGGAGGAGCTTGGCTAGCATGTAGAGTATGCTCACTGAGGTCCCTTTCCTCCTGGGTCCCATTTTCCATTGGGTCAAAACTGGGTGAGCTAGGTTAGACTTGACTGAGAGGTTATTTACAGCAGAAACCTCTTGATAGGCAGATTGGCTGAGAATGAATGTTCTCTCCTTGGCAGAATGACTGTCGATGGATGCCTTATCCTTGGTGGACTGGCTGCATACAGATAACCCCTTTGGCAGACTGACTAGACACTTGCCCTCTCCTGGGTGGACTGGCTGTAGATGGATGCCCCCTTTTGGATAGACTGACCGTGAATGGACACCCTCTCCTGGGTGACTGGCTATGGACAGGCACTCCCTGCTGGGAGAACTGGCTGTGGAAAGATGTCTCCTGCTGGTCAAACAAACTGCAGAGGAGCACCCTCTTCTGGGAGGTCAGGCTGTATAAGAGCGCCCTCTGATGGGTGAACAGACTATAGAAGAGCAACCTCTTTTGGGCAATCAGGCTGTAGAAGATCATCTTCTGCTGGGCAATCAAACTGTGGAAGAGTGCCCACTGCAGTTTGGACAAAATGTGGAAGAGTGCCCTCTTCTGGGTGATCAGACTGTAGAAGAATGCTCTTTACTGGGCAGTCAAATTGTGGTAGATTGTCCTCTTCTAGGTGATCAGATTTTGGAAGATCATCCTCTTCTGGGCAATCAGGCTTTGGAAGAGTGCTTTTTTCTGGGCAGTCAAACTGTGGGTATTCTTGGTGATAAGACTGTGGAAGAGTGCCCTTTGTTGGGCGGATGAGGTTAGGTTTGGGATGGATGCATTCATTTGGACTGGCTGTATCAGGGTGGGAGCCCTCTGCTGGACTGTGCATCTGGGCAAGAGCCCTCTGCTGCACCGCCTGCATCTGGGTTAGAGTCCTCCAGCGGGCTGACTGCTGCTGGATGAGAGTCCTGCTGGGCTGGTTATATCAGGATAAGAACCCTCTGCTGGGCTGGTTGCATCTGGGTGAGAGCCCTCAGCTGGAGTGACTATATCCAAATGAGGGTCTGTTGCAGGGTTAACTGGAACAGAGCTGGGGGCCCTTTGCTGGCATGGCTGGAACAAAATTGGATCCCTTTGCTGGGATGGCTGGAAGAAAGCTGGAGCCCTTCACTGGGCTGAGAGAGTGGACAATGATTTTTTCTTAGTACTGGATGTCTGAGTCACAGCTCTTCTGGGTCTGGACATCTTGGTTTTGTGTGTGTAGCTTAAGGTTGGTGAAAGCACATGCTACTCTCAGTGGCTTCACCTAAGGGCCTGTTAGTGGCTACTGGATTGCAGCTGACAAGAACTGAGCTTTGCCTGGGTTAATTAGTACTTTCTGCTTCAGATATTCTTATGTCTAGGAATGGAGCAGGGAAGCCCCAGATCACTGTTTGTGTCAGACTTCACTGGTAAAGATTTTAAGTTACCTTGATAAATAGTTTTCGCTGTGTTTGTACAAGGAGAACAAATCAGGGGTTTTAATTCAAGTGTAGGTTTTGCTGTTTTCAGCATCTGTTGCTGCAGATTGATCACTGGCTAACTAAGGATCTTGATGAGCATATATTTGAAACCAATGTTGAGACAGACTTTCTTTGTAATGCTTTTGAGAGAGCAGGTATTCTATCAGAAATTGATATATGAACATTACAGTCAAGAAAAATCCTTATAGACATGGGATTTATACCTTTGCCCCCCCTTGCACTCCCATATGGCTGGATTGGAAAATTCTGGACTCTCGTTTGCAGTCTTGAGATGGGACTTGGCTGTAGCTAAGGAGCAGTTAAAATTAGAGAAAACTTCATAATACTCACTGGGCTAGTTTAGAGTCCTGCCTCCACTCGGGAAAGTGATGGTTGGTTTCTTCATTCTGTTGTAGCTCTTGTCCAGGCACAGCATAGGAGAAACCACTCTCTGAGTGGCACAGGATGGCAGGGCAAAGCTCAGGCCATTCTTCTGCCTAACCATCCCCCTCCTCTGCAGGCTGAGCCCTGAGATCCTTGAATCCAGCATGTCTTCGCAGCAGCGAACCATCTTAGTGAATCAGCTGTGAGGATTGGTAAGGCTGGAGCAGGCCTGGACAGACTGGCATGGTTGGAACAAAGCTTGGACAGTCTGGTACGAAGTGCAGACAATTCTGGAACCAAAGTTTGGATTGGAACAGCATGAAGGTAAGACTGGAACTCAGGAAAAGTGTGCAGGCAAGACTGGAAATAGAATAGAGCAGAGCTTTCCAAACTTTTCATGTTGGTGACATACTTTTTAGACAAACATAATTTCGGGACACAGTAATTCAGTCTACTAGCAAACCAGAGGTTAAATGTTAAACGAACGAAATGTATTTCGACAATTTATGTATGTTTCCTTAAATATATACATAATAAAATGTTTCACAACACAACCTATCTTGTGAAAACATTTTATATTAAAAATATATAATATTCCAAGATTAATGTTATTTTTATAATTTATGAGTAACAATAATATAACAAAGTTTTTGTGTTATTCAATTTACATCTTTAATGAGATATATGAGCTTGATGGGATGAACACAGCTTTTGAATATTTGGTGTTAATAAAAAAGTCCAAAGGGTCTTCTGCGTAGTTTTAAAAAGCTGGCCAGTTTCACACTATAAAATTATTTGATAGCCTCTTTCAACTAATTCTATATGGCTATGAGAGTGAAGTCTGGAATTTATAGGAAGGGACAGAATGTCAATATAAATCCTGCACCTCCAGTTCTGTAACTCTGCATCCATTGAAATTCTCCCAAACAATGGAGCTTGGATGTTTCCCTTACAGCTCATCAGAGTAAAAGATATTTTCAAATACTGGTGTCACCTCACAGTAACAGCAGCACAAACACCTTCCACTGCCAGGCACATTGTGAACTAACACAAAACCCCACAAAAAAGATACTCAAAATCTATACTGCAATCCCATTGTAACATATCAGTAATAACACCAAGGACTCAAACAACAATAACCCTACCTGTGAAAAAGCAAGGGTAAATATTACACTGGGTCCTAGAATACCAATACACCACCTACTGAGGAAACAAAACAAACCAGATTGCTATAGATCCCTATGCTAGCAGAATCTCTCATCATGGTCATACACACACACAGAGCAGAGACAGACCCTCACCAAATACAGAATACAAAATAAAGGAGCACAAATTAGACATAAACTGAAATGGAAACCCCAAGAAGCCAGACTCTGTGTATTAACAATGGAAAAACAGAACCACCATTCCTCATAAAACAAATAAAATCAAGAAACATAAAGCATCAGTTATAATAGTAAAACCATACTAATAAAAGAATATTTTAAAACTACTGATAAATAGAATTTCTATTAATTAAAATCATATACATTTTTTACAATTTCCCAAACACCAATAAAATATTTCAAAACAGCACATATATCAAATAACACCCAATAATTAAAACTAATAAGGATTTTAAAAGGCCCCTGCTGTTCATACATGGGAGCTCTTGATTTCCAGTCACCCTGATATTGTCAAGGATTAGGAGGTTATCCTCTTTCTCTCACACATACTCACATGTCCATTCTCTCTCACACATACACTGTCACATACATACACATTCATGCTCTTATACCCACCATAACCTCTTGCTCTCACAGACACTGACACTCTCAGGCTCTAAGACACTCTCTGCCCCTCCACACACAACCCCCACACAAACTCTTACTCCCCTGGATTTTCTCATACACACTCATGCTCTCACTCTCTCTGGCTCCCTCACATACACACACCCCCAGGCAAGTTCCCAATCATTCTCACACAAACACACACACCCAGGCAAGCTCCCAGTCATTCTCACACACTGAAACTGACTCCCAGGCAGGCTCCCATTCATTTTCACACCACTCCCTCACCATCCCCCAGGCATGCACACATTCATTCTCCCACACACAGACCCCCAGGCAGGCACCAATTCATTCTCACACACACACAGACCCCCAGGCAGGCACCAATTCATTCTCACACACACAGACCCTCAGGCAGGCACCAATTCATTCTCATACACACAGACCCCCAGACAGGCACCAATTCATTCTCACACACACAGACCCCCAGGCAGGTACCAATTCATTCTCACACACACACACATACACCACACACAGGCAGGTACCTATTCTCACACATACAAACCCCAGGAAGACACCCATTCATTCTCATACACAGACACACCCTCAGGCAGGCACCCATGCATTCACAGACATACACCCCCAGGCAGACTCCCATTCATACACATGCACACTCTAAAGGCAAGACCCCCTCTCTTTCTTTTGCCAGCAACCTCGGAGTCTCTCTCATTACTCTGCTGCCACTGTCAGTGATGCTGCATGCCTATTGGGGAGGCGCTGATTGCTGCTACTGGCACTGAAGCCCATTCTGCTGCCTCCTCTGTGCAAGCCCCGTGGGTTTCCACTTCCCTGTACATTGTGAGATCTGCATAGAGAAAGTGCTACTCTTGCACATTACTAAAGATTACATGTGCCAATCAGTAAAAAGTTTTTTTGGTTTTTTTTACCTTTGCTGTCTGATCTTAGTTTTCTAATCGGTTGGTCACAGGCTTTTTTGTTCCACCTCCCCTTTCTTATTTTTTTGCCAATTCCTCACATGTCTTTTTTTCTATTTCTTTTCTCTCCATTTATCATCTTCCCTCAAACACACAGTCAGGTTCTCATTCTCACACACACACAGGCTCTCACTGTCACATGCTCTCTCTCATACAATCATTCATGCACACAGGCTCTCTCTGTCACATGCTGTCTCTCTCTCTCACACACACACAGCTCTCACATGCTGTCTCTGCAAGCATTCAGGTCCTCACTCCCACACACAGGCACACAATCTCTCAACTCAGCTCATACACGCACACAATCTCTCAATTCAGCTCATACACGCACTCTACGGGCCCTCAGCCTCTCTCTTACCTCTGGGCCTCCTCTTCACGGGTCGCTGCAGGATGGGCTCTGCAGCGGCCCTGATCTTCTCGGGCCAATCCGCGGTGGGGACCCTGCTACCAGGCCTCCTCCTCTTCTCAGCCGGCTGCAACAATGCTGCTCCTCTTCTGCACGTGGCTGATGCTCCTTCTCCTTCCTGCCCACGCAGCTCCGGCAACATTTTTCTTCCGGGGCCGCGTGAGCAGGAAGGAGGAGGAGCACCTGCACGTTTCGACGTGACCTTGTTCTTCGGGCCGTGGTGACGTGAGCTCCACCACGGCCCTGCCGATCTTCCTGCTGTGCGTCTCCGGCACAGCACAGCGATGTTTGTTGTAAACAATTTTTATTATTATGGAAATGTTTCAACAATACATCGGGAGTTAGCGATATGTAGTTTCTTCTATAGCCCAACTCCTAACCACATTAACATAATATTCTGCAGTTTTCCCCATTACCCACCCCCCTTTTACAAGTCCCAGTTCATGTCAATAATTATTACAGTTAAGAACACACGAGTGGTTACTATCTCGTCTATTGGTCCATTCAGCAGTTAAGAATCAAACTCCGAGCTCGATGAGGTAATGCCTGTATATATCCATTCCAGATTCGAAGAAAGCGTCTCCGTCTTTGCGGGTCTGTCTTGGAAGACAAGCTTTCCAGCTGCATCAGGCGATGGAGATGTATTCGCCACGTCCAGAAAGATGGATTCGTAGTTTCCTTCCAATTAAGTAAAACAATCTTTTTCCCCACTGCAAAGGCTTTACGTAGAAACCATCGAAGTTCCTGGCCCTTAATCAAGGGTCGGGGGATACAATCAAATAAGATCATATATGGGGACATAGGCAATTTCACATCCAACAACTCACTCAGATAATGCACAATCCTCACCCAATAAGAATGAATCCCCGGACATTCCCAGAAAACATGTGATAAAGTCCCCTTAATACATGAACATTTTGGACAGGATGCATTCTGCACAAGGTGCGCATGAAAGGCAATTTGTGGTGTAATATATGCTCGATATAACAGCTTGATCTGCATTTCTCTATAATACATATTACTTGTAACAGTTGATAACGTTCGCATCGAAGCCTTAAAGACTCCAGGAGGTACCTGAAACAGTCTATCCCTATTCCAGCGCTCCGTCACACGAATACAAGCTTCAGGGGCCAAACTTTTAGTAAGTACCTGATAATATTCTGAAAGTGAGGGGCCATGTGTACTACCCAGCTGAAAAAACCGCTCAAGAGCCTGGAGGTGGCCAAGAACTTTACAAGAAGCAGGAAGTGAGGTAAAATAGTGACGGATCTGCATGTGGCCAAATAAATGATTATCTTGCAAGCCATATAGAGTTTGGAGGGTTTCAAAAGGAAAAAGGACCCCAAATTCGTCCGTTACATGGCCCAACATAGTTATACCCCTTTGCTGCCATTCTCGAAACACTCTATTTTGGGACCCTGGAGTAAATTGTGGATTACCTCCAATAGGCATCAGAAACGCATTACATTCAGGAAGGCCACGATGTTTTGTCAAATGTTGCCAGGCTTGTCGGAGAGGTGCTATAAGGGGGTTTCGCTTAACGTCGTCGGTCAATTCCCTACTAGGACACATTAGTACAAATCATATATCCAGGGGAGCCACCAACGTTTGCTCCGCTATTAGGCTAAGTAAGGTAGAGTCTCCCGAGATCCAATCTCGGACCAGGCGTGAGTTTGCCGCCACCACATAACTGTTCAGATCCAGTACTCCCATACCACCCTCACCCCATTTCACTTTTAACCAACGCAGGGGGATACGGGCTTTCTTCCCCTTCCATATGAAGGTTCAAAGTAAAGCACAGTGATGTTTAACTACTCAGCCGCCAGTGGGATGAGGTCCACCGGCGGCCACATTGGCTCCCACTTGCTACGCCCCGTCACGTGCACCGGGCTTGCGCGACACATCGGCACACTGCAGGTGACACACTAAAGTGTCGCGACACACACTTTGGAAAGCTCTGGAATAGAGTATAGGCTCAGGAACAGTGTGTAGGCAAGGCTGGAACTCTGGAACAGCGTGCAGGTAAGACTGGAATTCAGGAATAGCATACAGCTAAGACTGAAACTCTGAAACAGTGTGCAAGTAAGACTGGAACTCTGGAGTAGAGTACAAGTAAGACTGGACAAAGGTAGCTAAGGCAGGGAGCCAAGAGAGACTCTTTGCAGAAGCATTGAAGCAAGGGATAAACAATGTTAAATAGGGCTGGAGTCTGGGTGTGGTGCAGGCAGGAAGAAGGAGCTTGGCCACCCTGTAGAATATGCTCACTGATAGAAGGGAGGCTGCATAGAAGCTGAAACTGTAACACTGATCTTTCTTTTAAATTTCATATGAAAGCTCAATCTAATAAAGATTCAACATTATCTTGATAATTTTAATTTCAGGACTATACTTCAAGCTGTAGTCTTGTCAAGCCTTCTTTTTACTTAGTTACCTCAATATAGTATTAAAGGTTTACAGGTTGTGCAACATTTGATGGCCATAATTTTGAAAGAAACATCTCGCTAGGATCATATAACTCTATTCTCCATGGACAACATTGGCTTCCAGTTGCATGGAGCATTCAGTTTAAAATACTTACTTTGATACATAAAGCATTAAGCAATGATGATCCTCTTTGCATAAGTTGTCTTTTGAAGGTTTATCACCTTTCTAAGCTCCATTTTCAAAGCAAAGGAGAATGTGCGAAATAAGGTATAACCTGTTATGTGTCCCTCCCGACACAGCCCTTCAGTAAAACACAGCCGTATCGGGGGACTATACTCTTTGATGTATAGTATATTTATGTGACAATTAAACCTCTTTATAGACTTTCAAATTTTGTGATTATTGCTTGACCACTTAAAAAAATATCAGGTTATACCTTATTTCGCATATTCTCATTTGTTATGTGTGAATTATTTACTCCACCTATACTGATTACATGAATATCATTTGAGGATGTTTTCACTTTGGCTCCTACTTTATGGAATAAACTTCTGGAGGCAATAAGAAAAGAAAGTTGCATAAAATCCTTTCAGAAGCAGTTGAAGGCTTTTCTACTTTCTGAAGCTTTTAAATTAATTTAAAGGTATTACTTTAGAAAAGAAGGTCTGTAGTAGTTAGGGTCATAGTCAGACTTATCTGAGATCCAGGCAAAGGTCAAGGACAGGCAGCGGTGATGTATACCCGAGGTCCAGGCAGTGGTCATGGGCAGGAAGCGGTCGGGCATATCTGAGATCCAGGCAGTGGTAAGGTGCAAGAGGTGGTCAAGAGTTCAAGCTGAGGTTAAAACTGGGTATCCGTCCAAGGGAGGTGAAGAGGAACTGATTGGGTGAGGAGGCCAGGACAAGTACAAGTGGGCAGCTTCGTAGAGGCTGGAATGAGGACTGGAGACAAGGCTGGAACAAAGATAGGAATGCTGAGAAGCAACACGATCTACTTAAGAAGTAGCTGGAGATTTGGCGGTGAGAGAGAGAGACAGCAAAGGCCTTTTATAGGCCTGAGCATGGATAAGTTCTTGGAGGAGAAGTCCATTAACTGCTATTGATCAAGTTGACTTAGGGAATGGCCTCTGCTATTATTGGCATCAATAGCATGGGATCTTTTCAGTGTTTGGGTACTTGGCAGGCTTTTGTAGCCTGGTTTGGCCACTGTTGGAAACAGGATGCTGGGCTTGATGGACCCTTGGTCTGGCCCAGTATGACAATTTCTCTTATGTTCTTATGTTCTTAAATAGATTCATGAAAGTATCAGTTTGAAAGTAAATTTTAAAAGCTCAGTGTGCGCATCAATTAGGGGATGCATGAAGAAAGGCTTATGCATGCTGACCATATTTTAAAAAGCACCCATATATGCATGTAAAGGCTGTGGCATGCACATCTCAAAAGTTTCCAAAAAGGGGCAGAGTGTGGCCTGAACAGGAGTTGGGTGTTTTAGGGACTGGCCAAGAGATATGCATATAAATACTTATGCACCCTGCATGCGCTGAGGTCCCCTGCCACATAACTTTACTTCTGCTATGGATGACGTGCAAATTATAAAATAAAATAATCAACCCATTTCTGAGGAATTTAAAGGGTCTGGGGTAACTAGGGGAAATGTAGACTATCAAACCTGGGGGGTTAGGGGATCCTAGTTGTTAACTGGGTGAACTGGTGGATGAACTGGTAAACTGGGAATGGCGTGGGTGCATGCCCCTTTAAAATCTCCCTACTTATATGGTAGAAGCAGAATTTGCATGCCCATCTGTACATCCACTTAAAATTTGGTATATATGTGTTTGTGGCCAGGCTATTTTATAAAGTGCACATATACAAGCGCAAGTTATATAATAGCCACGACCCTGGGTGCAGGCTGGTGCAAATGCATAAATGGGTGCACGCATGCCAGTTTGAAAGTTTTTGTCGTACTGTATTACCTTTTGTTCAGGATTTGTTTTTTAATAAGATTATTTTTAAGTTTTTTTTATTGTATCAGTTTTAGTTGCCTGAAGATAATTTTGAATTGCATATTTTTTTTCATCTTTGCACTTTTATAATTGTATTTTATATGTTTGCTGATCTTTTATGCTTATTTTGTTTTATGTTACTTGCATTTTATTATGAATGTTCTTCTTGTAAGCTGCTATGGATTTATATTTAGTGGGATATAAGAAGTTAAATATATAAATAAAGGGAAACTATCCAAATTCTTTCCCTTTGAAATTTGGTGTAAGGTCTACATGTAAAAAGTGCCCAGAGATTTTACATCAAAGTAGGTAGTTACAAAATTATTCCCTTTATTTTAAAGGAAAATAAAGGAATCCCAGCTTAGAGACACTGCAGGCCACAGTGTAGCCAGGTTAGAACCAACAGATTAGAAATTTTAGTAGCGAATGAGGTTGATGGCATCAAAGTGTCATGGCCACTGACTCTATCCTGTTCAGTAAAGACACCAGAATCTAAGAGGCTAGGTGTTCATGCAACAATGTCACTAGTTTTTGGACAATGTCATCACCAGGTTAGTAGCCATTTAGTTTATTATAGAGCTTGGTGAAAGACATAGGATAGGCTGACTGGGTATTGAATTAATTATGGAAACTTGTATGTTATTCTAATTAGGATGGTAGAGAACCAAAGAGAAATACAATAAAACTGACTTTGATAAAAAGCAGTGTTAAACTTTTATGGTTGGCAACAGGGACATATCTCTAGCAGTGTGAATTAGAATAATTGTAGAGATTAATGGGCCAATGGATTTTTATTTGCTGTCATCTACTAGGTTACTTTGCTATGCTTTGTTACTATGCTCTTAGCAATAAGTACTTCTGTATATTTTTTCAGAATGACTGCTATTATCAAGGTGTTGTGGAAGGAATCAAAGATTCAGTTGTGGCACTCAGCACCTGTTCTGGGCTCAGGTATTACAGTTTTCTTTTTTATTATATTTTAAAACAATATGAGAGCTCTTCTATAATGAGATGACAAATGCAGGAAATTTGGAATTTCAAATTTGTTGGCATATATAATATGAGACAGATTTGTATGACATCATTCATACACAAGTAAAACATCATGATTTATAATATACATAGGGAGTGTAATTGTCAAAAGTATTTCTGCTGTTAAAGTAGTGCTTTGGACTTCCGGCGATGACGTAGATTGAGGCGGAAGCAGGGGGATTGAGCTCCGCGGCCCCACTCCCTAATAATCAAATTTTTACCTAATTTCGCCGCTCTTTTTAGCCCTCCATACCCCCGACCGTCAAGCGGAAGTGCTCCTGCACCCACAGCCACGTTCCGCCGGGCGTGGGATGCGCCGGACCGGCACCCGTGGACGAACCGAACGTCGATTGCACTGACCGCGGGCAGTCAAAATGGCGGAGATGGCCTCCCCTGTAGAACCTGTAATGGCTGCAATCTCGGAGGAGGCGTTACAAAAAATTTCGCAACGGGTAACAGACGCCCTCGATACCCGGCTGATCAAGCTCCAAACTGCAATAGAGGATGTAAAGTCATCTGTGGAGGGGCATTCTAAGAGACTTGATATGGCTGAAAACACTATCCCTGACCTGGGGGACCGGCTGGCCACCTCGGAGTGCCACGTGGCGGAGCTGCAAGGCAGGCAAAAAGAATTGCTGGCGAAGGTGGAGGAACAGGAGGACCGAGGCCGGAGAAATAACTTAAAGATTATTGGCCTGCCTAGGCAGTTAAGGATGATGAGCTCAAAGCCCTGGTGGAGAGTTGGCTTCCCCGGCAGGTCGGGCTGGAGTTGGCGGAAGGAAGCCTTCAATGTGAGCGTGTGCATCGGGTAGGCCCGATGCGCGAGGGGCAAGGCCGGCCGAGGCCAGTCATGGCCCGGATACTCAACTGGGACCACAAAACCCAACTTTTAAGGGCATATCTTATGCCTATGACTCTTTCTCAATCCCTCGCAATTACCGAAGAGGAGGCGGTCTTCTCCTTCTTATCAAAAAACATCTTTCAATGAAAATGATCCCACATAACCTCCCAAAACAATTTGAAGTAGCTCTATTCGACTCTCCAAACCTACAAATTTGCCTTGTCTATTGCCCACCTAAACTTCTCGATAGTAACATTTCTCCACTCCTTGAGTTCCTTATTACGTACATTAACTTGAAAAAACCTACAATCATTCTTGGCGACTTCACCCTCCATATAGATACCAATCCAAGATCTCAAAACTGCCAAACCTTTCTAGACATGCTTTCAAGCTTAAATTGCTTCCTACAAGTGCACAACCCCACACACAAAGTAGGTCACACATTGGACCTAATATTCACTAATAGCTACTTCTCAAATACCTCAATTTTCCATAGTCCAGTTCCCTGGTCTGATCACCATCTACTACAATGTAAGACTCAAATAAATTACAACAATTTAACCAACACTAAGGATACACAAAATTTCTTCAAATACAGACCTCCATTTCAATCTGATCTTCTCCTACAAGAACTGGGTTATCAGCTAGCTAATCTTGACCTTTCAAACATAAATAACGCTATCCAATCCTGGCATCAAATTACCGAAGAAACCGCCAACAACATTAACCCAGAGAAAATCAAACGTCTAAAGAACAAAAGAGAACACAAAAACCCTTGGTATAACACCACTCTAAAAAACATGAAAACGGCCCTCAGGAAAATCGAAAAAGAATGGCAAAAAAACAAACAGCCCTTATTACAGCAGAAATACCGCACACAACTAGCCGCCTACAAAAAAACTATTCAGAACACGAAACGTGATTATTATGGTAAAAAAATAAATAACTCCGCCAATAAATCTAAATCCCTGTTCAACATAGTAAACAACATCATCGCCAAAAACAACAACCCCAATACAACTGTAACCAAAAATTTGAGCCAAGACTTAGCCATCTTCTTCAAGAACAAAATTTCAAAAATTACTGATGCCTTCAACATCCCATCAATCATAGAAAATCAAACATTAACAAACATAAGTCCTTGGCTTGAATTCAATCCTATCTCCAACATGGAAACAGAGAAAATGCTGAAAAAAATAAACCCTGCACGTCATGACATGGATACCATCCCGACCCGAGCGTTAAAGGAAATCGCTCATCCCATTGCCCGAACAATAGCAGCAATCATCAACAAATCTCTTATAGAGGGTGAGCTTCCTACCAAACTAAAAATCGCTACAATCACACCACTACTTAAGAAAAAAAACCTGAACCCAGAAGATTTAAACAATTACCGCCCAATCTCAAACTTACCCCTCTTTGCTAAACTAACAGAGAAGGCGGTTCTGAAACAACTAAATGAACATCTTGATGACCACAAAATACTATTTCCCACACAACACGGTTTTAGGAAAAACCTCAGTACAGAAACCCTTCTACTCAATCTTTCTGACACCTTACTAAGAGGCTTTGATAACAAACTAGATCACCTTCTGATCCTCCTCGATCTGTCAGCAGCCTTTGACACAGTGGACCACAAAAGGCTTATTTCTAGCCTGGAATCCATTGGGCTCGCTGGAAAAACCCTTAACTGGTTTACCTCTTTCCTTAAAAACAGGTTTTTCAAAGTCTCCTACAACAGCATTTCATCTGAGGCCATCCCTCTGGAAACAGGAGTTCCTCAAGGGTCGGCTTTATCGCCCATTCTCTTTAACAACTACCTTCTACCTTTATGCCAACTCATTTCAAACCTTAACATCATTTTCTACATGTATGCTGATGACATATAACTGCTCATTCCTTTAACTTCGTCCTTAGAAGACGCAATGTCAAAAGCAGCTTCACACCTTGATGCAATACGAAAATTGCTAAACAACCTAAGATTATGTTTAAATATGAGCAAAACAGAATGTATTCTAATTACAAGAAAAAACTCTGGTACAACATCCACTCCACCCTTCCAATTTGACAACATTCAAATTCATCTTAAAGACAACGTTAAAGACCTTGGTATTTGGCTAGATAATGAGCTAAATTACAAAAAACACATCACAACAAGAACAAGAGAAGGCTCCCACAAAATTCAAATTCTCAAACACCTAAAACCACTGCTTCACCCTCAGGACATCAGAACCGTTCTTCAAGCCCTCATCTTCTCCAGTTTGGACTACTGCAACTCCCTTCTAATAGGCCTTCCTAAATCAACCTTAAGACCACTGCAGTTACTCCAAAATGCAGCTGCCAGAGTCCTGACTGGCAAAAGAAAATCCGACCACATATCCCCAGTACTCTACAACTAACAATGGCTATCGGTTGAAAAAAGAATAGAGTACAAAATCCTCACAATCCTAAACAAGACAATTCATAAAGCAGATTATCCCAGGACAAGCAGGATGCTAGTCCTCACATATGGGTGACATCGGCAATGGAGCCCTATGTATGGAAAAACTTCTTTAAAAGTTTCCATGAAACTTTTGAATGGCACCGGAGTGCCTACTGAGCATGCCCAGCATGCCATGATATTCCCTGCCACAGGGGTCTCCCTTCAGTCTTCTTTTTTCCGTGAAGCCGTTAGCATCGCGGGCTAAATTGGAGTCCTGAGGTGATTTTCACCTACTTCAAAATTTTCGGAAAAATTACTTCCACCGCAGGGGTTTCCCTCAGTATCACCAGCGGTAACTTTTTCCGTTTTCGGTTCCCGGCCGGGACCGATATTTTTTGGGTCATCGCCGTCGATGGCTGTCCGGCGCCATGGCCTCCGGATTTAAGAAATGCCCAAATTGTGTGAGGACAATGTCGATAACCGACCCTCACTTTGAATGTGTTCTTTGCTTAGGCAAAGATCACAATATCCAAACATGTAAATCTTGTGGGGAGATGACTACCAAAGGTCGTCGTCTTCGAGCCGAGAAGATGGAGCAGTTGCTCAATATACAGTTGCTTCTAAGGCCTTCGACTTCAGCACAATCATCGCCATCCGGTTCAGTCCGTCAACTAATGCTGAAGCAGAAACGTCCGGAGGCGGGAGATGCCTCAACGCCATCCCCTTCCGTATCATCGAAGGCATCGACCTCGGGTAGCGAGAAGCAAAAAGAAAAACATCGCCACCGGCATTGAAGACACCAGGCACCGATGACCGAGGATTCATCGTCAGGTACGGCCTCACCTGCAAAGAAACCCCGGACGGGGACTGAGGCTCTGAGGCCTAGTGATCCAGGGCGATCCCCACCGATATCGGTGACGGGCTCCGTACCTCCTCAGGGCTCTGAGGAGGTATCGGCATCGCCAACACCGCCTTCCTCCATAGCTGCTCTGATATCACCAGCTATGAGAGTGGAACTTGACACGTTCATACGTCAAGCGGTGCAACAGGCTCTGCACGATGCGATTCCGCCTCAGCCATCTACACCTCCATCGATGCCGATTCCATCCCCGAGGGATTCAACTCCATCGATGCCGCTAACACCGACGAGGTCCCGGGAACCGGAACCGAGGGCTATTACGGTACCTTCACCGGTGCCACAGGTACCTCCTCCGATACCTTCACCGGTGCCAGCAGTACCTACACCGGTGCCCACACCGATACCACCGATGCCAGCACCGGTGCCCAAAGAAGATGTCTCCATGTTACATCCAGTGATCACTAAACTGGACACACTCCTGGACATTCTCTCTAATAAACTACCAGAGGAACCTGTTCCAGGCCCATCTGGGGTACCAAGGCCCCCAAGGCCTTGTTCTCCTATCTTACCACCACGACCTAAGGAGCCAGTCACTCACCACACACCACGTGAGATGCCTGTGGACACCAGTTCTGAATATTCTTCGGATGAAGAAATATTTTCAGAACCTTCTCCACCTGATGACCACAGGAAGTCACCTCCTGAGGACCTCTCCTTCACAAATTTCGTAAAAGAGATGGTTGAAACCATCCCCTTTCCCATACAAACAGAGGTGGATGCACGACAAAAGACCTTAGAGGTCCTGCAGTTCGTGGACCCTCCCAAAGAAATGCTGGCAGTCCCTGTCCATGAAGTTTTCCAGGAACTGCAATACAGGATTTGGGAGCATCCAGGATCGGTGTCGGCAGTAAACAAGAGAGCAGAGGCAACTTACTTGGTGCAACCTATCCCAGGGTTTCAGAAAACACAGTTGCCTCACCAGTCAGTGGTCGTTGAATCCGCCCAAAAGAAGGCCAAAAGACAAAAATCCCACTCCTCTGTACCACCTAGAAAAGAGAGTAGGTTTCTGGACAACTTTGGACGGAAAATTTTTCAAGATTTTATGCTGGTGTCTAAGATATCATCTTACCAATTATATATGAACCAATACCAAAGGAACCTTTGGAAGCAGGTTCAAGAAATCTCTCTCTCTCTTCCTGAACAGTATCAGGAACCATTACAGGATATCATTCACAAAGGCCTTGAATCAGGTAACATGAGGTTCGTGCCACCTATGACTGTTTCGAGACTGCGGCAAGACTTTCAGCATCTGGTATAGCTGCAAGGAGGTGGGCATGGCTCAAGGCCTCTGATCTACGCCCAGAGGTACAAGAACATTTAGCAGATCTACCGTGCGTGGGGGATAACCTTTTTGGAGAGAAGGTAAAAGAAGCTGTGGCAACCATGAAGGACCACACTGAAACATTAAAGCAGTTATCTTCACTACCCCAAGATACTCAGCCTTCTACAAGGAAGCCTCCAAGGCGTGACACTCGACGGCCTTATTACCGTCCACGTCGATATTACCCCCCAGCAAGTAGGCCCAGAACTGGCCGGCCATCTCAACGCCAACAGCCTAGACAAAGGCCTGCAAGGGCTCAACCACCACCACAAACTGCCACTACATCTGGTTTTTGAAAAGCCCCAGAGAGCAGCAGCCAGATCAACCCATTCCCAAATATGCCAGTAGGAGGTCGAATAAAATACTTCCACAGCATTTGGACCTCCATCACCACCGACCAGTGGGTGTTATCCATCACAGCCCACGGTTACAAACTGGATTTTCTTACTGTCCCAAAAGAAAACCCACCACTTCCATCTTGGACAGTAAATCAACATTCCATAATTCTTCAAACAGAATTATCCACCCTTCTGAGAGCCAGGGCCATAGAACCAGTTCCTGGACCTCAAAAGGGCAGAGGATTCTACTCCAGATATTTCCTCATTCCAAAGAAAACAGGAGGCCTTCGTCCCATTCTAGACCTCAGAAATCTCAACAAATTTCTCAAAAAAGAAAAATTCAGAATGGTATCCCTAGGCACCATTCTGCCTCTTCTTCAAAGGGGAGATTGGCTCTGCTCTCTGGATCTTCAAGATGCCTACGCTCACATCCCTGACAGCATGGATGTTGAAAGCTTGATCTTACAACCTCTCAACCTTCCATCCTCTATATCTCAAGTGCTTATAGCTGCACGTAAACCTTCCACTAGAAAGAATTATTCCTACAAATGGAAACGGTTTACTTTGTGGTGCACTCAGAAAGATTTAGATCCTTTCACTTGCCCCACAACCTCACTACTGGATTACCTTTACCATCTCTCAGACTCTGGTCTTAAGACATCATCTGTAAGGGTACACTTAAGTGCAATCTCAGCTTATCACAACAAGCTGGGAGATGTATCTATTTCAACACAGCCTCTCGTCAGTAAATTCATGAGAGGCCTAACTCACATTAAACCTCCAGTTCATTCCCCAAGCATACAATGGGACCTGAACGTAGTCTTAACCAGGCTTATGCGTTCTTCATTTGAACCCATACATACCTGTGACCTTAAATTTCTCACTTGGAAAACGGTTTTCCTTATAGCCATTACATCAGCTAGAAGGGTCAGTGAACTACAAGCACTAGTCACATACGAACCTTTTACAAAGTTCCTGCATGACAGAGTAGTCCTCCATACACATCCAAAATTCCTTCCTAAGGTTGTCACGGAATTTCACTTGAACCAATCAATAGTTTTACCAACATTTTTTCCTAGGCCTCATTCCCATCAGGGTGAGAGAGCCTTACACACTTTGGACTGTAAGCGTGCGTTATCATTCTATTTAAACCGCACAGCAGCCCAAAGGAAATCCAGTCAGCTGTTTGTTTCATATGATCCAAACAAACCAGGTAAAGCAGTGGGCAAACATACTCTGTCAAACTGGCTAGCAGATTGCATACAATTTTGTTATGAAAAAGCAGGCCTTACTCTTCAAGGGCGAGGAAAGGCACAATCAGTAAGAGCAATGTCAACCTCAGTAGCACACCTTCGCTCTGTACCTATTCTGGACATTTGCAAAGCAGCAACATGGAGTTCTCTTCACACTTTTGCAGCTCACTACTGTTTAGACAAAGAAGGAAGACAAGATTCAGCCTATGGACAATCCGTCTTAAAGAACTTGTTTCCAGTATAATCCCAACTCCTTCTACATCCAACCTGCTGTGATCTGCGGCTGATTCATTTCATCAACAATACTTCACTGTTGCTTCACTACAAAATGACTCAGCCTCTAGCTTGCTAATCACCCATATGTGAGGACTAGCATCCTGCTTGTCCTGGGATAAAGCAAAGTTGCTTACCTTGTAATAGGTGTTATCCCAGGACAGCAGGATGTAGTCCTCACGAAACCCACCCGCCACCCCGCGGAGTTGGGCCTCATACGTTTTATTATTTTATTTTTGCTAACGCTTATTGCTACAAAACAAGACTGAAGGGAGACCCCTGTGGCAGGGAATATCATGGCATGCTGGGCATGCTCAGTAGGCACTCCGGTGCCATTCAAAAGTTTCATGGAAACTTTTAAAGAAGTTTTTCCGTACATAGGGCTCCATTGCCGATGTCACCCATATGTGAGGACTACATCCTGCTGTCCTGGGATAACACCTATTACAAGGTAAGCAATTTTGCTTTACACTGCCCTGAACAATATTATACATTTACATAAATCATCACATACAACAAGGTCAACATATAAAATTCAACTGGATGTTCCTTCACTACCACAAGCCAAACTATCCTCCACAAGAAATAGAGCCATCTCCATCGTCGGCCCAAAATTATGGAACTTATTACCTCATCACCTCAATTCGCAAGAAAACGTTAAATCTTTTAAAAAAGAACTTAAAGCCTGGCTACTCTCACAGTCCTGCAATGGTTGCTCACCCAATGACAGCAGAACATAAATCTTTGATTTCTTCCTCTGCGCGTTCCATTTTACGTGAGAAATCCCCCTCCTACGACGACCGCCCTGACTCACAGAAACCTTTCTCGCTTTTGTTACGGTATCAACCGTCCCCCTACAAGATTTTTATACAGTCATATTTCTAATATATAATGTATTTATTGACTATTACTAAGTTATTGTTCTGATTCAATTTTTTACTGTTATGGATTTAAATGTAACTGGGTTGTTATAATGTAAACCGGAGTGAAGGCAATGTCTGCTATACCTCGGTATATAAACGAATGCTAAATAAATATCGGCGGAAGGAGAAGTTAGAACACTCTGGCTGCAGACTACTGCTCTTTAATGAATTTTCAGCTGGTACAGCGGCACAGAGGAAATTACTAGCCCCTGCTTGTACAGAGCTCCATAAGCGTGGTATCCGGTTTGCCTTGCTGTATCCGGCGGTTGAGGGTCCATCACAACAATCAAACCCTGTTTCTTACCTCCAAAATGGAAGCAGATAGATTTCTCGCCTCCCTAATGCCTGCTGCTGCAGAGTGAGGAGGTATCTCTGTGCAGAGAAAAGCTGCCGTGGATCTGTGCTAACCTTTTACCCTGAGAGGTGTCATTTTTTGGCCTTAAGACTCTTTACTACCTATCTTTGGGTTGGCACTTCTCAGACACTGCTCATTTGATATTTGGCTTGTGAGAAACCAGTTGGTAGATACTTTTGATTATGTATCACGTTTGGGCGTTCTGCGTAATACCCCACAGGGGATTGCTGAGACACCAAATCTGCCATGGTATCTATTCATATAGGGTTGCTGTGGGAGTGTGGACGTTTGTTTGCCGGTTGGGGGGAGGGAGGGAGGGGGGCTAGGGGTATGGAACCCCGGATATAGGTGAAAGCGGGTCGGGACTTCATACTCCTGGGAGTTGTGGTGGTGGTTGTAGGTCGGGTGTGTGGTTGTAGGAATGGCTGTGTGTGACTGTGTTTGGGGGGGGGGGATCTTCTGGGGAGTAAAGAATGGCTCATAGAGGTATATGTTTCTTGTATATTTTGGATCTACTATGGTTATTTACTGTTTCTTGAATCCCCACGACCTAGGCTGGGAGGTCGAGGGGACCCTTTCAGGTCTGTTTCCCTGTTCGTACCAGGATCAGTCCAGGACACCTGGGTTGTGACTCCGCACCAGTAGGTGGAGACAGAGCAAAACTTGTGGGCGGAGCCATATATAAGCCCCTGTGCCAGTCACAGCCCCTCAGTCTTACTCTGTCTCCAGTAGGTGGTGCAGGTCTAGTCACAGCCTCTGAGTGGCCTGAGGACTGATAGTTGGTTAGTCAGGGTCATGGTGGTTTTATTGGTTTCAGTTTATCGGTTTTGGTTATTTAAAAAAAAAACCAAACAAACAAAGAAAGAAAAGGATTTGAAGGTGAGAAGAGACATGAAGAAGCTGTCCGTCCTGCCTCCCAGGGGGGTGGGAAGGTTCTGAGGGGACTATCCCCCCCTGGTTGAGGCCGCTGCTGAGGGTCGAGGACCCGGCCTACCACTGGCAGCAGCGTGGGGGTGACACCGGGGAGCCCGGTTCACTCACCCCCAACAGAAGCAGGAGACCCAGGACCCTGGACAGCGTCAGGTTTGCGTATAAAAAAAAAATAAAAAAATTGTACTTTTATTTTTCTTGTGCGGCTCTCCGTTTCTTCGCCGGTGGGGGAGTTTTCTCGGCTCGGCGAGGCGCGGGGAGTGTTTTCGGCGGTAGGAATTGATTATTTCTGCGGCGCATAGAGTTGCACTCAGCCATCGTGCTCCCGGTGGCACCGGAGTTGCCGCGCCGGCAGTGGTTCGCAGACTTCATCCAGCTCACAGTGACGGCACCCCTTCAGCTCCAGGGGATGGCGGGTCTACTCCATCAGGGCTCCGTCTGTTTGGAGACTGCGGATCACTTCTGCCTCGCGGCATGGTTTTGAGAGGAATCGGCTGAAGAGAAAAGGTTACTCAGCTGCGGTGGTAGCCACGTTGCTACGTTCCAGGACACAGGCGACGTCCCTGGCTTATGTCCGTGTCTGGGTGGATTGGAGGAATGGTGCGTGCAGCGTGGGGTGGTCCCTACTGCGGCTTCTGGCGTTCCTCCAAGCAGTTTTTTGCCAAGGTAAGGTCTGGCTTGTAGTTCCCTACGGGTCCAAGTGGCGGCGATTGGTTGTTTGCGAGGTAAGGTCCGTGGTACTTTCCTGGATCTTCACCCGGATATCTCCCGTTTCCTTCGGGGAGCTAAGCACCTTCGTCCTCCATTGCGTCTCCCCTGTCCGGCTTGGAACCTCCATTCCGTTCTCTCCGCTTTATGCGCGGCGCTGTTTGAACTCTTGAAACGCTTAACTATTCAGGATCTCACGTTGAAGACGGTGTTCTTGGTGGCGATTGCTTCGGCACGGCGTGTTTCGGAGTTACGGGCTTTGTCCTGTAGGGAACCCTTCTTGTGTATTTCCGATTCCGGAGTTTTTTTTTTTTGCGGACGGTTCCTTCCTTCCTGCCGAAAGTGGTGTCGGCTTTCCATGTTTTTCAATTGAGCTATCCGCTTTTGCGGTCGGGGAGCCCTCTGATCCAGAAGCGAGGGATTTACGGAAGCTTGACGTGCGGAGATCCCCCCTTCGCTGTCTGGAGGTCAATTATCCATTTCGGGTCACGGCTCTTCTCTTTGTTTTGTTATCTGGTTCAAAGAAAGGAGTTGCAGCGTCCCGCACGACGCTTGCCACTTGGCTCAAGGAGGCCATTGGTTCGGCGTACTTGGTGCGGGGGAAAATCACTTCCCATGGGTCTTCGGGCTCCCTCGACTCGCTCTCCAGCTGCGTCTTGAGCGGAAGCTTCTCAGGTGTAGCCTCAAGAGATTTGCAGGGCGGCTACCTGGAAGTTGTTGCATACCTTTATCCGGCATTACCGGTTGGATGTCCGGGCTCACGATTCCGGGGGATTTGGAGAGAGGGTTCTCCGAGCGGGACTCTCTGCTTCCCACCCTCGGTAAGTTGGCTCTGGTACATCCCAGGTGTCCTGGACTGATCCTGGTACGTACAGGGAAAGGAAACTAATTTTCCTTTCTCGGGGCTCCACGGGGCCCCGAGACATAACTATCAATTTCACGATTTCCTATGGCACAAGTTAAAGTGATTTCTTTGAATGTGGCTGGCGTCTACTCCCCAATAAAACGTACCAAATTAAATGCGCTGTTTAAACACCTGAAGGTGCAGGTGGCATTCTTACAGGAAACTCACCTGGGAGATGCGGAGCATGCCAAATTGAAGCGTGATTGGGTGGGCCAATGTTATTATTCTTCCTATGGAAGGCGCAAGAGGGGAGTTGCCATCCTTGTGCATAGAAATTTGCCATTCCACCTAAAGCGCTCTTGTCAGGATGATGAAGGGTGCTATATTCTGGCGGCGGGCACGTTATACCAGCAGAAAATTGTATTTTGCAATGTCTATGCCCCCAATGTGTATTCTCCAGGGTTCTTTGCTCATCTATTGCAACTGTTACTGAAATTCTCTGACTATCACTTGGTAGTGGGGGGTGATTTTAATGTGGTGGCAAATAAAAACATAGATGTTAAACCTCCAAAAATTACTTCGGCAGCAGATTTGACTAAGGGCGTTAATTTACTATGTCAAGAACTGCATCTTTTAGATGCGTGGAGGGTCCTCCATCCCCAGGACAGGGATTTCACCTTTTACTCTAACCCGAATAATACATACTCCAGATTAGACTATTTGTTGGTCTCCGAACGATGCTTCCCTCAACTGGAAGAGGCTACTATAGGGACCATTACCCTGTCTGATCATGCCCCGGTTACTATTACCCTGCATTGGGGACGTGGCCCACATCCTCCGTTCTCCTGGCGCATGCGACCTGATCTTTACCTGGATGGCGCTTTTCAAAAGTATTTACAGAGTAGTTGGGAGGACTATGTAGCCCATAATCATACCCCTGATATTGGTCCCAGGACGGTGTGGGAGGCAGGGAAGGCGGTGATGCGAGGGGCCATAATCGCTTACGTGGCCAAACAGAATAGACAAAGAAACGCTGAGATCCTTTGGCTTACTGAGATCTTGAAGGCAGCCCAGAACATGCATATGGGAACTCTGACAACTGACGCTAAGGCTTCCCTGGATTTAGCTCGTACTGCCTTAAACAACCTCCTTCATTTGCGAGCGTCTAAATCCCTTCGCTATTACCGCTTCCAACTATACAAATATGGTAACCGGGCAAGTCATTTAATGTCTCATTTAGTACGGCCAAGAGGGGAAAAAAACGTCCATTTCAGGGATCAGGGATGGCCAGGGAGTGCATCAGACTACTCAGGATGCGATTGTGGCCCGATTTCTAACTTATTATACCCAGCTATATGGAGCCAAGCCTATGAGTGTGGAGCTGGCAGAGACTTTCTTTCATGGGATGTCTTGGCCTCGCCTAAAGCCGGAGGATCTCATGGCCCTGAATTGCCCTATCACCACTCAAGAAATTTACTCGGTGATCCAGGGCTTGAAACTAGATAAAGCAGCTGGGCACGATGGGTTTGGGTTGGAGTATTATAAAATTTTGCGCTTCCCCATCTTGGCCCCACTACAGGCCTACTGTAACAGTCTGTTAGAGGGTGCTCCCTTTTCCGCAGTCGCTAATCAGTCTGTTATAGTGGTCCTCCCCAAACCTGGGAAAGACCCCTTAGAGGTGGGATCTTATCGTCCCATCTCTTTGATTAACGTAGATATCAAGATTCTCTCCTCGGTTATGGCTGCCCGGTTACAGGGCCTGCTCCCAGAACTAATTCAGGACGACTAGACTGGGTTTGTGCAGGGTTGCCGGGGAGTGTGTAATATCCGTCGCCTCATTGCTGCACTCAGCTACCATGCCCCAGAGGAGGCCCTGATCCTGAGTCTGGATGCGAGAAGGCCTTCGACTCTATTGTGGGAATACTTATTTTGGGCATTGTCCAAATACGGCTTCGGCCCCTATTTAAAATGGCTTTTCTTACTTTACAGCAACCCTAGTGCCTCCATCCTCTTAAATGGGCGGCCCACAGCGGGTTTTCCAATACAGTGCGGGGTCAGACAAGGTTGCCCCCTGTCCCCCTTGCTGTTTGTTTTGGCGTTAGAGCCCCTGGCTATCCGCCTGCGGGGGGAAAAGATGTTTTGTGGCATCAGTGTGGGGGGTCACCCACTAAAGATAGCGCTTTTTGCAGATGACATCTTGCTGTTCGTCAGCCGGCCGCATACTAGTATCCCGGCAATTGTCCAGTTATTTGACCAATTCACCCCAGTGGCGGACCTTCGTATCAATTATATGAAGTCAGAGGCCCTGGCCTTGAACGAGCATTTACCGGATACGTGGGTGGGCCCATTTCCTTTCCAATGGGCCTCGTCGAAGCTCAACTACTTCGGGGTATGGGTCCCCAGGGACTTAAAGAAGTTATATGCATTAAATATTACCACTTGTATCGCTAGGCTACAGGCACAGTTAACCACATGGACCTTCTTCCCATTGTCCTTCTTTGGCAGATGTGCCTTGATTAAAATGGTCCTGATACCCAAGCTGTTGTATTTGCTACATATGATACCTTGTTGGCTGTGGGGGGTAGACATTCGGCGCCTGCGTTCTAGCATACAAAAATTCCTGTGGAAGGGGAAACGAGCATGACTCGCATACCCAGCTTTGGAGTTGCCAAGGGAGCGGGGAGGGCTTAACATGCCAGATTTTCGCTTATATAATGTGGCTTGTCAGATGCGGTTTGTGGGAGAATGGCTCACGGGATCTTATCAGTTCTGCGCAGCTGGCATGCTGGAGCGTATGTCGGCCCCTAATCTCACCCGTGAGTATATTACAGTCTCGTGCTGCTGTACGATATGCCACAACCTATCCTACTGTGTTATTATACCCCTGTATTCGGGCTTGGAGATGGTGGCGGAGGTTGAATGAGTTGCCGGGAATTTGGTCCCTGCTACTCCCTTTTGTACACAATGTGGAATTTGTACCGGGGCGGGACAGTGGGGTCATTTTTCAGTCTTGGGCAAATAAGGGAATTATGTTTATATTTCATCTGTATGAGGCTAGCACTTGTCAGTTGATGGACTTTGAAACTCTACAGCGTACCTACCAAATTCCTCCTAAGCAGTTCTATGCTTTTCTTCAAGCCCGGTACTACATTCGTTCCTTTGCATGGACCACGGCAGAACTGGAGGCGGAATTTAAGTTTGCTAATGCCTTTTTTGACACTGCTTATCTTGCCAACACTATTACTGGCTGGAAAAATCTGGGGCAGAAGCTGCGCTGTACTGATCGGACGTCTCATCTGGCAAGCCGCTGGACTGCTGCCCTACACTCTCCTGTTTCTGGAGCTCAACTGCTTGCTTCCTTCACTAGACTGCATAAACTGATTCCTGACATTGGCCTTTGTGAAGTACAGTTTAAAATCCTACACTGGCTTTACTGTGATGATGTTCGCCGATCTCAGATGCGGTTGACTCCTTCTCCCTTGTGCATTAAATATGGATTACAACCTGGAACCCTGGTCCATAGACTATTTGATTGCCAATCTCTTCAATCATTTTGGGCGGCCGTTGCGACTGTAGTTGGTGCTTGCATGGGTGCCACCCTTTGTTTCACGGGGATGGTACTTCTGTGCAGCTCCGTACCCAGCTCTTTGCCCGGCAGCAGCTCCAAGGCCAGATTTGAAAGGGCGGCCATCATACTGGCATTTCCTACTGTTCTGGCGGACTGGCTGGAGCCGGACACCAACCCCTCCTTCCATGCCTGGGCTCACCGCATGGCAACAATGGTACAATTGGAGCGTATGGACTTTTTGGTAGGCCATCGGAAACCGGACAAGATTTACTGTGCTTGCTGGGACGCTTGCGTCTCGGCTCTTCTTAAGGAACTGCAAGATGATCTCAGATCCAATGGTTACACATCTGATTGGGCTGTTCGGGGGGGGGGGAGGGGGCTACACAGTAAGGTGTGAATGTGGACTGTGTGTGGATTGTATGCTTGGGGGTGGGGATGGGAGGCAGGGGGGTTGGTTTGGGGATGTTTGTCCGTTTCTTATAGAAAATGAAGTATCAAGTGGGAGCACCAATAGCGAAACTGCTGTTTTCAAATGTTCCTTAAACTGTTTGGTTTTTACTGTTTGCATTGCTCAAGCTTCTGGGTGCGATGTTTTGTTGTTACCTACCTGATCTTATTAATAAAAAAAAGTATTCTGACAAAAAAAGAAAAGAAAGTAGTGCTTTAGATACAAAAATGATCTTTCATAAAATTGCCCACCTGATATGCGTCTGTCCTGTTTGCATATAAGTTTACTCTATAACTCTAAAAGCAAGAGAACTATAAAGAGGAGGTGTGTTGATAGTTTCATATAAAGTAGCACCACCTCACCACCTCAGATTATAGGTGCTATGCTGTACATCTATACTTCACCCACCCTCCCAAAACACAACAAAACACGAATTCCTGGCTGCTACATTGGGAAGCCACGCATTTCACACACCCTCCAAATTTAAATTAAAGTACCCTCTTCCACCCACCCACGCACTGCACTCCGATCACACACTACACCTGATACAAGTCCGTGCTTCTCCGCTGGCACCACAGGAACGGACCGGGACACATCGCATTCAGTAGGGCTGTCGGATGCCAGCAACAAAAATGGCGCCGGCGGACCTTGCCCTTACTATGCTATATGGATACAACAATGACGTCAGTACACCATGTGACATAGTAAGGGCAACAGCCCGTCGGCGCCATATCTTCAGCGGACATTTGCCCTTACTAGGTCAGGAATCATGATGCACCACTTTCACCGGTGAAGTTTTGTGGCAGCCGGTGGAACAAACCCTAGCACACACCCTCACCACCGGCTGGCAGTTTACACAGGTAGCCGGGGAGGAGCACGGTGGGGGACCATTCTTATTTTCCGCCGTGCATTTTTCACAGGGTGGAGGCACTGATTCTCCACATGTCCCGAGAGGGGGGCTGTAGCGTGGGTTGCTCTATTTCGCCGGGTTGGGGGGGGGGGGCAGGAAGGCGTGCTTGCATAAACTATTCTTTGCTGGTGCTGTTCATTTGGGGTAAAAAAAATAAACAAAAAACCCAAACTGTAACCTTTACTGCTGTGTTCTGTTTTTTCAACTTAACCAGGCTCAGCTACTGCACCAATTGCTTTCAAATTTGGACACATCCTTGCTTTCACTTTCGGCAAGGTTCTTCTCTATCTAGATTACATAGATGTCACACGGTTACAGAAAAAAACATGTTTTTACATGTGTGTGGGGAAAACAGCGACATCTGTTGGACAGACATGCAAAACACGCTATCTACCTTGGGAAATGAAGCTGCTGTACTGCGCATTCGCGGGTGGCAGCGCACGTCGGGCACAGCGGGACCAACATGGTCCTGGGAGGGGCAGCAGCAGTGCACGTCGCGCACAGCGGGACCAACATGGTGCTGGGAGGAGCAGCAGCGGTGGACCGGTGGCAATATCGGGTGTGGTGGTGTCGGCCGGCCGAAATTCGACACCTGGGAGGAGCTGCGGTGGTGATCTGGTACGGCTCACGTGCACGACAGGGAGGGATCCTCGCTGACCTCGCGCCTTCGGGAGCGGGCCACGCAGAACCGCACAAGAGGGAGAGGGATGGGGGGGGGGGCAGCTGGGAGGGCATTGCGAGCCGGAGGGGATCAGAATCAGGGAAGGAGATTGAGAGAAGGTGCGGTGTCACTGACAAATGGTAGGGAGTAGGCGGGGAGAGGTGACAGTGAGGGGAGGGTGAATGAAGGGGGCAGTGAGTGTCAGTGGAGAGACACAGAGGGGAGAGGTGAGTGTGAGGGGTGAGAGTTGGAGTGGGGACAGGGGAGTGAAGGGGGGTTAGTGACTGAAGGGGGAGGGGTGAGTGTGAGGGGAGAGAGCTAGAGTGGGGACAGGGGAGGAAAGGGGGGGTGAGTGACCAAGGGGGAGGACGATGTGTGACTTGAGGTATATGAGCAAGGGGAAGGGGGAGGGGGGGAAAGAACCTTACTCTGCCACTGCAACGCGTGGCCGGGCACAGCTAGTATAATCATAAACTATCAACCACCATCCTCCTACTAGTGTTCCTCTTCTTTTTTGTTTTTTATATATCAAAATTTTATCGATTATTATAATTGTAATGTTTTTTGTATCTATAAACATTCTTTTAACACACTCCGTATGCGTTGTAAACCAACATTAAATCTTTTACGTTCCTCAACCTCAATGTCTTTCTGTCCACACAATGAGGCCACATTTTGAATGGTGTCCTTCATCAGGGGATGTTGTTCCTTTCAATACTGATGTGCCGTTGTGTCCTCCATATTTTCTCCACAAAATGCACGCTACTGGTGAGCATTAAATGGCATCCATTTCATTTATATGCAAACTTAAACCCTGGAAGAAATCAATCACAGTCCTCTCTGTCACTTGCACCAATAAAATTGTGAGATGTCAGAGTTTAAGCAGCAATCATGTTGAGGTATGGGCTTTTAAACTTATTTATGTCAACAATAACCAACTTAATTTTTCATTCATACCTATGGGTGATGTAGTGCGCAATGTATATATCCAATATGTTTCACTGTAATTCAATTTGTGTGTTATATTTCTGCCCCAATTGGTATTAGATATTTGTTTGATAATTGTCCACTGTAAAGCAAAAAAATTATGTGCATACTCAATGCTATGTTACACCATTGGTGCATGTAACTTCTGCATGTTGAGACATGACTTGTGTTCTATTAACCAAAACTTTATGTTACGTTATGCATGATCCTATATTTACTTTAGGGCATGGGCATGTTATGGCATAAACCACATTGCTTGAGCTACAGTTTGTACGTGCTCTCCTCTTTATTCTCTACCCAGTAACTGGATCATGCCACTCAATGTGCTTCAACTGTATTAACACAAAAGGCACACGATCCACGTTTAAAATGACCGCCTCCATCTTTCTTATGTTCTTATGTTCCTGTGCAGTGTTGTTGAATAGGCATGAGTGTACAACTTTATCTCTAATATTTGAACCCCGTGAAGTTGCAATCAATGGGGGTTCCTGAAAAATCTCATGTTATTTCAAAACATGCCAGTATTTCTTAATCGAGATGGGAACAACCAGTACCGCAGTAGTTTGTTTCAACACGGAAACTAGCTGAATAAATTCCTTCTCAGGTTTATATTTTAACAATGATGACCTTTCTGTATATTTGGCTCATTTGTATGCTTTACTGATGGCATTCTATGGATATCCTCTAGCACAAACGTTTGCTGCTACGATGTCAGCTTGCTACTCAAACTCTTCCACGTCAGAACAAATCCTTCTAATTCTAAAAAATTGGCTGACTGGTAAGCCCATCTTAAAAGACCTTGCATGATGGCTATGAAACCACAGATTGTTTTTATTATTCTCACAGGACAAGCAGGATGGTAGTCCTCACATATGGGGTGACATCATAGGATGGAGCCCAATCATGGAACACTTTTGTCAAAGTTTCTAGAACTTTGACTAGCACCTACAGGGCATGCCCAGCATGACACTAACCCTGCAGCCAGCAGGGGTCCCCCTTCAGTCTTCTTTTTTCTGCGCAGCAGTAGCCACACAGTTAAGGAGCTCTGCACATATTCCTGACAGGAATTTTCCTCTCGGAATTACTAAAACTTTCTTTACCCCACAGGGGTTCCTCCCTCAACTTTTTCAGCCGCGGTACTCCGGTAAGTTTTCTACCCGTTTTCGGTTGTTTCCCGTCGAGTTTTGCCCTCGTGGCCTACAGGCCGTCGACCATACCGCGGCTCAATTTTTTCATGGCCATGGCATCGGGGTTCCGTCAGTGCCTGGACTGTAGTCGGACCATGTCCATAACAGACCCGCATAGGGTCTGTGCAATGTGTCTTGGATGTGAGCACGATGTCCTGACCTGTACCAAATGTGCCTTAATGACACCAAAAGGTTGTAAGGCCAGAATGGAGAAGATGGAACTTCTTTTCCGTGCTCAAACCCCAACGCTGTCTATTGCATTGACGTAGTCAGAACCGGCACCATCAACTTCGTGCCAGCATCATCCACCGGCCAGTGACCATCCAGCATCGACGATTTCTCGGCCTTCAACCACCTCTACTCCCCCTCAGGACTGAGGGGATCGTAGAGAGAAACATCGCCACCGACATTGGAAGTCTCGGGCCATCGAGGGAGCAAAATCATTCACCTCGCCATTGTCTGAGCCGCCGTCGAAGAAACCCCTTCCAGAAAAGGCACCGACCTTTTCGGCGACCGGGTCACAATATCTTCGACACTGCTACCAGGGTATCTGCAGCTGCTATCTCAGCATGAAGATGGGCCTGGCTCAAATCTTCTGACCTTCACCCTGAAGTACAGGACAGATTATCCGACCTGCCCTGCGTAGGAGATAATCTGTTTGGTGAGCAGATTCAATGGACGGTGGCGGAACTCAAGGACCATCATGAGACCCTGAGACAACTCTCTCTGATGCCCACTGAGTACCCCTCAAAACAGCCTTTCCGAAAGGACACTAAGAAGTCATTTTTCCATCCAAAGAAATCCTACCCACCACCAGCTAGAAGTGGTTCTATGAGACCCTTTCAAAAGACCCAGTCTCGTCAGATACGAAAACAAAAGCCGCAAGCAGCTCCTCAGCCGGGCCCTGCTTCCGATTTTTGACTCCTGCATAGAGAGCAGCAGCCAGCTTCCACTGCCTCAGGTACCAGTGGGAGGTCGATTGTGCCACTTCATCAACAGGTAGCACTCAATCACCTCAGACCAGTGGGTCCTGGCAATAATTGCTCAAGGTTATCATCTTAACCTTCTCTCCATCCCACCGGACTCCTCACCTCTGCCGACGTGGAGAACATCCGATCACTCCAGCCTTCTGGAACAGGAGATCTCCCTCCTCCTCCAGTCCAAGGCAATAGAACCAGTACCCTACTCTCAGCACAGCCTAGGGTTCTATTCCCGGTACTTCCTAATCCCCAAAAAATCGGGAGGCGGTCGTCCAATTCTGGACCTACATGCCCTCAACAAGTACCTCCATCGAGAAAAGTTCAAGATGGTAACTTTGGGTTCTCTTCTTCCTCTTCTACAAAGAGGAGACTGGCTCTGCTCTCTCGACCTTCAGGACGCATATACTCATATTGCGATAACTCCATCTCATCGCAAATACCTGAGGTTTCTAGTAGGCCCCAAGCACTACCAGTACCGTGCTTCCATTCAGCCTAGCCTCTGCGCCACGAGTCTTCACGAAATGCCTCGTAGTGGTCGCAGCCTTTTTAAGAACGCAGGGTGTTCACGTCTATCCCTATCTAGACTGCAGGAGGTCGTTCAGTGGGGTTTCCGGACCCTGGCTGAACGATCTCCTGCAGTCGATCTCCTGCCGGCGCCATTTTACGTACGGAAAACGATTCACGGCAGGAAATCGCTCCCGGATCCTCGCTGGACCCCCAGGGTCTTTTGGCCAGCTTGGGGGGGCCTCCTCACCCATTTTGCGCCATTTTGCGCCGCCATTTTGCAAAATGGCGGCGCAGAATGGCGCCGGCTGAAGACAACACGATTCAATTGCAGGAGGCCGTTCCGGACCGCCGCTGGACCCCCAGGTAATTTAAGGCATTTTGGGGGGGGGGGGTTCGGGAGGGTGGGGGATTTAATTTAAAGGGTCGGGGGTGGGTTTTAGGGGGTTTTAGTGTGCCGGTTTTCCTGCCCTCCCCCTTCCCCCGATTTACGATTTTTTGACGATAAATCGGGGGAATTGGTATTGTATCATGGCCCTAACGATTTTTGACGATTTAAAATATATCGGACGATATTTTAAATCGTCAAAAAACGATTCACATCCCTACTGAATAGTGTCCCATTCTCTCATCAAAATATTAATCGAAGTACCAGAGTCCATCATACCCACAAATAACTCACCCCGCTCCCTACTCTGCACCCACAGAGGGTTGCGCCATGGAGGCAGCACTGCCATGGTGAGTGGTACGTTTAGCAGGCTTTTTCTGTGAAAGAGGGGTTGGGTGTTCAGCTTTAGCTACAGCCCTGGACACTCCTGGAGGTTTCTCAGGTGCTGTAAACCGCGCAGGAGGGGTCCTTCTATTGTCCGTTACAGGATACCGTGGAACCCACCCAGAATTAGAAGGATTTCTTGGAGGGGGGTATGTAATCCTATCTAGAAGTCCCAAACCCCCTATTTTCCCTCTGATTTCTATCCTGGGAAGAAGGATTTCTGAAATTAAAACTCACCCTTCTGGGCTTTTCAGGCTGAGATCTCTGGATATCCCTGCCCCTCTCCCTTTGCCTGTCAGACCCTTGCTGTACCTGTTTAAGCAGCTTGCCAGGGATCAAAGGTCGGCCAGCTGCCTTAAAATCCTGCTGGATTATGAAAGGAAAACGCTCATTTCTCTCACCCAGCGCTGATGAACTTAAACAATTACTAAGATCAATACGAATAGAGGTAATAGGCATAATATCTTTTAAAATCTCCCAAACTTGTTCAAAATTACCAACTGTCACCAGCATGCTGAGAGAGTAAGCAGCTGAGATACCATATTTTTGTAAAATATTACACAAAACCTCACCGAGATTCGTAATTAAAGGCTTACCGAAGATAGCTTGATAAGTCCATGCTAACTTCCCTACGAGTCACAAGCAGAACGGGGGGGGAACCAAATTCTGTGGCATCAGCGTGGAAATAATATAATGTCTAGTACGTGTATCACACTGCCTGGTAACAGCTTCAAGAGCAACAAGCCTGATAGCTAAATGGTCCGGTACCAGATTAACATCAGCAGGGAGCATTCCCAATGCCCGCCTCACTCTGTCTGCTTTACGATCGATCTCACTACGGGCTCCAAATTCGACAGTTGTCCCTGTTGGAATGGAATGTACCCCGTAATGGTCCGGGAGTGTCTGAAAGCAGCGCAAGACACCATTATAGAACACATTATTTTTCCCAGCCGGGACCTGGTCCATGGGCGCTGCATCGTAGGACAGAATAGCATCCAGAGGGGGCCTCTGCTCAGTGAATGCTAATCCCCCCCCCCCTCTTTTCAGAAACCGGAATCACCGGACTGTCCACAAATAAACATTTACTAAGCGTGTATGGCATCTGACAGTCAGGCAGTGCAAAAGGAGTAAAATCCTCTTCACTCCTGCGATTTAAACCTTGATGCCTTCCCTGAGCCGTAAGTGTTTTCAAATGACAGATTTCCTCATGAAAACATGGAAAGGAATCACTATCAATCTGCAAATGGAGAACAAAGGACTGAATCTCCCTAATATGATTGACTTCAACCCACTGACAGAATGCCGCCTCTTGGGAAGCCTGTATACGGTAGGGTTCAGCCATGAGAACTTAATACAGAAATACCTTCAACAGGCAAAATTACAAAACTGGAAAATAAATCTAAAGTCAAATATTCTCTGGTCAACACCTTAAAATTCTAAAGCATTTTCACACATCTGTGGGGTGCTATGTGAAAAAAGAGGTGTAAGTTTGGGGTTTTACCACTAGCAGAATTAAACGTTTTTACCAGGGAATCCTGCTTAGATGAAAAACCCTTTGTTATCCCTTTTTTTTTTTTTTTACCCTTCTTGCCTTATAGACAGAAGTTTATTATTTGATTTCAGAGATGTGGTTTCTTTTCACTTCAGAACTTTATTAACTAATAATTAATGTAGCACAGCATACGCTAGAATAAAACCAGACAATATGTAGTAAAAATATTTTCTTTATTCCAAATAAAGAAACATATTAATCTTAAAATCTCTAAATGATTCTAAGAAACATTTCTATATTCAAACCTTATTTTAATCAAACTATACACTGCAATCAATGTAAAAACCATTAATATGGTAAGAGATAGTATTTTAGAAACAATAGCAATTAGTTTAAAAATTGAGTTCTCATATGCTGAAAATAAAAGATAATATCTACCAGATATCTGAAGCGGTCCCGCTCTTTGTCTCTCTCAGCTTTTCATGTGTCAGGAAAAAGCCAAAGTCGTAGTTGTCCCTTGCTTTGTCTGCTTCCCATTTTTATAATCCCAAAATCCTTTAATCTGAGGCAACTGTATTAGTTTTGTCAATACTTCAGTAATCAGCCTTTGAAGAAAATGGTTTGAAACCTTAAAGAGGTTCAATTTAATTAATATCAGGATATGAAAAATAAAATATAGGAGTTTCCTGTCCGATTAAAATGCTGCCTGTATTCTTTGCATTCATGCAGTGCCAAGCAAAAAACACTCTTACTGTTCTTTTCTTTCTTCTAACAGATCAGAGATAAGAGATTATGTATTCCTTCCTATCCAAGGAAACTCCAGGTGCATTTATTTAAAGGAATTGGACTTTTACATGCCTGAGAAACCAACTGGTTGAGGCTGCACAAGGCCATAAAATTCAAACCTTGAACAGTCCTCTTCCACTGTAGATAAGGAATTAGCTTCAAAGCAGCTCTTTTCAAGGTCTGGAAAGGGGGGGGGGGGGCTGGAATGTATCCAGCAGAGGCTTTTTTGAGCAGTACTGATGTTTTAGGGGAAAAAAAGGAAGCATGTGGGAACCAATGCTTTTGTTTCTCTTATGGCCTATTGATTACTGACTACACTGAATATAGGTAATTATTAATAAAATACAAATTAATAAAATATTTTCTGACAGTATCATCTTGTGATGGAAGGCATCATGGGATTGTGCACTGCCATCACCAGTGCACTGTTCATCTTTGGCTTTTCAGGGAAGACTGTGTTCCTATTCGCCCAAGGCTACTTATTTGGGTTGGATACTGGGGCTGTAGCATTAGGATACCTCCCTCATGGGGAGGAGATAGATCTTTTCAAATCTCATCCCATATTGCCTTATGCTCTGGGTCCCCTTCCTGGGGAAGCCTCCAGGGCACATACCATTGTAGATTTGTTCCTTTGGCAGGGGCTATTCCACTTTATGATATAGCCCTTGAATTGCATGAATCAAAGCAGCTCCTTGCCAGGTCCCCTAAGGGAAGTCAGGGGCGAGGAATAGATCAACTGAACCACTTTCTCTGGTGACTTTGTGCCTGGATGCCATGGTGTCCATAGTGTCCAACTATGTGACCACCAGCAGCTTGCTATGTTGCCAATAGAACACCTTGGAAAGGTGTTGAGATAGTGTGACTTGGTTTGAATAGGTAACAACATTTGTTAATCAAGAGAGAAGTGAGTCACTCTAGCTGACTAACTGAAGTTAGAGGCATTCCAGTGGGAACACTGAGAGGAAAAGATCACCTTGCTGGTGGCTGAAAGGAATCAGTAAGTTTTTGCTTGGGACATTGGCTTTCTTATAAGTATTGGGGCAAAGTTAACTATTTGGGAATATTATTTAGTGTGTTTGTGCTTTTAATAGTCAGTAAGACAGTGAATAAACAAGTTAGACTGTTTGTATTTTTAAATAGTCAGTCAATAAGGCAGCTGGTAAGCAATAAGTAGTGTGTTTATTTTTAAAAGTCTGTAAGGCAGCTAGTAAGCAGAACTGAGTGTTTGTATAAAAAAGAAAGTAGCCAGAAGCTAGAAATAAGCTAGAAGCAATGCATACCTAAGTAAAAAGGTTGAAATGTTCAGTCCAGGTACTCACCTTGGAAAGGTGTTGAGATAGTGTGACTTGGTTTGAATAGGTACCAACATCTGTTAATCAAGAGAGCAGTGAGTCACTCTAGCTGACTGAAGTTAGAGGCATTCCAGTGGGAACACTGAGAGGAGAGGATCACCTTGTTGGTGGCTGAAATGAATCAGTAAGTTTTTGCTTAGGACATTGTCTTTCTTATAAGTATTGGGGCAAAGTTAACTATTTGGGAATATTATTTAGTGTGTTTGTGTGTTTGTGCTTTTAATAGTCAGTAAGACAATGAATAAACAAGTTAGACTGTTTGTATTTTTAAATAGTCAGTCAATAAGGCAGCTAGTAAGCAGTAGGTAGTGTGTTTATTTTTAAATGTCTGTAAGGCAGCTAGTAAGCAGAACTGACTCAGAAAAGTAGCCAGAAGCTAGAAATAAGCTAGGAGCAGTGTATACCTAAGTAAAAAGGTTGAAAAGTTCAGTCCAGTTACTCACCTTGGAAAGGTGTTGAAGTAGTGTGATTTGGTTTGATTAGGTACCAACATTTGTTAATCAAGAGAGCAGTGAGTCACTCTAGCTGACTAACTGAAGTTAAACTGTTTGTATTTCCCAACCCTCCCACCCCTCGCCCACCCACCCCTAGCTCATCCTTTAATTTATAGGCAGGTGCCACTTTCATAAAAACAACAACAACAAAAACTTTATTGAGAATTTGATCAGACCCCTGTAGGCCACTACCAGACATATAGGAAATTCACTAATTCATTTAAAGGACGTTAATTAGACACATTCCTACTCCCATAGCAACCTAAAACTTAACTAGGTACTGATTAAAATTGAGATGAAGGCAGCAGTCCAGCAGCAAGAGGGGGGCTTCCCAGTCTTTTGCATCGAGTGTCACATGTATGAATTTTTACCCACCGGTGAGAAGTTGTACATGTGCATGCAATGCAAAGAGCTCCTGGCTCTCAGAGAATGAGTCCGATCTCTGGAGGCTAGAATGGCAGACCTGGAGGAGCTGAGGCAGACAGAGAGGTATATAGATGAGACCTTTAGGGACATAGTAGCCAAGTCCCAACTTCAGGCTGGCAGAACTGGTGCTGCCTTGGAGGAAGAAGGTCTCATGATTGGTGAGCATCAACCTGGTGTAACAGGAAAGGAACCTGTAGCTCTCCAGGTGATGCACTATCCTTTCATACCGAGGATATCTCCCCAAGGCCTACTGCCTAGGAGGGAAGGGTTAGGTCGGCCATCATAGTAGGTGATTCGATTATTAGGAATGTAGACAGCTGGGTGGCTGGTGGGCATGAGGATCGCCTGGTAACATGCCTACCTGGTGTGAAGGTGGCGGACCACACACGTCACCTAGATAGGATTTTAGACAGTGCTGGGGAGGAGCCGGCTATCGTGGTACATGTGGGAACCAACGACATAGGAAAATGTGAGAGGGAGGTTCTGGAAACCAAATTTAGACTCTTAGGTAGAAAACTTAAATCCAGAACGTCCAGGGTAGCATTCTCTGAAATGCTCCCTGTTCCACGCGCAGGTCACCAGAGGCAGGCAGAGCTCCGGAGTCTCAATGCATGGATGAGACGATGGTGCAAGGAAGAGGGATTCAGTTTTGTTAGGAACTGGGGAACCTTTTGGGGAAGGGGGAGTCTCTTCCGAAGGGATGGGCTCCACCCTAACCAGGGTGGAACCAGACTGCTGGCGCTAACCTTTAAAAAGGAATTAGAGCAGCTTTTAAACTAGAACAAAGGGGAAAGCCGACAGTCGCTCAGCAGCACATGGTTCAGAGAGAGGTATCTTCAAAGGATACTAATGATGCATTAGAATTAGGGCATCCCGACAGTGAGGTTCCAATAATAAGAAAATTAGTCCAAGTGCCTGTAACTAAAAACTCACCTGAGCTAAAAAATTCTAACTTATCCCTATCAATTAAAAGGCAGAATGAAAATACAAACAAAAAACAAACTTTGAAATGTTTATATGCTAATGCCAGAAGTCTAGGAAGTAAGATGGGAGAATTAGAATGTAAAGCAGTGAATGATGACATAGACTTAATTGGCATATCAGAGACATGGGGAAGGAGGACAACCAATGGGACAGTGCTATAACGGGGTACAAATTATATCGCAATGACAGAGAGGAGCACCCGGGAGGCGGTGTGGTGCTTTATGTCCGGGATGGCATAGAGTCCAACAGGATAAACATCCTACATGAGACTAAATGCACAATTGAATCTTTATGGGTAGAAATCCCTTGTGTGTCGGGGAAGACTATAGTGATAGGAGTATACTACTGTCCACCTGGTCAAGATGGTGAGACTGACAGTGAAATGCTAAGAGAAATTAGGGAAGCTAACCAAATTGGTAGTGCGGTAATAATGGGAGACTTCAATTACCCCAATATTGACTGGGTAAATGTATCATCGGGACACGCTACAGAGATAAAGTTCTTGGATGGAATAAACGATAGCTTTATGGAGCAATTGGTTCAGGAACCGACGAGAGAGGGAGCAATTTTAGATCTAATTCTCAGTGGAGCACAAGATTTGGTGAGAGAGGTAACGGTGGTGGGGCCGCTTGGCAATAGTGATCATAATATGATCAAATTTGAATTAATGACTGGACGGGGGACAGTAAGCAAATCCACGGCTCTTGTGCTAAACTTTCAAAAGGGAAACTTTGATAAAATGAGAAAAATATTTAGAAAAAAACTGAAAGGAGCAGCTACAAAAGTAAAAAGTGTGCAAGAGGCATGGTCATTGTTAAAAAATACCATCCTAGAAGCACAATCCAGATGTATTCCACACATTAAGAAAGGTGGAAAGCAAGCAAAACGATTACCGGCATGGTTAAAAGGGGAGGTGAAAGAAGTTTTTTTAGCCAAAAGATCTTCATTCAAAAATTGGAAGAAGGATCCAGCAGAGGAAAATAGGAAAATGCATAAACGTTGGCAAGTTAAATGTAAGACATTGATAAGACAAGCTAAGAGAGCATTTGAAAAGAAGTTGGCCATAGAGGCAAAAACTCACAGTAAAAACTTTTTAAAATATATACGAAGCAGAAAGCTTGTGAGGGAGTCAGTTGGACCGTTAGATGATCAAGGGGTTAAAGGGGAACTTAGAAGATAAGGTCATCGCGGAAAGATTAAATGATTTCTTTTCTTTGGTGTTTACTGAAGAGGATGTTGGGGAGGTACCCGTACTGGAGAAGGTTTTCATGGGTAATGGTTGAGATGAACTGAACCAAATCATGGTGAACCTAGAAGATGTGGTAGACCTGATTGATAAACTGAAGAGTAGTAAATCACCTGGACCGGATGGTATACACTCCAGAGTTCTGATGGAACTAAAAAATGAAATTTCAGACCTATTAGTAAAAATTTGTAACCTATCATTAAAATCATCCATTATACCTGAAGACTGGAGGATGGCTAATGTAACCCCCATATTTTAAAAGGGCTCCAGGGGAGATCCAGGAAATTACAGACTGGTTAGCCTGACTTCAGTGCCAGGAAAAATAGTGGAAAGTGTTCTAAACATCAAAATCACAGAACATATAGAAAGACATGGTTTAATGGAACAAAGTCAGCATGGCTTTACCCAAGGCAAGTCTTGCCTCACAAATCTGCTTCACTTTTTTGAAGGAGTTAATAAACATGTGGATAAAGGTGAACAGGTAGATGTAGTGTACTTGGATTTTCAGAAGGCATTTGACAAAGTTCCTCATGAGAGGCTTCTAGGAAAAGTAAAAAGTCATGGGATATCCACGAAAGGCGATGTCCTTTTGTGGATTACAAACTGGCTAAAAGACAGGAAATAGAGAGTAGGATTAAATGGACAATTTTCTCAGTGGAAGGGAGTGGGCAGTGGAGTGCCTCAGGGATCTGTACTGGGACCCTTACTTTTCAATATGGGGCGGATTTTAAGAGCCCTGTCGTGGGCCCGGTCGTCGCGGCGTTTCGGGGGCGTGTCGGCAGCGTTTTGGGGGCGGGTACGGGGGCGTGGCTATGGCCCGGGGCGGTCCGGGGGCGTGGCCGCGCCCTCCGTACCCGCCCCCAGGTCGCGGCCCGGCGCGCAGCAGGCCCGCTGGCGCGCGGGGATTTACGCCTCCCTCCGGGAGGCGTAAATCCCCCGACAAAGGTAAGGGGGGGGGTGTAGACAGGGCCGGGTGGGTGGGTTAGGTAGGGGAAGGGAGGGTAAGGTGAGGGGAGGGCAAAGGAAAGTTCCCTCCGAGGCCGCTCCGATTTCGGAGCGGCCTTGGAGGGAACGGGGGGAGGCAGCGCGGCTCGGCGCGCGCAGGCTATACAAAATCGATAGCCTTGCGCGCGCCGATCCAGGATTTTAGTGGATACGCGCGGCTCCGCGCATATCTACTAAAATCCAGCGTACTTTTGCTTGAGTCTGATGCGCAAGCAAAAGTAGGCTGATCGCGCTTCTTTTAAAATCTACCCCTATATTTATAAATGATCTGGAAAGAAATACGAGTGAGGTAATCAAATTTGCAGATGGTACAAAATTGTTCAGAGTAGTTAAATCCCAAGCAGATTGTGATAAATTGCAGGAAGACCTTGTGAGGCTGGAAAATTGGGCATCTAAATAGCAGATGAAATTTAATGTGGACAAGTGCAAGGTGATGCAAATAGGGAAAAATAACCCATGCTATAGTTACACAATGCTAGGTTCCATATTAGGTGCTACTACCCAAGAAAGAGATCTAGGCGTCATAGTGGATAACAGATTGAAATCATCGGTTCAGTGTGCTGCTGCAGTCAAAAAAGCAAACAGAATGTTGGGAATTATTAGAAAGGGAATGGTAAACAAAATGGAAAATGTCATAATGCCTCTGTATCGCTCCATGGTGAGACTGTACCTTGAATACTGTGTACAATTCTGGTTGCCGCATCTCAAAAAAGATATAATTGCTATGGAGAAGGTACAGAGAAGGGCTACCAAAATGATAAAGGGAATGGAACAGCTCCCCTATGAGGAAAGACTAAAGAGGTTAGGACTTTTCAGCTTGGGGAAGAGACGGCTGAGGGGGGATATGATAGAGGTGTTTAAAATCATGAGAGGTCTAGAACGGGTAGATGTGAATCGTTTATTTACTCTTTCAGATAATAGAAAGACTAGGGGGAACTCCATGAAGTTAGCATGTGACACATTTAAAACTAATCAGAGAACGTTCTTTTTCTCTCAACGCACAATTAAACTCTGGAATTTGTTGCCAGAGGATGTGGTTAGTGTAGTTAGTATAGCTGTGTTTAAAAAAGGATTGGATAAGTTCTTGGAGGAGAAGTCCATTACCTGCTATTAATTTAGTTGACTTAGAAAATAACCACCGCTATTACTAGCAACGGTAACATGGAATAGACTTAGTTTTTGGGTACTTGCCAGGTTCTTATGGCCTGGATTGGCCACAGATGGAAACAGGATGCTGGGCTTGATGGACCCTTGGTCTGACCCAGTATGGCATGTTCTTATGTTCTTAAAGGTCAGTGACTGTGTCCCACTATCATACAGAGTGTAGGGAGTTCTGGGTTCAGGGAGACCCAGGGATAAAAGTTATGGTTTGGGCTTTTAAATGGAAAACTTAATAGATTCCCTCTTGGCGACTTGTTTTCTACTCAGGTAAGGGGTTGTTTTCACTCTCTCTTTGGTTCTGAGTGGATATTTTCTTCCTCAGCCATTATCTGTATCCTGCTGGATCCAGAAGCCCATTGGAGAGGAGCACTCACCCCCACCGCTTTGTGCGACTGCACGGTGGAGATTCCTCATGGTATGTGGTAGTTGTCCTGGTCTTGGTTTCCCCAGTATGTTGGCATTGGATTCCTTCTCATGAAAATCTGCTCTCCAGAAGCAGATAAGAATTTCTCCTACATGGGGAAAATGCCTCTTCACATACCTGCTGGGAAAACCACGCAGGTTTTCACTTTGTGACAATTTCTACAGTCTAGAAGCTGTTTCCTTGTCCCTGCCACTCTAGGATCTGCTTCCTTTTATTCTTTGCTTCTTCTGACTCCCAGTTGAGATGTCAAGGAAGAAGCCATGGTGCGACTTGGAGTGGTCTTAATGTATGGCTTCAAGGAAAGTTACACAATCCTTTATCCCAGGACAAGCAGGATGCTAGTCCTGACATATGGGTGACGTCAGTAACGGAGCCCTAGTGCGGGAAAACTTCTGTCAAAGTTTCTAGAAACTTTTGACTGGCAGCCTGAGGCTACTGGGCATGCCCAGCATGCCATGATATTCTATGCCACAGGGGTCTCACTTCAGTCTTCGTTTTTCCGCGCAGCTGGACAGCAGCACGGATATCGGAGCCCTCTGAGTTACCTCAGTAATACTATACTTCTCCATTAGGGGTCTCAAATAAAACTTTTTCTCATCACCGGCTGGTGAATTAGTTCGATTTAAAAAAAAAAAAAAAAATAATTTTTTTTTCAATTCCTTTCATCGACGGCCGTCGAAGAAAGGATGTCCTCAGGGTTCCAAAAATGCCCAAAGTGCAACCGAACAATGTCGATTACTGATCCGCACGAAGAGTGCATTCGCTGTCTCGGAGATAAACATGACATTTCATCGTGTGAGAAATGTCAAGAAATGACGCCAAAAGGCCGTAAGCTCTGCCAGGAGAAGATCCAGCAGCTATTCAGCTTACAACTGACTCCTTCTCCGGCAACTTCTTCGAAATCTTCGCCATCTGGAGTATCGAAAAAGGTACTGTTAAAAAGACGCCGAAATGACGGTTCCGGAGATAAATCCTCCCCTACCCCGTTGACATCGTCGATACGCTCGGCAGTAGATTTCCGGCCTAAACACAAGCATCGCCACAAACACGCCCCAACCTCACCGTCGGCACTTGACCGAGGAGAACCGTTCCCAAAACGGCCTAAAATTACTATACCCTCGGTGCCTGAAGGGCCTACTCCGGCGTCACTTCCAGCGGAAGCATCGACACTTCCATCGATGGCACCGCCTTCGTCGATGCCACAGGATATCGCAGCCTACATAAAAGAGGCAGTTTTACAAGCGATTAAGGATCAATTACCGGCACCTCAGCCGATGCCGGTGACATCTCCCTTAATATCGACTTCACCGATGCCGGTACAATCAGTACCGAAGTCTCTTCCATCGATGCTGCCAGCGATTCCGGGACTTCTCCCGATGCCGGGCGCTGACCCGATGCCGGGTACCGACCCGATGCCGGGAACTCTCCCGATGCCGGGATCTCTCTCGATGCCGGGAACTATCTCGATGTCGGGCACCGTCCCGATGCCACCGATTCCCTCAACAATGGAGGTTTATTCAACATCACAGACTGGATCTATTCCACTCACTGCCGTGTCTACATCAAACATAGCACTGCAAGGCTCCATCCGGATTCCGGACTCGTTCCTTCCTCCAGTGCGAATGACGACATTCACCTCGATGCCCTCATTTTCAACCAGTACGCCATCGATGCTTCCTGTTCATTTTCGTCAAGCATCGCCGTATACACCCTCCATGGTTACGGAACAGTCATCGAGAGACAAGACATCGATTCCAACGATGACAAAGACTAAATCTACGATGCCTTTTTCCTCTATAGAGGAACCATCATCTGAAGCAAGATTATATTCGATACTTCAAAAGAAATATCAAGATCTTCTGGATTCTCTACCTTCAAACCCGGTGGAAGAGGAGGACTCTCCACAAGATCCCATTCCAGGACCTTCTGGTGTACCTCCTTTACACCCACCTAAAAAACCAAGTCCTCATACTCCAGAATATGACTCCTGGAGTGACTCACGTTCTGACACATCAGAAACCTTTATGTCTGAACTGTCTCCTCCTCAACCAAGAAAGCAATCCACCAGAAGACCTTACTTTCTCCTCTTTTCTCCAGGAGATGGCCGACACTATCCCATTCAAATTACAATCTGACCAGGATCTCCGTCACCAAACTCTTGAGGTACTACAATTTGTAGATCCCCCCAAGCAGGTCATGGCAATACCTATCCATGATATTCTACTTCAACTTCAACAGAGAATGTGGGAACATCCCTGTTCAGTTCTTCCCATCAGTAAAAGAATGGACTCCACCTATTTAGTCCAGCCTGCACCGGGATTCCAGAAATCCCAGCTACCGCATTCTTCTGTGGTCGTAGAATCAGCACAGAAAAAAGCAAAAAGATCCAGAGTGCACTCCTCTAATCCTCCAGGAAAAGATAACAGGTTCCTGGACACATTGGGAAGAAAAGTTTTTCAAGGTGCAATCCTCAATTCTAAGATTGCAGCCTACCAATTGTACATTATGCAGTACCAAAGGAACCTCTGGAAGCAGATGGAGGAATTCATACCATCTTTGCCCCAGGAATTCAGAGAACCAGCACCACATCTCATCCAAAAAGCCTTTGAAGCCGGCAAACATGAAGTAAGGGCCGCCTATGACTCTTTTGAGACTGCCTCAAGAGTAGCAGCTTCTGGCATAAGTGCTCATAGATGGCTCTGGTTAAAAGCATCAGACCTCAGGGCGGAGGTCCAAGAAAAATTAGTAGACCTTCCCTGTACGGGGGATAACTTGTTTGGCACTAAGGTTCAGGAAGCAGTCTCGCAACTTAAAGAGCATATGGAGACCTTAAGGCAATTATCTTCCATACCTCATGATACCGCTACCCACGCTGTACGTCGTACCCAGCGAAGGGATATACGCAGGCCCTATTACCGGCCTAAAAGATACTATCCACCGGCAACAAGGCCTCGCCAACCTAGATCCCAGAACAGGCCACAACCTCGCCAACAAAGAGCAACCAGACCTGCACCTCCTGCTCAAACAGGTCCCACAGCTGGTTTTTGAAAATATCTCCAGAGAACCCAGCCAATCTCTAAATCCTCACCCCCACTTACTGGTGGGAGGCAGATTATCCCATTTCTACAGCACATGGAACACCATAACAACAGATGGTTCTTTCCATCATACTCCACGGCTACAAGCTCGACTTTCTAGCAATACCTACAGAGCTTCAAGCACCTCTGATTCCTCCCAGCAGAAATCACATTCCTCAACTGCAAATAGAATTATCCACCCTTCTGAAATCCAGGGCCATAGAACCAGTCCCCCAATCTCAGCAGGGCAGAGGATTCTACTCCCGATATTTCCTCATTCCAAAGAAATCAGGAGGCTTACGGCCCATCCTAGACCTCCGAAATCTAAACAAATTTCTAAAGAAGGAAAAGTTCAGAATGGTATCCCTAGGTACCATGCTTCCACTCCTTCAAAAGGAAGATTGGCTTTGTTCTCTGGATCTTCAAGACGCTTATGCTCACATTCCAATATTCCCTCCTCATCGCAAATACCTGCGCTTCATGGTGGGTCATCAACACTTTCAATACAGAGTTCTGCCATTCGGACTTGCCTCTGCTCCCAGAGTGTTCACAAAATGTCTGGCAGTAGTAGCAGCACACTTGCACAAACAAGGTGTGCATGTCTTCCCATATCTAGACGATTGGCTCATCAGAAGTCAGTCTCAACAGGGAGCAATCAATTCTCTCAATCAAACCATTGCTCTACTTCACGCCATGGGATTTCTCATAAATTATCAAAAGTCCCACCTCATACCGGCTCACTTGCTCCAATTCATAGGGGCAGAGTTGAACACCATCCTTTGAAAAGCGTTTCTACCCAAGGATCGAGCAGAAACATTAGCCGTCATAGCACGCTCGATGCTCTCAAGCACGCACACAACAGCTCATCGTATTCTAATCCTATTAGGACACATAGCCTTAACAGTTCATGTCACTCCCATGGCAAGACTAGCCATGAGAGTAACCCAATGGACATTACGGTCACAGTGGATCCAAGCCATTCAACCACTACATTCTCCAATCCAGGTAACCCACCAACTGCGCTCTTCGCTCCATTGGTGGATCAACACGGACAACTTGCGCAAGGGCTTACCCTTCCAACAACCAGTTCCACAAATTACTTTAACTACAGAGGCATCCACCTTGGGTTGGGGAGCTCACATAGACAATCTCCAAACTCAAGGAACGTGGACAAAACTCGAAGCAACATATCAAATCAATTTTCTGGAACTTTGAGCTATACGTTATGCACTGCATGCGTTCAAGGACTGTCTTTCACACAAGACTATTCTGATTCAAACAGACAATACAGTAGCCATGTGGTACATCAACAAACAGGGAGGTACGGGCTCGTATCTCCTGTGTCAGGAAGCTGCACAAATTTGGGGCTGGGCACTGAATCACTCAATGTTCCTACGAGCCACTTATCTGGCAGGCATACACAACGTAGTGGCGGATCGACTCAGTCGTCCATTCCAACCACACGAGTGGTCCCTGGATCCCGCAGTAGTGACCAGAATATTCCAACGTTGGGGACATCCAACGATAGACCTTTTTGCGTCACATCTAAATCACAAAGTGGACAAGTTCTGTTCTCTCCACATACAAAAGAACCAACCAGCCAAGGACGCCTTTGCTCTGCCTTGGAACTCAGGCCTACTATACGCGTATCCTCCAATACCGCTCATAACCAAAACTCTTGTGAAACTACAACAGGACAAAGGTTCCATGATACTCATAGCCCCGTATTGGCCTCGACAAGTATGGTTCCCCACGCTGTTGGATCTCTCAGTCAGGGATCCAATTCGACTGGGCATAGCTCCCACTCTCATCACTCAGGATCAGGGTCGTTTACGACATCCCAACCTTCAGTCCCTCTCCCTGACGGCATGGATGTTGAAAGCTTGATCTTACAACCACTCAATCTTTCGTCCCATATATCTCAAGTACTCATAGCTTCACATAAACCTTCCACAAGAAAGAATTACGCTTCCAAATGAAAAAGATTCACCTACTGGTGCAAGCAAAACAACATGGATCCTTTTACTTGCACCATTACTTCACTACTAGACTACTTATACCATCTTTCAGACTCTGGTCTTCAGACTTCATCCGTAAGAGTTCATTTAAGTGCAATCTCAGCTTACCATAATAAAGTAGGAGATGCACCAATTTCTACTCAACCTCTCATCAGCAGATTTATGAGAGGTTTAACTCAACTCAAACCACCAATTTGACCTCCAGTCGTAGAATGGGACTTGAATCTGGTATTAACAAGACTTATGCGTTCTCCTTTCGAACCCATAGCCTCCTGTGACATGAAATTCCTCACATGGAAGACTATCTTCCTCATAGCCATTACATCGGCTAGAAGAGTTAGTGAATTACAAGCTCTGGTCACGTAGGCGCCCTACACAAGATTTTTCCTTGACAAAGTAGTCCTCCGTACACATCCAAAATTCCTTCCCAAAGTGGTCACGGAGTTCCACTTGAACCAATCCATAGTTTTACCCACATTTTTTCCAAGACCTCACTCTCACCAAGGAGAAGCGGCCTTGCATACTTTGGACTGTAAACGTACTCTATCTTTTTATTTAAACCGAACTGCAGTTCATAGAAAATCCACTCAGCTCTTTGTATCTTATGATCCAAACAAACCAGGTAAAGCAGTGGGTAAACATACTCTATCCAATTGGCTAGCAGATTGTATACAGTTTTGCTATGAATCAGCAGGCCTTCCCCTCCAAGGGCGAGTAAAGGCACATTCAGTAAGAGCAATGTCAACCTCAGTAGCACACTATCGTTCAGTGCCAATTCTTGACATCTGTAAAGCAGCAACATGGAGTTCTCTTCACACCTTTGCAGCTCATTACTGTTTGGACAAAGAAGGATGACAAGATTCAGCCTATGGGCAATCTGTCTTAAAGAATTTGTTTCCAGTTTAATCCCAACTCCTTCTACAACCAACCTGCTGTGATCTTCGGCTGCATCATTTCCTCAACAAAGCATCACTGCTACCTGCATGGACAATGACTCAGCCTCTAGCTTGCTAATCACCCATATGTGAGGACTAGCATCCTGCTTGTCCTGGGATAAAGCAAAATTGCTTACCTTGTAATAGGTGTTATCCCAGGACAGCAGGATGTAGTCCTCACGGAACCCACCCGCCACCCCGCGGAGTTGGGCCTTCCTATTTTTCTACTCTTATTTTTGCTCCTGCTTATTGCTACATACAAGACTGAAGTGAGACCCCTGTGGCAGAGAATATCATGGCATGCTGGGCATGCCCAGTAGCCTCAGGCTGCCAGTCAAAAGTTTCTAGAAACTTTGACAGAAGTTTTCCCGCATTAGGGCTCCGTTACTGATGTCACCCATATGTGAGGACTACATCCTGCTGTCCTGGGATAACACCTATTACAAGGTAAGCAATTTTGCTTTATCCCAGGACAAGCAGGATGGTAGTCCTCACATATGGGTGACAGCATTGATGGAGCCCTCTCATGGAAAAACCTCTGTCAAAGTTTCTAGAAACTTTTGGCTGGCACACTGAGCCCACTGAGCATGCCCAGCATGCCATGATCCCTGCAGTCACAGAGGTTTCCCTTCAGTCTCTTTTTTTCCGTGCTGCTTTTAGCCTCACGTTGAAGGAGCTCTCGATTTCTCACTGCTTTTTCCTCACGGAATATTACTGATAATAATAATATTTCTGTCAGATTCTGTTGATTCCGGATACTTTTTGATCACTATCCGTGAGCCACCGACCGTTACCCGGCCTAAAAGTTTTCATAATGGCCACACGTTTCAAAAAATGTCCAAATTGTCCTCGGACAATGTCGATTACAAACCCACATGATAATTGTGTACTCTGCCTGGGATCAGGCCATGATGTCTGCACATGTTCCACCTGTGCCCAGATGACACCGAAGGGCAGGAGTGCCCGACTGGATAAAATGGAGGAACTTTTCAAAAAGATCACTCCTTCATCATCTTCGGCATCGTCATCGAAGATAATGCCTTCCTCTGTTGAAAAACATTGAGGTAGAAAGAAGGCCAATGACCGTCCATCACCGACCCCATCCGGATCTTCTATAGTGTCCTCTTTGGTTTCCAGCAAAGACCATCGAGAGAAAAGTCGCTATCGGCACCATTCTGATTCCGTTCCTTCGGAACCATCGGTGTCCGCATTGCTTTCGAAGGATGTCGAACCGATGAAAAAGCGGGTCCAGGTACAAGAGCTACCATGCCCCTCTGTATCTGAGGCACCGAGACGCTCTCCACCAGCAACGGTGTTAGAGGCTGTGCCACCACACTCTGCTGTGGAAGTGCCAGCAGCGCCAGTCTTTCCTTCTCCTGTGACAGAGGACCCAGTCCCAGTTTCCAGAGAAGTGACTTCAATGATTCAACAGGCAGTCACCAAAGCTTGGCAAAAATTCCAACTTCCATCGACACCAGTGCCACCATCGACACCGACACCGGAGCCGACCATATTTGCTTCTCTCCTGACAAGAATCAATGGTTTGCTCAGTGCTCTTCCAGCACCGGCACCGATACCATCGACAGGTTTTCCAATGCCTCCATCGGCGCCATCTCTACCAAAGCAACTACCACCGGCTCCAGCAATACCTATACCAGGCTCATCTGAAGATGATGATGATGACTTGATCACACTCCAGGACCATCGGGTTTACAAAAAACTCATCTACCATCGATGCCATTCCCTGGTCCATTGATGCCCTCACTACCTGGCCCATCCGGGGATTCCGTTCGCCGGTTCCCATCGGTGCCATCAATACCTTTCAGTTCCCTGTCAATGCCTTTTCTGCCTCTATCGATACCACAGCAGATTCCAACACAACCATTGAAATCTGCATCAATGAAAAAGCATTCTCTTCCACAGGATCCCTTACATCCTTCTGGATCTCATTTCCAGCCTCATCCCCATCCTTGGGAGGATGTTAATACTGATTCTGATATGGATACTGATGACCTCGCATCTGAACCTTCTCCTCCAGAAGAAAGGAAGAAATCCCCACCAGAGGACCTGTCTTTTCAACATTTCATCAAGGAAATGGCAGATAACTTTTCTTTTGAATTGCTGGCTGAGGCAGATACCAGACATAAGACAATTGAAGTCCTGCAGTTTGTAGATGCACCGAAAGAGCTCATGGTGAAACCCATCCATGAAGTCCTTTTAGAGCTTGTTACCTCGCGGCGTCCTCGGGCAGGGAGGGTCGTCACCACCGATCATCAGCAACTGCCGGCGGCAGCGTGGGCCGACGCGACTCGCGCGCAAGCTCTGCCCACCAGCTGACGTCAGACGCCCTCCCGGAGATCAACATGTTTGCGCGCGAAAAACTACTATTTAAAGAGCTGAGCCCAGCACAGCATTGCCTCAGCTACAGGCTTGCTGTGCTGGTGCTCAGTGGTGTTTGCTACTTCTTGCCTGCCTGTTTGGACTCGGATTGGACCTTGGACCTGCCTGCCTGCTGCCTGCCTTCTGACTTGGAGTGTTTACTGAACCTGTCTGTCTGCTGCCTGCCCTCGCCTCGGACTGGAGACCGAACCTGTCTGCTGCCTGCCTTTTGACTGGGATTGGAACAGGACTTCGCTTTCACTGTACTGCTGTGATGCAGTACTGGTCGACTGTCCTTGCTGCAGAACCCAGGAACGATCGTGGCTAGGTAAGACTGGGGGTTATTCTTGGATCCACTATCTACAAATCGTAACAGAGCTTCAGCATCACCTATGGGAGCATCCCTGTTCTGTGCCTGCCGTCAATAGGAGAACAGACGCAACATACCTGGTTCAACATACACCAGGTTTTCAAAAACCACAGTTGCCACATCATTCATTTGTTGTTGAATCTGCTCAGAAAAAAGCAAGGAAGCAGAAACCACATTCATCTGCTCCTCCAGGAAAAGAACATAGATTTCTGGATACTTTAGAGAGGAAGGTATTCCAAGTATCCATGTTTGTGTCTCATATAGCTGCATATCAGTTATATATGATGCAGTATCAAAGGAATTTATGGAAACAAGTTCAGGACATAGCAGATACCCTCCCTCAACAACAACAAGTGGCACTCAATGCTCTTATTGACAAAGGGCTGGAGTCAGGGAAACATGAAGTAAGGGCCGCATATGATTCTTTTGAAACATCGGCCCGTCTATCAGCTACAGGAATTAGTGTATGGAGATGGGGTTGGCTGAAGGCCTCGGATCTCAGAATGGAAGTCCAAGAGAGTCGTAGAACTCCCATGCACAGGAGATAACCTCTTTGGAGAGAAGATCCAAGATACAGTCCATTTAAAGATCATCAAGAGACACTCTGCCAGCTGTCTAAGCTGCCATCAGACCAACCATCTTCAGCACGTAAACCTGCAAGACATGATACTAGAAGGCCCTTCTATCAGCCTTGTAGGTACTATCCACCTACTTCTTCTACACACCCTTTCCGTCAATCCCAGAGAGGACGTCCACATCAACCAAAGCAAGCTAAAACTCATCCACCCCCACAAACAGGACCAGCATCTGGTTTTTGAAATCCATACCAGTGAACAGCAGCGTCTTCAACAACCCCCAACCCAACTTACCTGTCGGAGGTCGGCTCCACTACTTCCAACTACTCCCATTATTTCCTAATTCCAAAGAAAACGGGCGGTCTCCGCCCAATCCTGGACTTCCGCAATCTCAAGAAATTTCTTCAAAAAGAAAAATTCCGCATGGTTTCCCTGGGAACCATTCTTCCCCTATTACAACAAGGGGATTGGCTCTTTTCTCTGGATCTTCAAGAAGCCTATGCTCACATTCCCATTTCCCCACACCATCAAAAGTATCTATGATTTGTAGTGGGGGCAAGACATTTCCAATACCGAGTTCTTCCATTTGGACTAGCCTCAGCACCTCGGGTGTTCACAAAATGCCTGGCAGTGGCAGCTGCACATTTGAGAAAAAACAGCATTCATGTTTTTCCCTACCTAGATGACTGGCTCATCAGGAATCCATCCAAACAAGGAGCTCCCGCTGCCTTGCGGAGCACCATATCCCTCTTGCATTCCCTGGGATTTCTAATCAACTATCAGAAATTGCACTTGAACCCATCTCAGCTCCTTACCTTCATCGGAGCAGACCTCGACACCACAGTCGCAAAAGCTTTTCTTCCAAGCAACCGTGCAAACAATCTAATGAATCTTGCAAACTCTTTGGCACCTGCAACTTCGCCTCTCCTCATCAATTCCTGACATTATTAGGCCACATGGCGTCTACAGTCCATGTAACAACTATGGCAAAGTTAGCCATGAGAAGGACTCAATGGACTCTGAAGTCATTATGGCTGCAAGCTATTCAGCCTCTGTCAACCCTGATTCGAGTCACCAACCAGTTACATTTCTCACTTCAATGGTGGACAGACCACTTGGCTCTGCGGACCGGGTTACCATTCCAAGAGCTGACTCCTCAAGTAACTCTAACCACAGATGCATCCAACTTGGGATGGGGAGTTCATGTCAACAACCTTCAGCCTCAATGTACGTGGACCCCGCTCGAAAGAAAATGTCAAATAAACTTTTTAGAACTTCGAGCGATACAATATGCCCTTTATGCCTTCAAGGACTGCCTCTCGAACAAGACTGTGTTAATACAGACAGACAACACAGTAGCAATGTGGTACATAAACAAACAAGGAGGCACCGGCTCCTATCTCCTGTGTCATGAAACAGTGCAGATTTGGGCCTGGACCCTAGCACACTCCATGAGTCTCAGGGCCACTTGTCTAGCAGGCATATAAAATGTCCTAGCGGACAATCTCAGTCGACATTTCCATCCACACGAATGGTCTTTGGATCCCTGTGTAGTGAGCAAAATTTTTCAACGCTGGGGTCGCCCAACATCGACCCTTTTGCGTCCAAAATGAACCACAAAGTGGAAAAGATCTGCTCCCTCCACAGCCGTCGACAAATGTTCCCCAGGGACGCCTTTGCTCGCCGCTGGAACACAGGGCTTCTATACACGTATCATCCAATTCCGCTCATAGCCAAGACTCTCGTGAAGCTACAGCAGGACAAGGGGTCAATGATCCTCATAGCCCCGTACTGACCTCGGCAAGTATGGTTTCCCATACTTGATTTCTCATCAGAGAACCAATTCGCCTGGGCACAACACCCACTCTCATAACTGAAAATCAAGGCAGGTTACGTCATCCAAACCTTCAAACTCTTGCCTTGACAGCATGGATGTTGAAAGCTTGATCCTACAACCACTCAATCTTTCAACGCAAGTCTCTCAGGTTCTCGTAGCTTCACGAAATTCATGAAAGCCTTCCACACATAAATCTTACCATTCCAAGTGGACTAGATTTACCGAGTGGTGCACTCAAAAAGGTATTGACCCTTTCTCCTTTTCTACTCCATCTTTACTAGATTATCTATGGCACCTTTCAGATTCTGGTCTCCAGACTTCTTCTGTACGTGTACACCTAAGTGCTATTGCAGCATACCACAAACAGATAGGGGATGCCCCAATATCAGCGCAACCCCTAGTAAGTTGGTTTATGAGAGGCTTACTTCATTCGACCACTGGTTACAGAATGGGACCTTAATGTAGTACTTGCACGACTCATGCAATCTCTGTTTGAGCCTTTGCATTCCTTTGATTTTAAATGTCTTACATGGAAAGTACTTTTCCTAGTAGCCATTACATCTGCTAGGAAGGTTAGTGAGTTACAAGCACTGGTCACATACTCACCCTACACAAGGTTCCTACCCGACCAAGTAGTCCTGCGCACTCACCCTAAATTTCTGCCTATGGTGGTAACGGATTGTCACCTTAACCAATCTATAGTTTTGCCGACTTTCTTTCCACGGCCTCACTCTCACCAGGGCAAGAGGGTTTTGCATACCTTAGACTGTAAATGTGCACTCACTTTTTACCTTGACCGCACTGCAGTCCATAGGAAATCCACCCAACTCTTTGTTTCTTTTGACAAAAACAAGCCAGGAGTTGCAGTGGGAAAGCAAACTCTCTCCAACTGGTTAGCAGACTGTATCAAATTCTGCTATGAAAAAGCAGGCCTTCCTCTCCAGGGGCGAGTAAAGGCACACTCAGGGCTATGTCAACATCCATAGCACACTACCGTTCAGCATCTATTGCAGAGATTTGCAAAGCTGCTACTTGGAGTTCTCTGCATACCTTTGTGGCTCATTACTGCTTAGATAAGGAAGGAAGAAAAGACTCTGCCTTTGGACAATCCATCTTGAAAAACCTATTCCCAGTGTAATACCAACTCCTTCCACAACCACCTGCTGTGATTCATGCTGCTCATCTTCGTCAATGGAACCTCAGTTGTTGTGCATGTTGCACAAATTCCATACCATTGACCTGTTCCAGGATGAGTCAGCCTGTAGTTTGCTAATCACCCATATGTGAGGACTACTGTTCTGCTTGTTTTGGGATAAAGCAGAGTTGCTTACCTGTAACAGGTGTTATCCCAGGACAGCAGGATGTAGTCCTCACATATGGGTGACATCATCGATGGAGCCCTCTCACGGAAAAACTTCTGTCAAAATTTCTAGAAACTTTTGGCTGGCACACTGAGCCCACTGAGCATGCCCAGCATGTCATGATCCCTGCAGCCATAGGGGTCTCCCTTCAGTCTCATTTGTAGCAATAAAAAGTATGAGCGAAAAATAAAATAATAAAACGTTTCAGACCCAACTCCACGGGGTGGCGAGTGGGTTTCGAGAGGACTACATCCTGATGTCCTGGGATAACACCTGTTACAGGTAAGCAACTCTGCTTTCCCTGTTTTTGGCCAAATTTCTGGTGGTAATGCCTTTAGCTTTTCATGCACTGATTGGTTGGCCAATGTGCTTCTCTTTCACTTGGGCTTATCCTACTGGGAGGAAGGATATGCCTGCCATAGGAGTACTTAAATTGGGTGAGTTTTAGTCAAAGCTCACCACCGTGCTTGGGGCCTTGGTATAATGCTCCCATTGGTTGGGTAGCCCTTTCATGCCTTGATATTCTTGTTACCACTCCATTTGACCTGGAAGGTCAGATCTTTTCTTGTAATCATTTGACAGGTGGAGTCCGCGACATACCCTGATGTCTTTTTCTGCTTCTTCAGAGCACATTCTTGGGTTTTATTCCTGTTCCTATCGGCCATACTTCGGGTGTAGCTATGCATAAGCAATATGTTCTTGCTTTTCAGATGCTAGTGAACTGCAGTTTTTTTTTGGAGGGCTGTCTTCCAACACTGAAGAAAACTGTGTGATTTTGGTTCAAGAATTCTTTTCTCTTGGTTGGTAATCTGTGCCTTTCCTGAACCCAGTAAGACCTAGACCTAGTGGAACATGTCAGGAATTGCTGAACGGAAGCTCTGACTGAATTCATTTTGTGCTGCAAAGTGGGCTTCTCGTCACAAGTTCACATCATATTCCTGACTTTCATTTCATTTCATTTATTAAAATGTATTAATCGCCTAACACAAATAGGCCTAGGCGATGTACAGAACATACATACATAATAAAAACATTGATTAGCAAACACTTAACAAACAAATTTTAGTTTCACAGAAACTAAAAGTAAATAATACCATTTAATGGTATTATTTACTTCAGCAGGGACTATGGCCACGCAACAGGATTTTATCTATCTGTTTTTCCTATAGATCTCTTTGAGGTGTAGAATCTAACTCCTTTTCCCACTTAGAGCCTGTTATGGGCTGTCCATCAGAGAACACCTGTTACAGGTAAGTAACCTAATTTCCCACAAGCAAACATTTTTTTGAAATAAATAAAGAGATGTAATGGGAAGACTTGGAAGGGGGTTAGACAGAGATGGGAAAATGGGCTGGGAAGGGGGTTAAAGGTGGGAGATAGTGAACTGGTATGTAAGCAAGAGATGAAAATAGGGAAATGTAGACTGGGAGGAACAATGGGGTAAGAGAGAGAGAGAGAGAGATGCTCCTAGAGTAGGCTGGAGAGGGGTGAGGAAATATGCAGGATAAAAGATGTGGAGATACGGCAAAGATGGAGAAGAAAAGAGATTGGAATAGGAGAGCTTGAAAGGGGATACTTGGGACAAGTGAGAGGAGATGGATAAAGAGGGAGTGTCATCTTTGGGGTGGTAGGAGATGTGAGAATAAAAAATGAGTTAGCAGTGTGACAGGACAAAGGAGTCAGCTAAAGATAAGTGAGGGAGAGATGGAGGATAGAGTTGGGGAACTGACTAGCAGTGGCATGGAGAACTAGAGAGAGAAGGGATAAAATCTAGTTTTGAGTTAATACAGAAGCAGGGAAATGAGATGAAAGGAAAAAATATCAAAGACATATGTAGGGGAGGAAGAGAAGCAAATGGGAGAAGAGAAGAAATAGAAAATGAAAAGGAGAACCTGGGAAAGGAATTTAGAGAAAATGGAGAAGAGAAAGGCACTGAAGACAGCAAAAAAAAACCAGGACTACACAATGAGAAAAAATAAATGTCCAGATAGCAAAGGTAGAAAACATTGTATTTTAAGTTTAGTGATTGGAATATATCATTTTTTGGAAAATGCATCCATGGTATCACTGTATTTTGGTCAGTATAAGAGGAAATTAATTTCTCCTCTAGTGATGCACTGCATGCAGAGTCATGCTTCATGGGGTTTCCAGTTTAGTTTTTGTTTCCATATTTCTATATCTCTTTTGTAATTCCTCATTGTATATTTGGTGAGAGCCTGTCTGTGTTCTGCATTTGTGATCTGCTATGGGAAAGGCCCGGTCTTGGTTCTCAGCAAGGTATGCTGACCATAAGAAGGCAAATCTAACAGACCAAATTGAGAAGAGCTCTTGGAGATGTATAGATGCACAATATTGTATGGTCCATGACAAGGCAAAAAGCTCATTAATTTATGAATTAGCATTGTGACTTTATCCCAGGACAAGCACGATGCTAGTCCTCACATATGGGTGACATCGGTAATGGAGCCCTATACGGAAAAACTTCTGTCAAAGTTTCATAAACTTTTGACTGGCAGCCAGAGTGCCCACTGAGCATGCCCAGCATGCCATGATATTCTCTGCCACAGGGGTCTCCCTTCAGTCTTCTTTTTTCCACGGAGCTGTTAGCCTCGCGGTTAATTTGGAGTCCTGTGGTGATTTCTCCACACTCGAAAAGTCTTAAAAAGTCTTTAAAAAAATTGTAAGAAAAACTTCTGTCCGCAAGGGTCTCCCTTTCACTACCATCGCGGTAAGTGTTTTCTTCAATTTTCATCGGTTCCGTACCGTTTTTTTCCCGCCATAGTCGTCAACGACTGTCCGACTAAAATGGCTTCGGGCTTCAAAAAATGCCCAAATTGTACCAGAACTATGTCCATAACGGACCCACACCAAAAGTGTGTACTCTGCCTCGGCAGGAACCATGATGTCCAGTCCTGCCCCCAGTGGGCCAAGATGACATCGAAGGGACGTCGACTCCGAATGGAGAAGATGGAGCAGCTTTTTTCAAACTCAGTTGCTCCCTTCAGCATCGACGTCCGCGTAATCGTCTCCGGCCGGGTCGATTCGCAAGTCATTCTTAAAAAATGAGTCCCAGGTGAGGCTGGAGATGCTTCCATTCCCTCCCCCTCGCCATCTTCGAAGGCATCGATGTCCGGTAGTGAAAAATCCAAAGAAAAGCATCGGCATCGGCACCGAAGGCCGCACGGATCAACCATCGATTCGGTACCCGCAACACCATCGATGAAATCGGCTTCGTCCTCTAAGAAACCTCGGCTGGATGTGGCATCTTCGAGGCCTTCGATTCCACGGCGATCTCCACCGGCATCGGTGCAGGGAACCGTACCTCCCCAGGAACCGGTGGAGGTATCAGCATCGCCATCACCACCTCCCCCCATAGCTGCTCTGATTCCATCAGCTATGCTGGCAGAACTTGACGGATACATCCATCAAGCGGTCCGAGATGCTCTTCTCGTTATCCCAGGACAAGCAGGATGCTAGTCCTCACATATGGGTGACATCAGTAATGGAGCCCTATGTACGGAAAACTTCTCTCAAAGTTTCTATGAAACTTTTGAATGGCACTGGAGTGCCTACTGAGCATGCCCAGCATGCTATGATATTCCCTGCCACAGGGGTCTCCCTTTAGTCTTCTTTTTTCCGCAAGGCGGTTAGCCTCGCGGTTTTATTGGAGTCTGAGGTGAAAATTCATCTCTAAAAAATTCGGAAAATTTCAATTAATTTTTGTCCATCGAGGGGTTTTTCCCATTTGTTACCGGCTGGTAACTTTTTTCTCTTTCGATTCCCGGCTGGGAACGATAAATTTCGGGTTCGCCGTCAACGGCTGTCCGGCGCCATGGCCTCCGGGTTCAAAAAATGCCCGAATTGTAATAGAACAATGTCTATTACTGATCCGCATGGAGAGTGTGTTCTTTGCCTCGGCAAGGATCACAACATCCAAGCGTGTTCATTCTGTGCTGAAATGACCACGAAAGGCCGAAAACTGAGGGCTGAAAGGATGGAGCAGCTTTTTTCAGTACAGCGGCTGCCAAGACCGTCGACTTCGGCCCAGTCCTCGCCATCGGCTTCAGTTCGACAGTTACTACTAAAAAAGAAACTTCCGGCTGCGGGGGACGCTTCCACTCAATCGCCGTCGATTTCATCGAAAGCATCATCGACAGGAAACGACAAACAGCCTGAGAAGCATCGCCATCGACATCGACGACGGCGGGAGTCGGTGTCCGGAGACACAACCACAGGTACGGCCTCCCCTGCGAAGAAAACCCGGACGGAAGCAGAGGCTCCAAGGCCTACTGATGGGCGATCCCCACCGATATCGGTGCCGGGTTCCGAACCTCCTCAGGGCTCTGAGGAGGAATCGGCATCGCCAACACCACCTCCCACCACAGCTGCTCTGTTTTCACCAGCTGTGCGTGTGGAACTTGACATACTCATTCGTCAAGCGGTGCAACAGGCTCTACGAGACGCAAGACCGCCATCGATGCCGATTCCACAACCATCGATGCCCATTTCTGCACTAACGATTCCGGGGTCATCGACGATGCCGCGGGAACCGACATCGATTCCAACCCCGGTGACTTCACCGTTACCTCGTACGCCTCCTCCGATTCCGTCCTCGGTGCCGATGCCCATGCCGGTGCCCTCACCTGGAAGACCGATGCCAACACCGGTTCCTCAGGAGGATGTCCCCATTTTGCATCCAGTTTTTAACAAGCTGGACACACTTCTGGGAATCCTGACAGGGCAATCACCTCAGGATCCACTTCCAGGCCCTTCAGGGGTGCCTAGGCCCCCTAGGCCACATTCACCTGTAGGACCATCAGCACCTTATCCTAAGCCTCAGCAGGAATCAGATGATTCTCATTCAGAATACTCTTCAGAAGAAGATTTATTCTCGGAGCCATCTCCAACTGAGGATCACAGGAAGTCTCCACCAGAGGATCTCTCCTTCACGAACTTTGTTAGGGAAATGGCGGATACCATCCCATTCCCTATACAGACAGAGGTGGATCAAAGACAGAAGACTTTGGAAGTCTTACAGTTCGTAGACCCACCAAAGGAGATGTTAGCAATCCCAGTGCATGAAGTCTTACAGGAACTTCAACAAAGAATCTGGGAGCATCCAAGCTCGGTCTCCCCGGTCAATAAGAGAGCTGAGGCCACTTACTTAGTGCAGCCAACACCGGGATTCCAAAGGCCACAACTGCCCCACCAGTCAGTGGTGGTAGAGTCAGCCCAAAAGAAGGCGAAGAGACAGAAATCCCATGCTTCAGTGCCGCCGGGGAAGGATAGTAGGTTGTTAGACAACCTAGGCAGGAAAGTTTTCCAGGGTTCCATGCTGGTATCCAAGATTACAGCTTACCAGCTATATATGAACCAATACCAAAGAAACCTTTGGAAGCAAGTACAGGAGCTTTCTCTGACCTTACCGGATCAATACCAAGAGGCATTTCAAGCGTTGGTACATAAAGGCCTTGACTCGGGGAAACACGAAGTCAGGGCCACTTACGACTGTTTCGAGACAGCAGCAAGGTTGTCCGCATCAGCTATAGCTGCACGAAGATGGGCATGGCTAAAAGCATCGGATCTTCGCCCAGAAGTCCAGGATCATCTTTCTGATCTACCATGCTTGGGAGATAATCTCTTCGGGGATAAAATAAAGGAAGCGGTAGCGACCCTTAAGGATCATTCAGAGACTTTGAAACAATTGTCGTCTCAGCCTCAGGAGTCACAGGCCTCTTCCCGAAAATTTCCGAGAAGAGACACTCGAAGGCCTTATTATCGCCAACGAAGATACTACCCCCCAGCAGGTAGACAGAGGCCTAGCCGTCCAACACAGCGTCAACAGCCTAGGCAAAGGCAGCAGAGGCCTCAGCCGCCTCCACAAACAACGGCCACGTCTGGTTTCTGAACAACCCCAGAGAGCAGCAGCATAAATCCGTTCCCCGAAACACCTGTAGGAGGCCGCATTCAACATTTTCTCAGCAATTGGGCCTCCATCACCACCGACCAGTGGGTGTTATCCATCACGACCCACGGTTACAGGTTGGATTTCTCAACTATCCCTATGGAGAATCCACCACTTCACTCCCATTCAATAAATCAACACACCATAATTCTTCAAACAGAATTATCCACCCTTCTGAGAATCAGGGCCATAGAACCAGTTCCTGGTCCTCAGAAGGGCAGAGGATTCTACTCCCGATATTTCCTCATTCCAAAGAAAACAGGAGGCCTTCGTCCTATCCTAGACCTCAGAAACCTCAACAAATTTCTCAAGAAAGAAAAATTCAGAATGGTATCCCTAGGCTCCATTCTACCTCTTCTTCAAAGGGGAGATTGGCTCTGCTCTCTGGATCTTCAAGATGCCTACGCTCACATCCCCATCTACCCTCCGCATCGCCAGTACCTGCGGTTTCAGGTACTAGATCAGCATTTTCAATACAGGGTGCTGCCATTCGGACTAGCATCAGCACCCAGAGTATTCACAAAATGCATGGCTGCAGCAGTGGCACACCTCCACAAGCAAAAGGTGCACGTGTTTCCTTATCTGGACGATTGGCTCATCAGAAGTCATTCAAAAGAAGGTGCCGTCGCGTCCCTCAAGCTCACCATCCAAGTCCTTCATTCCTTGGGATTTCTCATCAATTACCAGAAATCCCATCTCTCACCAACTCATCTACTACAGTTTATAGGTGCAGAGCTAAACACTACGCTAGCGACCGCTTTTCTACCAAAAGACCGTGCTCAGACACTTGTCCTCTTAACTCACCAGCTCCGCAACCGATTCAAGTTGACGGCTCACCAGTGCCTCATACTTCTAGGACACATGGCTTCCACGGTTCATGTAACTCCCATGGCCAGACTAACCATGCGACTTCTACAATGGACACTCAAAACACAGTGGATACAAGCCACTCAACCAATGTCCACTCCTGTTTATATCACACCAGAGCTAAAAGCCGCACTACTCTGGTGGACGCTAATGCCCAACCTGCTCAAAGGTCTACCTTTTCAGCAGCCAGTACCACAAGTGACGTTGACTACAGATGCATCCACCTTAGGCTGGGGAGCACATATTGGTCATCTAAAGACACAGGGCAAGTGGACACGACTCGAAGCTACTTTTCAGATAAACTTCCTAGAGCTTCGAGCTATACGTTATGCGCTGCATGCATTCAAAGACTGCCTATCACACAAGACTGTCTTAATCCAGACGGACAACACAGTAGCAATGTGGTACATCAACAAACAAGGAGGGACAGGTTCATACCTCCTTTGTCAAGAAGCAGCACAAATCTGAGACTGGGCCCTGACGCATGCAATTCTTTTACGGGCCACCTACCTAGCGGGCATCCACAACACAGTAGCGGATCACCTCAGTCGTCAGTTCCAACCGCACGAATGGTCCTTGGATCCATCAGTAGCATCCAAGATCTTCCAGCGCTGGGGACAACCGACAATAGATCTCTTTGCATCCCAGCTCAACTACAAGGTGAACAATTACTGCTCTCTGCTCCGACAGCTGAACAGCCAACCAAGGGACGCATTTGCTCGCCATTGGAGCTCAGGCCTGTTATACGCGTATCCTCCGATACCGCTCATAACCAAGACTCTAGTGAAGCTAAATCAGGACAAGGGGACTATGATACTCATAGCCCCATATTGGCCTCGACAAGTATGGTTCCCCACACTACTGGATCTATCAGTCAGGGATCCAATTCGCCTGGGAGTAGCTCCCAATCTCATAACTCAGGAACAGGGTCAGTTGCGCCATCCCAACCTTCAATCCCTGTCCCTGACAGCATGGATGTTGAAAGCTTAATATTACAGCAATTCAACCTTCCATCCGCTATATCTCAAGTACTTATAGCTGCACGTAAACCTTCCACTAGAAAGAATTATTCCTACAAATGGAAACGGTTTACGCTGTGGTGCACTCAAAAAGATTTAGATCCTTTCACTTGCCCCACTACATCACTACTAGATTACCTTTACCATCTTTCAGACTCTGGTCTTAAGACATCATCGGTACGGGTACACTTAAGTGCAATCTCAGCTTACCATAATAAGCTGGACGACGCTCCTATCTCGACACAGCCTCTCGTCAGTAAATTCATGAGAGGCCTAACTCACATTAAACCTCCAATTCATTCCCCGAGTATACAATGGGATCTAAATGTAGTACTCACTAGGCTTATGCGTTCTCCCTTTGAACCCATAAGTACCTGTGACCTTAAATACCTTACTTGGAAAACGGTATTTCTCATAGCCATCACTTCGGCCAGAAGGGTCAGTGAATTGCAAGCACTAGTCACATACGAGCCTTTTACAAAGTTCTTACATGACAGAGTAGTCCTCAGGACGCATCCAAAGTTCCTTCCTAAGATTGTTACGGAATTTCACTTAAATCAATCAATAGTTTTACCTACATTCTTTCCTAGGCCTCATTCCCATCAAGGTGAAAGAGCCCTACATACCTTGGACTGTAAGCGTGCGCTCTCCTTCTATTTAAACCGCACTACAGCCCAAAGAAAATCCAGTCAACTGTTTGTATCCTATGATCCAAACAAGCCAGGTAAAGCAGTGGGTAAGCATACTCTGTCAAACTGGCTAGCAGATTGCATATAATTTTGTTATGAAAAAGCAGGCCTTACTCTTCAAGGGCGAGTAAAAGCACACTCAGTCAGAGCGATGTCAACTTCAGTAGCACACCTTCGCTCTGTACCTATTCTGGACATTTGTAAAGCAGCAACATGGAGTTCTCTTCACACCTTTGCAGCTCACTACTGCTTAGACAAAGAGGGAAGACAAGATTCAGCCTATGGACAATCCGTCTTAAAGAACTTGTTTCCAGTGTAATCCCAACTCCTTCTACATCCAACCTGCTGTGATTTCGACTGATTCATTTCAATAACAATACCTTACGGTCATTTCAGCACAAAATGAATCAGCCTTAGCTTGCTAATCACCCATATGTGAGGACTAGCATCCTGCTTGTCCTGGGATAAAGCAAAATTGCTTACCTTGTAATAGGTGTTATCCCAGGACAGCAGGATGTAGTCCTCACGAAACCCACCCGCCACCCCGCGGAGTTGGGTCAGATACGTTTTATTATTTTATTTTTGGCTAACGCTATTGCTACAAACCAAGACTAAAGGGAGACCCCTGTGGCAGGGAATATCATAGCATGCTGGGCATGCTCAGTAGGCACTCCAGTGCCATTCAAAAGTTTCATAGAAACTTTGAGAGAAGTTTTCCGTACATAGGGCTCCATTACTGATGTCACCCATATGTGAGGACTACATCCTGCTGTCCTGGGATAACACCTATTACAAGGTAAGCAATTTTGCTATACCATCGGTGCCGGTTCCGATTCCAGCATCGGTTCCTTCGATTAATCCACCGATGCCGATCCCATATGTTTCCATATTCGGACCTCTGATGGAAAAATTAAATACTTTAATCAATGCTCTCCCTACAAAACCTCAAGACATCGATAAAAACACGCCAGAACCCATGCCGGAGCCTTCGGGGGTTTCAAGACCTCTGCCTCCACAGTCTCCGATGTTTCCATTGATACCAAAGTCTCTGCCATTGATGCCTTCCAGGCCACAGCCTACAGGTCACCCAAGAGACACCTGGTCAGACACAGATACAGATGTCTCTACAAATGAGGAGATGCTCTCGGAACCTTCGCCTCCAGAAAACTGTAGAAAATCTCCTCCAGAGGATTTGTCATTCTCCAACTTTGTGAAAGAGATGGCGGAGACTGTCCCAGTCCAGCTGCAATCGGAGATAGATTCCAGACAGAAGACACTTGAAGTTCTACAATTTGTAGATCCGCCAAAGGAAATCTTGGCTGTGCCAGTGCATGAGGTACTCCGGGAATTCATGTACAGATTATGGGAAATCCTGGCTCCATTCCATCGGTTAACAAAAGATCAGATGCCACATACCTGGTTCAACCAATTCCAGGGTTCCAAAAGGCTCAGCTACCTCACCAGTTGGTGGTAGTTGAGTCAGCACAAAAGAAAGCAAAAAGAGTTAAACACACTCTTCAACACCACCAGGGAAGGATAATAGATTCCTTGATAATCTAGGTCGAAAAGTATTTCAAGGATCTATGCTGGTCTCTAGAATTGCTGCTTACCAGCTCTTCATGAATCAATACCAGCGTAACCTCTGGAAGCAGGTCCAAGAACTTACCCAGACACTCCCTGAGCAATTTCAGGATGCTTTCTCTCAGCTGGTGCATAAAGGACTAGAAGCAGGCAAGCACGAGGTCAGGGTGACATATGATAGCTTTGAAACCGCATCTCGTCTTTCAGCTTCAGGTATCACAGCTCACCGTTGGGAATGGCTTAAGGCTTCAGACTTTAGACCGGAGGTGCAGGAGAGACTAGCCAACCTTCCTTGTCTCAGAGATAACCTTTTCGGAGACAAAGTGAAGGAAGCAGTTGCAGTTTTAAAAGAGCACACAGAAACTCTAAAACAGCTCTCCTTAATTCCTCAGGAATCCCAACCCTCTTCCAGCAGGCTACCCAGAAGGGATACAAGACGCCTATATTACCGCCAGAGGCGTTACTATCCTCCTGCGACCCATGCACATACATCTCGCCCAGCTCAACGTTCACAACCTCAACAAAGACAATCCAGACCTCAACCCCCTCCTCAGACTGCTTCAACGTCGGGGTTTTGAGATACTCTCAGAGAGCAGAAGCCTATCCTTCAATCCGGTCCCACACTTGCCGGTAGGAGGTCGCATTGCTTTCTTTCATCACACCTGGACCTCCATTACCACAGACCAATGGGTACTTTCCATCTGTTGCGGTCCCGGGCCGTGCCCAGGTCCCTCCACCTACCTCGGGGGCGGCCCGGGCCATTTCCAGCCTTCTTTGGGCCTGCAAGCTCTCCAGCGCGTCTCTCCGGCAAGGCTGGCCCCGCCCCCTGATGCGTGCTTGCGCGGGGAGGAGCCCCATTTAAAGGGGCCAGCGCGGGAAAACCTCACTCTGGCTGTAGATGACTTCAGACGCCCTCAGGGTATAAGTACCCTGCAGCTAGATCACGCTACTGCCTTGCAACAAGGTTCCTGGTCTTCGGCCTGCTGTTGCTGTGTTCCTGGTGTTCTCTTCGTCCCGCTTCTGCCTTGCCCTCCTCGCTTGATTGATTCTTCTGGACCCTGACTCCTGGACTGGTTTTGGACCGCTCGCTGGATTTCGACCTCTGGATTGGCTTTGGACCGCTCGCTGGACTTTGACCTCTGGATTGGCTTTGGACCGCTCTCTGGACACCGACCCCTGGACTGGCTGTGGACCGCTCTTGGACTCAGACTCCTGGACCGACTTCTGGATTACCTACGACCTGCTGGAGGCGCCAGCCGTCCGGAACCCACGACCTGCAGGAGGCGCCTGCATCCAGACCATCTTCCACCTTCAGGGAGTTGCCTAAATCCCAGCGACCATGTCCCTACGGGCTCCTCCTGGGGGAACTTCGGCTTCCAGGGTGAATCTCCAAAAGTCCCAGTGGCTGGACTCCTAAGGGCTCCTCCTGGGGGAGTGCCAGTCTCCAGGGTGAAGATTCTTCTATCACCAGGATCCAACGTCGTCCGTCCTCCCAGTGGGTATCGAGTCCTTGGACGCTTAGGACTCCAACGTAGTCCAGTATCTCAGCTTGCTCCAAGTCTCCGAACCACCTCCTGGTTGGGACATTTGCTGAGGACCTCCACAGCGCTCTATCCTCTATCCCAACCAGCGCAAGGGTCCACAAACACAACAGATTGCAAGGCCATGGACCCGGCGGATTTAGCCGGCCTGAAAGCCATTCCAGGTATTGCCCAGAGGCTGCAACAGCAGCAGACATGCTTCGATGCTCTGACGACAACGGTACAAAGGTTAGCTGACCGTGTTGAAGGAGCCACGGCTGCCAGCTCCACGGTACATGGAACAGGGGCCACTTCCGCCGCTACAGCTCCCATCCAGATGCCAGTACCTTTACGATATTCAGGAGATGCGAAACTATGCCGAGGGTTCCTGAACCAGTGCTACATTCGTTTTAACCTACTTCCGCTTCAATTTCCGACAGACCGGATCAAGACAAGCTTTATTATTTCTCTATTGGACGGGAAGCCCCTGGCTTGGGCCTCCAATCTTTTGGAGCGTCAAGATTCTCGCCTGGACAACTTGGTGCACTTCGTCTCTGCCTTCAGGCGGGTCTTTGATGAAGCCTCCCGCAAGTCCACTGCTGCCTCGGAGTTACTCCAGTTACGCCAGGGGAACCGGCCGCTGGCAGAATACGCTGTAGAGTTCCAAACTCTCGCCGCCGAACTAAACTGGGGGAGCGACAGTCTGCACGGCATTTTCCTGGAAAGCCTCTCTCCTAAGCTACAAGACGAATTGGCAGCCCGAGACCTCCCTGATGACCTAGACGCTCTGATTGACCTCGCAGGTCGTGTGGACCGTCGCATCCAGTGCCGGTTTCGAGAGAAGAAACCGACTTTTAGGCTGGGACTTGTTGGATCTACTCCTCCCCGCAGGGGGAATTCCCAGTCTGGTTCTCCAGGGGCCCAAGAAATCGAGCCCATGTAGGTGGGTCAGGGACCTCTCTCCCAAGAAGAAAGAAGGAGACGTCGGTCACTCGGCCTATGCTTGTACTGTGGTGGCAAAGGCCATTTCCTTGCTCATTGTAATGAATGCCCGGGAAACTCTCGGACCTAGGGACAGCCGGGGAGCTAACCCTAGGTCATACCGCTTCTGACTCCCCATGTATTGTGCCAGTGACCTTACTCCTCCCGGAGGAGGAGTTCAACATGCAAGCTCTGATCGACTCGGGAGCAGGGGGTAACTTCATTCTTCAGGAGCTGGTTCAACAACTCCAGATCGGGGTTCAACCCCAAAGACCCCCCCTCCGTGTGTCCTCCACTCAGGGGAGAATACTTCCTGGAGTCATCACCACCCGCACCGAGCCTCTCATTCTTCGCACGGGCGTTCTGCACCAGGAGGAGATCTCCTTCTTCGTTTTAGAGAAGTCCATGCACCCGGTCATCTTGGGTCTACCCTGGCTTCGGAAGCACTCGCCCGTAATTGCATGGGACTCCCTTCAACTGGCGTCTTGGGGACCGGCATGCCTTAATTCCTGCCTAGCCATGGTTACTCGACCACCGATTCCTCTCTTGACATCGACTCTGGGCCTGCCATCTCACTATCAGGATTATCTCAATGTGTTCTCCAAAGAGAAGGCCGAGATCCTTCTGGAGCATCGCCCCTTTGACTGCGCAATTAATGTTCACCCTGGCCCCACACCGCCACGAGGACGGGTCTACCCATTGTCCCTCCCGGAGACTCAAGCCATGTCAGCATATATCCAGGAGAACCTGGACCGGGGGTTCATATGACCGTCTACATCTCCAGCCGGGGCAGGTTTCTTCTTCGTGGCAAATAAAGATGGGTCCCTCCGACCCTGCATAGATTACTGGGGCTTGAATAGTATTACCCAGTGGGATCGGTATCCTCTGCCCTTGATCCCAGAACTCTTGGACCGACTGCAAGGGGCCAGGATATTTACCAAACTAGACCTTCGCGGAGCTTATAACCTAGCTAGAATTCGCCCAGGAGATGAGTGGAAGACCACATTCAACACTAGGGACAGACATTATGAATACCGGGTCATGCTCTTCGGTCTCTGCAACGCCCCAGCAGTGTTTCAAAACCTCATGAATGAGGTTCTACGAGAAATGTTACACACGTCAGTCATTGTTTACCTATACGACGTACTAATTTACTCCAAGGATCTACAGACACATCGCAAGGACGTTCGTCGAGTGTTATAGAAGTTACTTGATAATCGGCTTTACACAAAACTCGAGAAATGTTTATTCGAACAAGAATCGTTACCCATTTTAGGGTATATTGTATCCTCTACGGGATTTCACATGGATCCGGAGAAGGTCGCTGCCATCAAGGATTGGCCCCAACCGGTGGGGGTGAAGGCGCTGCAGAGGATTCTTGGGTTCACCAACTTCTACCGGCAATTTATCCCACATTACTCCCAGATGGTGGCACCCTTGACGGCCCTTACCAAGAAGGGATCAGACGCAAGGAATTGGACATCGGCCACCCTACAGGCCTTCCAGAAACTGAAAGAGGCATTTCTCCAGGATCCATGCCTGCGACACCCCAATCCCCAACGACAGTTTATCGTGGAAGTGGATGCCTCCGACATTGCCGTCGGGGCCGTTTTAAGTCAAGTATCCCCTAGGGGGAAGCTCCTGCCCTGTTCCTACTTCTCTCGGAAATTCTCGCCGACAGAAAAGAACTACGGAATAGGGGATAAAGAATTACTAGCCATTAAATTGGCATTCGAAGAGTGGCGCCAATGGTTGGAGGGGACTCAACAGCCGGTGATTGTTTACACAGACCATAAAAACCTGGAATACTTATGCCGTGCCCAGCGTCTCAACCCCCGGCAGGCCAGGTGGTCCCTCTTCTTCGGCCGCTTTGATTTCCGTCTCCACTACCGGCCGGCCGATAAGAATGTTCGGGCGGACGCTCTCTCCCGTACCGCTGAAATGGAGGATGTGCCAGACCCACCGCAGTACATCCTTGACCCAGCCAAGGTGCTCCTTGCGGTCGCCAAAACGGTCCCGACAGGGAAGACTGTGGTACCCCTCAGACTGCGAAAGAAGCTTCTCTCCTGGGCACACGACTCTCTAACAGCCGGTCATCCGGGAATAGCCAGGACCCAGGAATTACTCTCGGAGTATTACTGGTGGCCCCAATTTAAGAAGGATATTCGTCTCTACGTTAACTCTTGCCCAACCTGCGCCCGACATAAGACTCCCGTCGGCCGCCCCTGGGGCCTTCTTCAGCCTCTGCCGATCCCCGCGGAACCATGGACTCACTTATCCACGGACTTTATTGTAGATCTGCCTGCTTCAGAGGGGAAGACGGTGATTTGGGTCGTCATAGATAGATTCTCCAAGATGGCCCACTTTGTGCCCCTCCCCAAACTACCCTCAGCCCCTGAACTGGCGAATTTGTTTACGCGACATATCTTTCGCTTTCATGGGCTTCCTCTCCACATTGCCTCAGATAGGGGTTCTCAGTTTACGGCGAGGTATTGGCGAGCACTGTGTGAGAAGTTCGGGGTTCAGCTTGACTTCACCACTGCCTTCCATCCCCAAGCTAACGGGCAAGTAGAACGGGTAAACCGGACCTTGAAGACGTTCCTTCATTCTTTCGTGGGAGACCTGCAAGATGACTGGGTGGCCTTGCTTCTGTGGGCAGAATTCTCTTATAATCACCACAAGCACTCTTCCATCGGCAAGTCCCCCTTCTACACGGTTTACGGCAGATGCCTGCGGCCCCCTTTACCGGTACCTGTAGATGTGCCGTCTCCCACCGTACAAACCACCGCCCGATGGTTACGCCAGATCTGGCATTCCACCCGGAAGAGACCCCAGCATGCGGCGGTTATTATGAAGAAAGTGGCCGATCGTTTGCGACGGCCAGCCCCAGCGTTCCTTCCTGGTGAGAAGGTATGGCTTAGTACTAAATACCTTCGTCTACGGCTTCCTTCGATGAGGTTGGCTCCTAAGTACATTGATCCCTTCGCAGTTAAGGACAGGATTGGGGCAGTCTCCTATCGCCTTCAACTTCCACGCACGCTCAGGATCCACAATGTCTTCCACGTTTCATTGTTGAAACCCTTGGTCCTCCCTCCGTATCACAAGAAGTCACCCACATCCGCCATGCCTGAGGCACAGGAAGATGCCATCTATCAAGTTAAAGACGTGCTGGATGTACGGTATCATCGCAGGCGTTGGGAGTACCTTCTTTCCTGGGAGGGTTATGGTCCCGAAGAGAATTCCTGGGAGCCCGCCGTCAACATCCTGGACAAAAGCCTCCTCCATCAGTTCCATCTGGATCACCCAAGTAAATCCAGACCTCCTGGGAGGGGGCGTAGGAGAGGGGGTACTGTTGCGGTCCCGGGCCATGCCCCAGTCCCTCCACCTACCTCGGGGGCGGCCCGGACCGTTTCCAGCCTTCTTCGGGCCTGCAAGCCCTCCAGTGTGTCTCTCCCTGCTCGGGAGAGATGCCGACACTCCGGCAAGGCTGGCCCCACCCCCTGACACGCGCGGGGAGGAGCCCCATTTAAAGGGGCCAGTGCGGGAAAACCTCACTCTGGTTGTAGATGACGTCAGACGCCCTCAGGGTATAAGTACCCTGCAGCTAGATCACTCCAGTGCCTTGCAACAAGGTTCCTGGTCTTCGGCCTGCTGCTGCTGCGTTCCTGGTGTTCTCTTTGTCCCGCTTCTGCCTTGCCCTCCTCGCTGGATTGATTCTTCTGGACCCTGACCTCTGGATTGGCTTTGGACTGCTCGCTGGACACCGACCCCTGGACTGGCTGCGGACCGCTCTTGGACTCAGACTCCTGGACCGACTTCTGGATTACCTACGACCTGCTGGAGGCGCCAGCCATCCGGAACCCACGACCTGCAGGAGGCGCCTGCATCTGGACCATCTTCCACCTTCAGGGAGTCGCCTAAGTCCCAGCGGCCGTGTCCCTACGGGCTCCTCCTGGGGGGACTTCGGCTTCCAGGGTGAATCTCCAAAAGTCCCAGCGGCTGGACTCCTAAGGGCTTCTCCCGGGGGAGTGCCGGTCTCCAGGGTGAAGATTCTTCTATCACCAGGATCCAACGTCGTCCGTCCTCCCAGTGGGTATCGAGTCCTTGGACGCTTAGGACTCCAACGTAGTCCAGTATCTCAGCTTGCTCCAAGTCTCCGAACCGCCTCCTGGTTGGGACATTTGCTGAGGACCTCCACAGCACTCTATCCTCTGTCCCAACCAGCCCAAGGGTCCACAAACACAACACCATCACAGCTCAAGGGTACCGCTTGCATTTTCTCACTGTACCAAACGAAACCCCACCCATCTCGTCTTGGACAGTAAACAATCAGTACACACTCCTAAAAACAGAATTATCCACCCTTCTGAGAGCCAGGGCCATAGAACCAGTTCCCCGGCCTCAGCAGGGCAGAGGATTCTACTCTCAATATTTCCTCATTCCAAAGAAAACAGGAGGCCTACATCCCATCCTAGATCTCAGAAATCTCAACAAATTTCTCAAAAAAGAGAAATTCAGGATGGTATCATTGGGCACCATGTTACCTCTTCTTCAAAAAGGGGATTGGCTCTGTTCTCTGGATCTTCAAGACGCATACGCTCACATTCCCATCTTTCCTCCTCATCACAAATATCTGCGATTTCTGGTCGACGGCCAACATTTTCAATACCGGGTGCTTCCATTCAGCCTCGCCTCAGCACCACACAAGCAAGGTGGCACACCTACACAAGCAAGGAGTGCACGTGTGTCCTTATCTAGACGATTGGATCATCAGGAGTCCAACGAAAGAAGGAGCTCTCATTCACTCAAGCTCACAATCAACTTACTTCACTCCTTGGGTTTTCTCATCAATTACCAGAAATCCCATTTCACACCATCTCACCTCCTACAGTTCATCGGTGCAGATTTAAATACCATCATAGCAAAAGCTTTTCTTCCAAGAGACCGTGCACAGACACTCGTTCTCCTGGCACATTCTCTCCGAACTCAATCCCAGGTCACAGCTCATCAGTGCCTTACCCTCCTCGGTCACATGGCCTCTACAGTTCACGTCACTCCTATGACCAGACTGACCATGCGACTAATGCAATGGTCTCTCAAAACACAATGGATTCAAGCCATTCAACCACTGTCCTCTCACATTCATATAACTCAGGAACTGCGTTCTTCCCTCCTCTGGTGGACATCAATGAACAATTTTCTCAAAGGTCTACCTTTCCAGCAACCGACTTTGCAAGTCACACTAACTACAGATGCATCCACCTTGGGTTGGGGTGTGCACATAGGTCATCTGCAGACCCAAGGGACGTGGACAAAGCACGAAGCCACTCTTCAGATAAACTTCCTAGAGCTTCGAGCTATACGTTATGCGCTGCATGCGTTCAAGGACTGCCTTTCACACAAGACTGTTCTTATATACTGTGCTGTCTGTCCAAACAGAGAGCACAGTAGCCATGTGGTACATCAACAAGCAAGGGGGAACGAGCTCGTATCTCCTTTGCCAAGAAGCAGCTCAGATTTGGGACTGGGCCCTAGCACATTCAATACTCTTATGGGCCACTTATCTAGCAGGCATTCACAACATAGTAGCTGATCGCCTCAGTCGTCAGTTCCAACCACACGAGTGGTCCTTGGATCCAGCGATAGCAACCAGGCTTTTTCAACGTTGGGGTCAACCAACAATAGATCTCTTTGCTCCCTGTTCAAGCGGGAGAACAGCTTGCCCAAGGGCGCCTTTGCTCACCATTGGAACTCAGGCCTGCTATACGCGTATCCTCCGATACTGCTCATAACCAAGACACTAGTAAAACTACAACAGGACAGGGGGTCTATGATACTCATAGCCCCATACTGGCCTCAGCAAGTATGGTTTCCCACACTTCTAGACCTCTCAGTCAGGGATCCCATTCGTCTGGGAGTAGCTCCTACTCTCATAACTCAGGATCAGGGTCGATTGCGCCATCCCAACCTCCAATCCATTGCCCTGACAGCATGGATGTTGAAAGCTTAATTTTACAACCACTCAATCTTTCAACCCATATCTCTCAAGTGCTTATAGCTTCATGTATGACCTCCACATGAAAGAACTACTCTTCCAAATGGAAAAGATTTACATTGTGGTGCAAGCAAAACAATACTGATCCTTTCACTTGCTCCACTTCTTCTCTACTAGATTATTTATACTATCTTTCAGAATCTGGCCTCCAGACTTCATCTGTAAGAGTACACTTAAGTGCAATCTCTGCATACCACAACAAAATGGGAGATGCACCTATCTCTACTCAACCTCTCGTCAGTAGATTTATGAGAGGCTTAACTCACCTTAAACCACCAGTTGGACCCCCGATCACACAATGGGACCTGAACGTGGTATTAACCAGACTCATGCGTTCTCCATTCGAACCCATAGATACCTGTGATTTAAATTTCTCACATGGAAGTCTATCTTCCTCATAGCCATTACATCAACTAGAAGGATCAGTGAGTTACAAGCACTTGTCACATATGAACCTTATACAAAGTTTCTACATGACAGAGTGGTACTCCGTCCACATCCAAAATTCCTTCCCAAGGTAGTTACGGAATTCCACTTGAATCAATCCATTGTTTTACCCACATTCTTTCCAAGGCCTCATTCTCACCAAGGAGAACGTGCCTTACATACGTTGGACTGTAAGCGTGCATTATCCTTCTTCTTAAACCACACTGCAATCCACAGGAAATCCAATCAACTCTTTGTCTCTTATGACCCAAACAAACCAGGTAAAGCAGTGGGTAAACATACTCTGTCCAACTGGCTAGCAGATTGTATACAGTTCTGCTATGAAAAAGCAGGCCTTCCTCTCCAAGGGCGCGTAAAAGCACATTCAGTAAGAGCAATGTCAACTTCAGTAGCGCACTATCGTTCTGTGCCAATACTTGACATCTTTAAAGCAGCAACATGGGGTTCTCTTCACACCTTTGCAGCTCATTACTGTTTGGACAAAGAAGGATGATAAGATTCAGCCTATGGACAATCTGTCTTAAAGAACTTGTTTCCAGTTTAAACCCAACTCCTTCTGCAACCAACCTGCTATTATCTTCGGCTGACTCATTTCAATAACAATATTTCACTGTTGCCTCAACACAAAATGACTCAGCCTCTAGCTTGCTACTCACCCATATGTGAGGACTAGCATCCTGCTTGTCCTGGGATAAAGCAAAATTGCTTACCTTGTAATAGGTGTTATCCCAGGACAGCAGGATGTAGTCTTCACAGAACCCACCCGCCACCCCGCGGAGTTGGGTCCGATACATTTTATTATTTTATTTTTGGCTAACACTAATTGCTACAAAACAGACTGAAGGGAGACCCCTGTGGCAGAGAATATCATGGCATGTTGGGCATGCTCAGTGGGCACTCTGGCTGCCAGTCAAAAGTTTATGAAACTTTGACAGAAGTTTTTTTGTATAGGGCTCCATTACCGATGTCACCCATATGTGAGGACTACATCCTGCTGTCCTGGGATAACACCTATTACAAGGTAAGCAATTTTACTTTAGATTTGATCCGCTATTGTATAGGCAACCAATGGAGATCATGGAGAATGAGAGTGATAAGATATATCATTATCATTATGTTTGAATATACATTGATAGTAATGATCAATATATAATAGTCTTGGCTTTGATTGAGAATTTGTTTAGGCTGCTTATTTCTTTACTATATATTTTTATGAAGTCTGATATATTGGCTAAATCTGATAATAATATGTTATAATCTTCAGGGGATTTCTACAGACAAAGATTTTGAACTATGGAATTCAACCTATAGAATCCTCCTCATCTTTTCAGCATCTCATTTATCGAATAACAGATATGGATGCTGAGGCCAGTATGTGTGGAATTAAAAGTGATGGTATACCATTAAAGTTGGATGGATTTAATCCTACCAAATATGTAAGCTATTTTCCAATCTATATACATCAATTGATCTGTGATAGTCCATTATGGTGTACATTTTGTCATGCTTAACTTAAGGTTGTTTGGATTTGTAGGTCAAGAAACCTTTCACTGGTCCATTTTAAGAATAATCAAAGTTTATCACAGTACATGAGCATAAAAACATGCAATGGGTGCAAAGGCCAGATTATATGATTTATTTCAGGGGTCCCCAACCACCAGTCCGCGGACCTGGACCGGGCCGTGGGAGTTTTTTGCCGGTCCGCGGCACCGCCAAGCACCGGCAGGTGTGTTGCGCGCTCCCGGTCTCTCCCGCTGCCGTTGCCGCTGGGCTGTCAGCACGTTCAAGCCCAGTGGGAACGGCAGCGGTGCTAGAAGACGCTGTGGCACATGCGGCTGGCCTTTTCTTCTTCCCGCGCCTGCCCCCTCCCGTGACCCGGAACAGGAAGTGATACATGGAGCGGTGCGCGGGAAGGAGAAAGAGCCGTGCTGTGTGATAAGTAGCAGCGGCGGCTGCAGCGTCGTCCCCGAGCAATTGAAGCAGCCGGTAATCGAGAAAGGAGACAGCGGCATGAGCCTCCCGCGGCCGATGGGATTCTTCTTTCTTGGCCTGCGGGGGCTGCTGCAGCTCCCATTTGTTCTCCGGGGGGGGGGGGGGGAGAAGAGGAAGTGAGTAGAGAAAGAGAGAGAAGCAGCCAGCCAGCCTGTGTGTGATTGACTGGTCAGAGGGCTGATGTGTGTGAGTATGTGAGAGACAATGAAAGTGATTGCTCAGGGAGATGACTGATGTGTATGTGAGAGTGTGAGACATTAGTCAGGGAGGTGACTGATGTGTATGTGTGTGTGTATGAGAGACTGAAAATGATTGCTCAGGGAGATGACTGGTGTGTATGTGAGAGTGTGAGACATTAGTCAGGGAGGTGACTGATGTGTGAGTTTGTGTGTGTGTGAGAGAGAAAAAGCATGGAAGTGAGAAGTCTGGGTATGTGGGAAAGCATGGGTGTAAGAAGCCTGGTGGTGTGGGGGTGAAAGCATGGGAGTGAGAAACCTGGGTGAGTGTGCATGTATGAGAGAGAGAGACTGCTTGGTAAGGTGACGGTGTGTGTGAGAGAAAAAGACGTGTGTGTGAATGTGAGAGAATGTGATTCAGGGAATGAGAAGCCTGTGCACGTGGAGAGTGAGCATGAAAATGAGAGAGACTGGTGTGTGTGTAACAAAGAGAAAGTGATTATGGGAATGAGAAGCCTGTGCATGTGAAGAGAGTGAGCATGAGAGTGAGAAACCTGGGTGTGTGTGAGACACAGCATGGGAGGGAGAAGCCTGTATATCTGAAAGAGAACATGGGAGTGGGAAGCCTGTGTGTGTGTGTATGCATGAGCGAGATCAGGTGACTGGTGTGTGTGTGTGTGTGTGTGTGTGAGAGAGAGAGAAATAAAGTGATTATGGGAATGAGAAGCCTGTGCATGTGAAGAGTGAGCATGGGAGTGAGAAACCTGGGTGTGTGTGAGACATCATGGGAGGGAGAAGCCTGTATATCTGAAAGAGAACATGGGAGTGAGAGACTGGTGAGTGTGTGTGAGAGAGAGAGAAAGAAAGTGATTATGGGAATGAGAAGCCTGTGCATGTTGAGAGAACAAGCATGGGAGTGAGAGACTGGTGAGTGAGTGTGTGGGTGTGTGTGTGTGTGAGAGAGAGAGAGAGACAGAGAAAGTGATTATGAGAGTGAGAAGCCCATATATGTAAGTAGAACACGGGCGTGGGAAGCTGTGTGTGTGTGTGTGTATGGCATGAGAGAAACTGTTCAGGAAGGTAACTGGTGTGTGTGTGCCAAAGACTGTTTGGGAGATGATTGGTGTGTGAGAGACAGAAACTGGTCATGGGGGCATGACTGGTATGGTGTGTGTGTGTGAGAGACATGGGCACTAAGGAAGAGGACCATAAGTATAGAGCTTAGCTTCTACTGCTGCTTCTGGTGTGTGCCACGGCCTGCAGGGAAGGGGAGTAGGAGAGCTGCTGGAGGGGGTAAGTAAAGGTGGCTTTTTAAGTTTATTTTTCTTGACTGCCATTTTAATTGTGTGATGTCTGCTTTTTTGAAATATTTTATTGGTGTTTGGAGAATGTTTAATAGTTTTTATGAGTTTTTAATTATTGGATGTTATTCTGTTCATAGCTGTTTTGAAACATTTATTCTGCTTATTAGTATAGTTTTACAATTATTTCTGTGTGGGGATCTATAGCTGCTTGCTAGTTCTGTTTTCCTAATAAGAGGTGTATTGGTTTTTAGGACCTGACTTAATATTTGTAGTGTTACCTTTTCATAGATAGGGTTGCTCCTGTTTGAGTGTATTCCATAATACAGGTGTAACTGTGTGCGGATTAGTTTATGTGCATTACTACAGATCCTGGGAGTATGTTAGGTCGGTTCTGTGTCTGTTACCGAGATGAGATATTTTGCTAGCATGTAAGCGTTTGTATCGGTCTTATTTGTTGTGTTTTCTCAGAGGACATGCATTGGTGGTAAACTGCTGTCTTTTCATAAGTAGGGCTATTGAGCCTGGAAGTAGAAGGAGTTTGAGTTGCTGTTACTGAGATGTCACCAGAACCAGAATATCTTTTTTGTAGGGTGAGTTGTATGGGGAATGTCATAATTCTGCTTTACATCCATTATTGTGGTCAGGGGGGTTCCCATGGATACAAACTGTACTTTTACATCTAGCCCCGTGATGATCATGGGTCAGTGTGCCATGCATGTGAGAACCTATGGTGAGTTGAGTCACATTCACATTATAAATGTCATAATTAAATGATAAGTGTGCACTAAAATCCAACCCCCCTCCATAATCCCGCCCCATTATGACCAAAGCCCCGCCCCTACCCCACCCCGCCCTGCTGGGCCATGGAAAAATGGTCTTGCTTGAAGCCGGTCTCTGGTGCAAAAAAGGTTGGGGACCACTGATTTATTTAACACTTTCAACTTTTATTTCATATACAACATGCAAAAAAAAATCACTGTTGCACCTTACTTACATATCATGGTAGTATATTAAATAAATCTGTATTTTACATGGTAGTGCTTTCATCAATAACATTAATATTTTATTATAATAATGTTGAAAGAGTAGTGTTGAACCTTTCATTCATGCTTTTTTTTTCTTGTAAAATGTATCTCAAGCTTGAACTACAGATGAAACGTAAGCTTTAGTGGACAATTTTCATACTACCTGCATTGTTGCAAATTTCGTGTATTTTTATCTGTGGACTTTGCACCAGTTTTCAAAGTGAAAGCACATGAATATTTTCACTTTGAAAATTGACTAAGGAAAAAGTACAAATAGCGATTAGCACTCATTTTTTCTTTTTCACGTAGATAAGCCGGATGAATTGGTCATGCTGTCTGGGACATCCTCCAGTCCTGTAGGTGGCGGAGCTCTCAAAGTAATGTTCTAAGTTTTGCTGTAGTGTGTGCCTGCTTGGCACCTCCCCCTCCCTTCATCAGTCCGTTTTTTTCCGCGAGCCTGACAGCATGCGGAGCTCTCGGTCTCCTCAAGCTTTTTCTGTGAAGAGAAAGATACTTAAAGAAAAGAGGTTTATTTTCACTTAAACACCTCTAATAGTAGTTAGGCTTAACTACTAGTTAAAATACGTTGAATTGTGACAGAAAATGCCTCATCCAGGCTTCAAGTTCTGCTGCTGCAGAACTTGAAGCCTGGGACCATAATGTCCCATAATGTCAGTTACTGACAGACACATTTCCTACTATATTTGTCTAGGCCCTCAACATGACCAGGCCAATTGTGCTGACTGTGGACAGATGTCTCCTAGGGCACAGAGACAAAGAGCTGCAAAAATCCAAGACTTAAGGCAAGCTGCGTCGGGATCATATGCCACCTCGGAGGAGTTGGCGAGATCCTCTCCGGGACCGTCCCGTGCGTCAAAAGAGTTGGTGCTTCCATGGGCGGTGTCCGTAGGTTATTCTGCGTTGACTACGCTGGCAAAAAGTTCCCTTCAACACCGACGCATGGAGCGGGCGACGCATCCATTGCATCGAAGAAGGCAGCAGCATCAATCGGCGTCAATGCTTCGACCGGCATCAGCGCACCGACGCATCATCATCGATGCACCGACACATCCGACGCAAGCAAGTCCAGCCATTCTTCAGGATCGAAGCATGTGCATACTGCTTCAACACTCCGATCCACTACAGGGTCATCCCATCATAAAATGTCCCTGTTCTCGACTCCATCGATGCAAAAGGCTCAAAAGCAACCTAAAAAGCATGTTTCTGGCCATAAAAGGCAAAAGGAGCCATCTCCTCTTCTAATTGTGGATGAAGCCCCTTTATCTTCTCCTCCTGATGCATCCACACCATCTCTTCCATCAGACCATGAGGATCCCTTGCTCAAAAGCCCTAGGAAATCTTCATCAGGCACCGATAGACCTATTCTGCCACCTCAAGCTCCACCATGAGGTGCACCACTGACTGCACCACATCAAGAGGAATTAGTATACCAAACAATGTCTCAAATCTCCTTAATATTAGCTCAGTTTCTAACAACGGTTGCAGATCAAGGAGGACACAGGCCAGAGCCTCCACAGGAGTCTCCATGTTCATCTTCAAGAAGCCCCAGCCCTGGTCCAGCCCCGGCATCACCTTCTCCTCTTCCGGCTGACCAATCATCTTTTTATCTTCTCCTGGGTCTTCCACAGGATACCCATCAGACCCTCCAGAAGACCAACCAGAACCAGTTTCCCCTTCTGAAGACCTCACATATTCTACATTTCTTGAGAAAGTGGGTCTAACATTGAATATTGAAACAAGGAAGTTGCCAGACCCAAGAGCGGATGTTCTTGGTTTACTAAAGGTGTTTGAGACTCCAGCAGAACCAGTTGCCCTTCCATCCCATGAAGTGCTGGATGCACTAATGAAAAGAGCCTGGGAAGCACCACTTTCAGGCCCATCAACATCCAGAAAATCAGAATCAAAATATCGGATTCGTCAGTCTTCTTACTACTCCCATGTTCAGTTGCCTCACACTTCCATGGTGGTAGACTCAGCGATGCAGAAGACCCATAAATCCAGATTACATTCTAACGCCTCTCTTGGTCATGACTATAAATACATGGATGATTTTGGTAAGTGAGCATACCAAGCAGGTATGCTTAATGCCAAAATATAACAGCACCAGTTTGCAATCACACAGTATTTATTCAAGTGCTTGCAAGCCTTAAAGCCAAAACTTTAGGAGGGATCTCCTGATCAACACCTATCTGATGAATTCCATCACATGGAAGAAGAATTGAGACATCTAATCTGTACAGTATACGAAGGATTTGAAACATCTACAAGGTCTATAGCAAATGCCATCACAGCAAGGAGAATTGCATGGCTGAGAGGAAGTGCCATCAGGGAGGATGTCCAGGAAAAGTTAGTGAACCTCCCATGCTTACCTGACAACTTATTCAGCGACCAATTCTGGGAAACTGTAGCACAGTTGAAGGAGCAGAAGTTAGCAGTCCATTCGCTAACTATTCCATCAGAGTTTTCCTCTTCTAGAAGGTATTATTCAAGTTATCGAAAGCTGCAGTATTGTGAAAAAGAATAAAGGCAAGGACTTGCTCTGCTTTTCAGCCTTACCTGATTCAATTTTAACCTTTGTGCCCTTTAGACAGAAGTTTATTATTTATACAGGAATGTGGATTCTAACTTTAGAAAAGTGCACCAGATAAAGTAACATGCAGAGAAATAAACCAGACTGAATGTATTTAAAAATAATTTCTCTTTATTCCAGATAAAAAGAAATATCCATCTTAACTTTAAAACCTCTAAATAACCTTATGGGGTAGAACACTGCTCAAATCTCATTCTAATTAGACAGTGAATATCTATTAGGGTAAATACTGTAACAATGGTAACAGAGACGATTGAAATCAAATAATCATCTACCAAAGACTTTTCTCTTGTAAAATCAATGCATCTCTAATACATATCTGGCTAATACTAGCTAGAAATAATAGTACTTAGCTTAAGAGGGTTTTCATTATGCAAAAAATGTATATTGCTCACCAGATTTCAATGAAGCTATTTAGCCCCACTTTCCTTTGTCTCTCGTACATGCGGTCAGTTAAAAGTTCCACCTGCAGTCTGCTTTCTCTTTGTTAGCAGTCATTTAAATAACCAGAAAAAGCCAGGTTGGGGCTACTCTGTTCTTTGTTGTTCAAAAAGTTAACTAATTTGCCCCCATCTCTAAAACAGAGGAGTCTGAAGCTAGAAAGTTTCAAAAGTTCATTAAAATTGCTTTTCCTGCTTTAGCAAGGGTCTGAAACTGGGGAGGCTACCCAGCTAATTAAAGTTTGCCTTCTTTTCTTCCTACAGATAGAGACAGGCAGGAAGAACTCCTGTTTTTTTCTAACTAAGCAGAGATAAGAAACAAAAGTTATTCTGGGCTTTCCAAGGACACAGGTGTTTAATTGAAAAGTTGCCTGTTCCTGGAAAACTTCCCCTAAAGAGGGCCCTTTCCAACCAGACACAAAAATAAAAATTAAAAAGATCTTTTCTGCATTTCCTCTGTAATCTCCTCAAGGTCACAGGTGTTGGTTGGAAGATATCGCCGGCGCTAACTTTGCCCTCACTATGTCATGTATCGGGTCGGTGACCGGTTCCACTATCGGTACCGATGTCGCTGCTGGAGGGACCTGGTGAGGGCAAAGGTAGCGCCGGCGCCATTTTGAATATTGGCAATACGGCGCGAGTGCAGGAGGTCGCTCCCGGACCCCCGCTAGACTTTTGGCAAGTCTTGTGGGGGTCAGGAGGCCCCCCCAAGCTGGCCAAAAGTCCCTGGGGGTCCAGCGGGGGTCCGGGAGCGATCTCCTGCACTCGTGACGTCGGGTGACAGGAACCAAAATGGCGCCAGCGCTACCTTTGCCCTGTCATATGGTAAGGGCAAAGGGCCACAGGCGCCATTTCTATTAACGCAGCCGTGGCCCGAGAGCGGGAGATCGTGGGAGATCGCGCCGGGACCCCCCCACTGGACCCCAGGTAATTTAAAACATTTTGGGGGGGTTCGGGAGGGTGGGGGATTTGTTTTAAAGGGTCGGGGTGGGTTTTAGGGTTGTTTTGGTGTGCCAGTTTTCCCGCCCTCCCCCGATTTACGATTTTTTACGATTTAAAAAAAACCCAAAACATGACGATCAGATTTCCCATCCCCCGTTAAGACGATCGATCACACAATTCACATCCCTAGCATCCAATCCATTCTCATTCCACTCAAATGTATTCAAAATGTTCTCACAGGACAAGCAGGATGGTAGTCCTCACATATGGGTGACATCATCAGGATGGAGCCCAATCACGGAAAACGTCTGTCAAAGTTTCCAGAACTTTGACTGGCCCCTACTGGGCATGCCCAGCATGGCACTAACCCTGCAGCCAGCAGGGGTCCCCCTTCAGTCTTCTTTTTTCCGTGTAGCAGTAGCCTCGCGCTTTAGGAGCTCTGAACCACATTCCTGACAGGAATTTTTTCCTCATGGACTTGTTTAAAATATCTTGCCCCACAGGAGACCCTCCTCTAACTTTCTCTGGCCGCGGTACTCCGGTAAGTTTTTTCGCCGTTTTTCGTCGGTTACCGTCGAGTTTGGCCCTCGCGGCCTACTGGCCGTCGACCGTACCGTGGCTCGATTTTTTCTATGGCTATGGCATCGGGTTTTCGTCGGTGCCCGGATTGTACTCACACCATGTCGATCACAGACCCTCATAGAGTCTGTGTAATGTGCTTAGGCCGTGAGCATGATGTCCTGACTTGTACCAAATGTGCCCTCATGACACCAAAAGGTCGCAAAGCCAGAATGGAGAAGATGGGACTCTTCTTCCGTGCTCACACCCCGACGCCGTCCATCGCGTCGATGTCATCGGAACCAGCATCATCGAAGTCGCACCAACATCGACAACCGTCCGGTGACTGCCCACCATCGATGTCTTCACGGCCATCGACTCCAGTTTCTCCCTCTCAAGATCGAGGGGATTGAAGGGAGAAACATCGGCATCGTAAGTCTAGGACCGTTGAGGGAGCAAAATCATCGACCTCACCACCGTCCGAGCCACCATTGAAGAAGCCCCGTCCAGGAACGGCACCGACCACTCCTGCGACCGGGACATCGAGGCAACCCTCACCCGATCGGCGTTTGGGAGTTGTAATTCTGCCTGTAAAGGTGATCCCTCCGACTCTGCCTCAGCCTCCCTCTTCCGTCACGGAGCTGGAGCTGATTGCCCCAGGTCTCCGTGAAGAACTGGACCGGCTGGTCCAGGAGGCCATCGACAAGGCGATGCAACGGCTCCAGGTCCCTCCAGCAGCGACATCGGTACTGATAGTGGAACCGGTCACCGACCCGATTCCAGTAGCGCTGACACCGCTGCTATCCTGGATGGAGGCGCTCATGACTGCACTTCCACCGGTGATTCCTGGGTCTCCAATGGCTCCGGTGCGCTCCCCGATGACAGCCTCATCGGGAGGAGAAACACCGTTTTGCATCCCTCCTTCGGGAGTTCTGCCTCAGCCATCGATGCCATGTCGTCCCTCGCCACTGATTCATTCATCGGGAGCGATACACACATCGGTGCCATCGATGCCTTTGATACCGGTACCGATGCCTTCCAGGCCGTCCATGGTGCCCCTGGCGATTCCTTTGATTTTCTCGGAGCCTCAGCCAGGGCCTTCGGGTATCCAACCCCCTTCTCGTCCTACAGGTCAGCCTACTGATCCTTATGATACCTGGGGTGATGATACTTCCTCAGACACCGATGACTTACCTTCACCTCCCTCTCCTACTGAAAGTAGAAAGCGTTCTCCTCCAGAGGACCTCTCTTTCATTATTTTTGTGAAGGAAATGTCAGAATTGGTCCCTTTCCAGCTTCAGATGGAGCAAGATGATAGGCACCAGATGATGGAGCTTCTCCAATTCCTGGATGCCCCTAAGGTGATCACTTCTATTCCCATTCATCAAGTTCTTCTTGACCTCCTCAAAAAGAACTGGGAAAATCCTGGATCCATTGCCCCAGTACACAGAAAGGCTGACACTACTTATCTGGTACAGTCAGCCCCTGGCTTTCAAAAATCTCAGCTTGACCACCACTCAGTTGTGGTGGAATCAGCTCAAAAGAAAGCAAAAAGGACAAAACCACACTCTTCTACCCCTCCTGTCAAAGAACACAAGTTCCTCGACAATGTTGGTCGCCGAGTGTTCAAAGGGGCCATGCTTATCTCCAGGATTGCTTCTTACCAGCTGTATATGACCCAATACAACAGGGTCATTTTCAAGCAAATACAGGACTTCTCTGAAACCCTGCCTGACCAATTACAAGAACATCTTCAAACCCTTGTTCACAAGGGGTTTGAAGCAGGAAAGCATGAGATAAGAACAGCTTATGATATCTTCGACACCTCCACTAGAGTGTCTGCAGCTGCCATTTCGGCACTTCGCCCAGAAGTACAAGACAGGCTCTCTGACCTGCCCTGTATAGGAGATAATCTGTTCGGTGAACAGATTCAGCAAATAGTGGCTGAATTAAAGGACCATAATGAGACCCTCAAACAGCTCTCATCGATACCTTCTGACTTCCCTTCTAGAGAGCCCTTCAAGAAGGACTCTAAGAAGTCATTCTTCCGTCCAAGGAAGTACTATCCTCCACCAACAAGGTCCCGAGTTACGAGGCCTTATCAGAAATCTCAGCCCTGCTAGCCCCGGAAGCAAAAGCCACAAGCAGCTCCCCAGCCGGGGCCTGCTTCATGTTTTTGACGTTCCCTTGGAGAGCAGCAGCCTGATCCCTCTACCAGCCATACCAGTGGGAGGTCGATTGTGCCATTTTCACAGCATATGGCAATCAATCACAACCGACCAATGGGGGCTAGCAATCATTGCTCAGGGTTACCACCTGAACGTTTTTGCTCTTCCACCAGATTCACCACCTCTACAAGCGTGGAGAGTAAATGACCACTCTCTCCCTCTGGAGCAGGAGGTTTCCCTTCTCCAGTTAAGAGCAATAGAACCCGTCCCTCTTTCACAACAAGGCCTAGGGTTCTATTCCCAGTACTTTTTGATCCCCAAAAAATCCGGGGGGGCTTCGTCCAATTCTGGACCTACGTGCCCTCAACAAGTACCTCCAGCGGGAAAAGTTCAAGATGGTAACCTTGGGCTCGCTTCTACCTCTTCTACAAAGAGGAGACTGGCTCTGCTCTCTGGACCTCCAGGACACGTACATCCACATTGTGATAGCTTCAGCTCATCGCAAGTATCTCAGGTTTTTATTAGGCCTAAAGCACTATCAATACCGAGTGCTTCCATTCGGCCTAGCATCGGCACTACGAGTCTTCACCAAATGTCTCTTAGTTGTCGCAGCCTTTCTCAGGAAAGAAGGTGTTCACGTCTACCCCTATCTAGACGACTGGTTAATCAGGGCCCCAACCCAGCAAGCCGCTCGATCGTCCCTGGATTTGACCCTACACATTCTAATTTCTTTAGGATTTCTCGTCAATTATGAGAAATCCTATTTAGTCCCATCTCAAACCTTGTCGTTCATTGGGGCAGACTTGGACACCTTACAGGCAAAAGCCTTTCTACCTCATTAACGAGTGCAAACCCTCGTTTCTCTCGCTCACCAGTTGCAGTCTCAGCATACAGCAACAGCTCGACAGTTCCTTGTCCTTCTCGGACACATGGCGTCCTCAGTCCATCTCACACCAATGGCCCGCCTGGCCATGAGAGTCACGCATTGGACTCTGAGGTCACAATGGATTCAAGCGACTCAGCCTCTGTCAACCATTGTTCACATCACCGACACACTCCGTCTTTCTCTCACCTGGTGGAAAGATCCGAACCATCTCCTCCAGGGACTGTCCTTTCAAGTGCCAGATCCTCAACTCATTCTCACCACCGATGCTTCCAACCTCGGCTGTGGAGCTCATGTGAACGATCTGCAGTCACAAGGATTTTGGTCTCCAGAGGAAGCCAAACACCAGATAAATTTCCTGGAGCTTCGAGCGATGCGATATGCTCTCAGAGCTTTTCAGGATTCTCTATCAAATCACGTTATCCTGATTCAGACGGACAACCAGGATCAACAAGCAGGGAGGCACAGGCTCCTTCCTTCTGTGTCAGGAAGCTGCGCAAATTTAGGCGGAAGTGCTCTCCCGCTCAATGTACCTCAGGGCCACCTACTTGCCGGGAGTACACAATGTCTTGGCAGACAAACTGAGTCGTATCTTCCAACCACACGAGTGGTCGCTCAACCCCTCGGTAGTGACCTCTCTTTTCCAACAATGGGGTTATCCCCAAATTAGACCTCTTTGCGAACCCTCAGAACCACAAAGTGGACAATTACTGCTCCCTCATTCGGAGCGAGCGCTCTCAGCCCAGAGATGCATTCTCCCTCTCGTGGGCAACCGGTCTGCTCTATGCATTCCCTCCATTTCCTCTTCTCTCGAAGACTCTCGTGAAGCTCCATCAGGACAAGGGAACCATGATCCTGATAACACCTCACCTGCCACGCCAAGTGTGGTTTCCCATACTCCAGAATCTCTCCATCCGCAGGCACATTCCTATAAATGGAAAAGTTATACATCATGGTGTTCTTCGCAATCCCTTCATCCTTTTTCCTGTCCAATCCCTCTGGCATTTATCGGAATTAGGTCTAAAGACCTCTTACATCAGAATGCATGTCAGTGCGGTAGCCGCCTTCCATAAAGGTGTCAGGGATGTCCCTATATCAGTACAACCCCTCATAACTCGTTTTCTTAAAGGCTTACTCCATATCAACACAACAAATCCTAAGAGAAAAGTGTACAACTTTATTATCACAATTTTCAATGTTGTTTTTAGACATGTGTCCATAAAATACCAATTCACACACACACTCATTCACACCCTAAAATCATACTAATGCAAATACAGAGGTCAGCATATAGGACTCCGAGTCTATACAATATTGCAATATACCTTCAGTGCAAAGTTTTTCTTAAATTCCCTGTGGATACATTCACTTACAATCTCTGTATACCCAACCCCCACTCCTATTTCCCAACTTTCTTGTACATGAGATACCAGTTTAACACATATTACATATTACAACACATCTTCATTCTGTAGCTGACCCCGGGCAAAACAGCTTCTCTTTGGATCTCTGTTCTCAACTTGGTTATTGATGTTATTTCATGTGGTCTAGCCCCGACAAGCGGCCTCTGTTTCATTTGTGTTAGCTTCCTCAGGGGGACTGCAACCACTGAGAAAACCAAATCTATGTTTTAGATGCAAGACCATAGGACACACTTATCACTATTTATATTTTTAACAAATTTTTACCTCAAAATAGTTTGATACTCCATATCAAGCCACCTTTACGTCCTCTGGCCCCTTCTTGGGACCTTAATCTGGTTATCGGGCGGCTCATGAAACCACCCTTCGAACCTCTTCACTCCTGTGACCTAAAATATCTCACATGGAAAGTGATTTTCCTTTTAGCTATCACTTCAGCCCGCAGGGTTAGTGAGTTACAGGCCCTAGTTACCTATCCGCCTTACACTAAACTCCTGAAGGACCGGGCGGTACTCCGCACTCACCCTAGGTTTTTGCCTAAGGTAGTTTCGGAGTTTCACATTAATCAATCCATCATACTACCTATCTTCTTTCCCAGGCCCCACTCCAACCCAGGGGAGCAGGCTCTGCATACCCTTGACCATAAATGGGCTCTAGCGTTCTACCTAGACCGTACAGTTGCCCACAGGAAGAGCACTCAGTTATTCTTCTCTTTCCATCCCAACAAACTAGGGCAACCTGTAGGTAAGCAGATTCTCTCCTCCTGGTTGGCGGACTGCATATCTTTTTGCTATCAGCAAGCAGGCATTCCTTTCCAAGACCGTGTTAAAGCACACTCTGTGAGGGCCATGGTGACTTCAGTAGCACACCTACGATCGGTGCCGCTTCCTGTCATTTGTAGGGCTGCCACCTGGAGTTCTCTCCACACTTTCACAGCCCACTATTGCCTAGACAAAGCCGGAAGACAGGATTCCATCTTGGGCCAATCTGTCCTGCGTAACCTATTTCCAACATGATGTACCAACACCCTTCTGCCTGCCCGGTGAGGTTCAGGATGTCCTCTACCAAATTTCACCCCAGTTGTTGTGCCTGTTGCACGCCATTGGGTACATTTGGTACATGTTCGGACATCCTAAGCTCGGTACTCACCCATATGTGAGGACTACCATCCTGCTTGTCCTGTGAGAAAGCAAATGTTGCTTACCTGTAACAGGTGTTCTCACAGGACAGCAGGATGTTAGACCTCACAAAACCCGCCCGCCGCCCCGTGGTGTTGGGTTCATAACGTTTTGTTGTTTTATTTTTTCGGCACTGCCTGTAGCTATCAAATAAGACTGAAGGGGGGACCCCTGCTGGCTGCAGGGTTAGTGCCATGCTGGGCAAGCCCAGTAAGGGCCAGTCAAAGTTCTGGAAACTTTGACAGAAGTTTTCCGTGATTGGGCTCCATCCTGATGATGTCACCCATATGTGAGGACTAACATCCTGCTGTCCTGTGAGAACACCTGTTACAGGTAAGCAACATTTGCTTTCTCAACTTCATATATAGATTTCTATAAAGATATTTCTCACAGGACAAGCAGGATGGTAGTCCTCACAAATGGGTGACATCATCAGGATGGAGCCCTGTACGGAAAACTTTTCTGTCAAAGTTTCAACAAGCTTTGACTGACACTGGCATACTGGGTGCACTGAGCATGCCCAGCCTGCAATTATCCCTGTGAGCCACAGGTGTCTCCCTCAGTCTTCTTTTTTCCGCTCTGCAGTCAGCATAGCGGTTGGAGCTCTGTGAGGATTTTTTTTAACTAATTACCTCATGGAAACACTTAACTTTTCACTTCAAAAAACACTTTTCCCTGCACGGGTCTCCCTCCGCGTACGTTTTTACGACGCTCGGTGAGTACTAATTCTTATTTTTTCGGTCGGTTCCTGTCACTATCTTAAGGCTGTTAACTGACTGAAGCCTTCCCTTCCCCCATTTTTCAGTTAGCTTTAAACAGCTTGAGAGTATCTCTGTGACACTCTGCTTGCTTATGCTTGTGGGGTAGGGATTTTTTCCTTAACTTTAGGACCTCTGTAGCTTCAAGTCCTTCGTTCCCTGGTACCCTCACGCAGTCGATACCCTATCGCTACACCGGTACCCTCCTAAACCGCCCTGGGCTTTTATATGTCATCAGCGCCCCTCCCCCCACGGTGCCCTGATGCCTTTATCCATGTTTTTTGCTTTTCAGTGCTACCAGGCTTTTTTCCTCCTACGCACTGTTTTTTTCCTTGGGCTTCCTCGGTGCCGTCCCTACCCAGATGCATGCCATTGACGCACACGCTGTTAGTCACTGCCATGCATACTCGGGTCGCCGCCACCATTGCCCGAGACACTTTTTAATGATCCCAGGGTCACTTCATCGATGCCACCCCCCTTTTTGGGAATGCCATCGATGCCCCATCCTCCCCACCGATGTCCAGCCCTTTTCCATTGGTGGGCATCGGTGCCACATCGATTTCGTCGGTGGGCATCGATGCCGGATGGTCCACATCGATGGACATCGATGCCGGATGGTCCCCATCGATGGACATCGATGCCGGATGGCTTGTCCGTCGATGGCATCGGTGCTGGATGGCCGTCCGTCGATGGCATCGGTGCCAGGTCCTTTTGCATCGATGGACACCGTTGCCCAGGTGTTTCATCCATGGGCATCTATGTTAGAATGCATCCATCGAGGGCAGTCGATGCCAGGCTGCTCCCATCGGTGAAATTTGATGCCCAGGTGGGTCCCATTGGTGGGTATCCATGCCGGCTCGATTCCGTGGATGGGCGTCGATGCCAATGCCAGCCTTATGGCTGGCATCGATGCCCATGCCGATTCCATGGCTGGCGTTGATGCCGGAATGGAATTCATCGACTGGGAGATCCATGCCATCGATTCCATACGTGCCCATATCGATGCCACCGACACACATGTCTGGGGCACTGATACCATGTACACTTGGAAATCTGAGTCTGTCCAAATCGATCCCGTCAACGTCTGTGGCCCTATAGTTGATGCCCGTGGCCATGCCACAAAAGGCATAAATGCCCGCCTCCATGCATCGATGCCCTCGACACCTACGTTTCCTTCGGTGTCCTTGACGCCCTATCGATTCGACTTCGACTCAGTCGATGCCGGTATCTTTTTCAATAACGGCAATGTTTTTCGATTATTCGATTCCACATCGTTTCAAAGATACCTATGCCAGTGCTGTCAGTGCCCGTCACTGTCATCATTCTCCTGGCCAGTCATCGACGATTTTTCATACCCATTTTGATGATATCCTCGAAGCCCCTTAGGTTGCCTTCAATATCGTCAATACCGACATAGCACCGCCACATAATACCCTCGCCTCCTCACATTGCTCCACGCTTTGGGTTCTTTTTTAAGCCCCGTATTAGCTTAAGACACTCCATTGTGTCAGGAGCAGAGCAGGCGTGCTGACAGTTCGTCATCGATCGCCTTCCAGGACGACGAGGGCTTCCATCTCGGCGCTGGGGAAAGACCAGGCCGAGCACCGTGGCACCCATCATCGCCGACATCGTGATCGTCCGCCGCTGACGCCATCCAGCACGTCGGTGCCATCCTTCTCCAGGCTGGACAACGCTCGGGCAGAGCAACATCACCACTGCCATCAGCACTGTTCCTACAGTTTTGGCAGTCCTTGGTGATCCAGAACTTCCGGATCCAGGTCTGACGGCTTCTGCTTTGGCGTCACGACACATCGAGCCGCTGCGACGAGGGAAGGGAACATGAGTTCCGTAATGGGCTCCCCTGTTCCTGGCGTGCCCCACCGTCAAGTGGGGTGGGACTGTGGCCATCTGTTACACTTAGCAGTCTAAGCGCCAATCACGCCTGGCCTGTCTCCTCTGTACCTGTGCCACCATACCGGGTTTCAGTGTGAGATGGACGTTTACGTCCCCGGCCTTCCCCTCGAGGACTCCGGAGACCGACGGAGTCAACAGTCTTCACCGGCTCGTCTTGCGGCGATCCACGTCGGATGGTAAGTACCCGCTTCGGCGGCATTCCCATAGAGTTGTGTTCTCCCATTCGGACAGTGGTTCTAAAAGTTCTGGGTCATGTGCCTTAGGAGCTGTATTAGTGTCACATATCGCTATGTTAGCTATGTTAGCCACAATACCAGGAGAACCCCTCTATCTTCTTGGGATTGCAGCAGGGCTTCTTCTCTTGTCAGTAACGAGTCCCTGTGCCGACCAATGCTCTGACTCTTGGTTCCCTCCCAACCAAAGTTCCAGCTGCATTGGCTGATCTGCTAAATATGAGATTCAGCAACCATTGCCCCATGTACAAGTCCACCTTGAAGCCTGGCCACAGGTCTCAGTGTCTCCTTGTACAGCATACAGAAATGCGGGTACCACTAACCGCTCACACTCCTGCGGGAGCCTACATGATATCCTCCATTGGGACACCTCCTGGTCTCCCATCTGGTCAGATATCAGAGCGGCCACCCCACCTTATACCAAAGTCCCGGTACACTCCCCCAGGCGCTACGAAGTGCAGAGGGGAGAAGGGAGGGGGGTTGGGGAGTTTTAATTGCACTATTTTTTCTTTTAACAGAAAATAGTTACTCTCCGCACATCCTGGACCTAAGAAACTCCAACTTTCTTTAGAAGTCACAGGTACAATGGTATCTTTGGTTACCATCATTCCATATTGCAGTAAGTACATTATTTTAATGTTTCTATGTGCTTTATGGTAAGTCAACATTACAACCTCAAGCTCTGCCGTTGGCACCAGCTTCGGTAAGTGAACTGTCTCTTGCATCATGGTGAATGCTGTTTTCTCTGCGGAGTGTAACATCATTCACTTTCCTTGCATAGACTACTGCTAACTACTTTCAGTACATGCAATGAGCTCTCACTTTTTTCATGACTCACTATACATTTACTAACTGGAATTACTGTCACTGCCATAAATCCCTTCTGTAACACTTCTGGACACCACAGTCTTAAGACCCTCTTGTCCAGCATGCGCACAGACATTCTGATACATTCGTATATGTCCCTGTGCATATTTTCCATAACCTCAGCCCTTCAACTTTTCATGGTTGGGCTATGGGGTTTCTTCCCACTATGCATTTTTCTCATAATTCAAAACTGCTATGGGTTCTATTCAGTGACATTCTATACTCAATGGACCTAAGTGGTTTCATTGCTTTCGTCCCTGATTCTTATCCCAGTTCGAACTAGGACCTAGTCTCCTTCGACTCATGCTCGCAATTCCTTAGGGTTATAAAGTTTCTCCTGAAAGCTTTCAACCCATTATGCGTCTATTGCACTCCAGCATAGTTTCTCATAAACATCCTGGACGTTGCACCCATGAGTTATGCCCTTATGCCTTCCAATACTGCTTTTGCAACAATTCTTTGTGCATACAGACAGACAGCATAGGGACAATGTGCTTTCCAACTCATAAGCACGCATTACCTCTTAGCTGCTCTGCTAGACAGCTGCGCAGCTCTACCCTTGGCCCTTGTTCACTTCATGCGTCCTTGGGCCATATATCTAAGAGATTTAATGAACGCTCTATCAGACCTTCTCCACGTAGGTTCTATCCTCTCGAATGGTCTCTATTACATGTGTACAGGGAAAATCTTTTAACGCTGAGTTAATTAAACTTTCCTCTGCGTCTGCATCATTCCATACGATGCACAGGTTCTGCTCCCTACACATGTTTCCTATGCGTTCCCTTAGATGCCTTTTCTTCCATCAAAGGCCTCTTCAATATATCTCTTCTGCTGCCTCTCGTAGCCAGCATTCTTCTAATGTTGAACTGGGATGGGGTTCAGTATTCTTTTCCCCACTCCCTGACTGAGATCAGTATGCTTCCCATACTTCTCAATCCATCATATCAGTAACCTTTTATTCTCTCACCAGTCAGTCCCAAATCATAGACTTACTGATGTTCTTAGGTTCTGGTAGCGTCACAAAACCTTCTAAACATAAATCTTGCCGTTTAACATGGCAGGCTTTACCTCCTGACGCTAAAAAAAAAAAAAAAAAAAGAAAGGTATTACTCCTTTTACTTTTCCATCATTTTTTCTTACTCCCTCGGATTCTGTTCTCCAGACATCCTCCACATAGTTACACCTTTCTCTTAGTAGGTGTATCGTTTTGGAAGTTGGGTTCCCGTTTACGGTAAACCTCTCTGAGTCGGCTTACCATGGATTATCCACTGATCAAGCTTCCTCTATTTCTCTAATCATGGAATGAACATATATATTCTCCTTATAAGTCTCATACATTCTACGTTTGAGCCTTTCCATTCCTCTCTTCCACAGTTTGGCAAGGGAACTTCTTTCCCTCTTAATGTCATTCCTGCCAGCAGGGTCCGTGAGTTATGCACTCTTTCCATACTCACCTGACTCGTTCCTCCGTCACTGAGTTGTTCTATGCATTCATCTTTCTATCCTTTTCAGGTAGATGTTGCATCTCTCATTACTCAGGAAATACTCTGCCAATTTTTCCTAGCCTCTCTCTCTCGCCCTAGGGAGAGAGTGGGTTTTCCACATTCGTGGACAGTAATGCTGCGCTTACATTCTATCTACATTGCACTGCATTCCATGTGAATTCCACTTGACTCTTTCCTCCATGCAAGAGTCAAGCTGCGACTTCCAGTGGCCACACAGATCGAATCCTTCTGACTAAGTGGTCTGTATTTCCTTTGCTACCAACAAGCAGACATTTCACTACAACACTGTGGGTATCCACATACTGTTGTTTCCGTCCTAGCCTTAACAGCTTCCCTTTGGTTACTGCTGCTTGTACTTTTTTATCAGGCTGCAGCCTGGAGTCCTCTCCATACCTTCGCAGCCTATTATTGCTTACATTGACTAGCCGGCATGCTCCATGTTTGGCCAGTCCGCCTACTCTTACCTTTTTCAATTCACTACCCAACATCCTTCCACGAACCCATTATGGTGTTGCGGATGCCCTCCGTTCCCATTTCCACCTCCGTCATTACGCTTTCGCGTGTCTGCGGTGTATCTGGTGCATTCTCGGGCATCCTCAGCTCGGTACTCACCCATTTGTGAGGACTACCATCCTGCTTGTCCTGTGAGAAAGCAAATGTTGCTTACCTGGTGTAACAGGTGTTCTCACAGGACAGCAGGATGTTAGTCCTCACGAAACCCACCCGCCACCCCATGGAGTTGGGTCTGTATACTTTTATTTTAGTTTCGCTTGCGCTTTTTAGCTATAAGACGAGACTGAGGGAGACACCTGTGGCTCACAGGGATAATTGCAGGCTGGGCATGCTCAGTGCACCCAGTATGCCAGTGTCAGTCAAAGCTTGTTGAAACTTTGACAGAAAAGTTTTCCGTACAGGGCTCCATCCTGATGATGTCACCCATTTGTGAGGACTAACATCCTGCTGTCCTGTGAGAACACCTGTTACACCAGGTAAGCAACATTTGCTATATCCATATAAATTATCAACAAAACTCTTTAGCAAAAGATACCAAGTATATATGAAATCAAATCACTGAACAGTCCTCCTCTCTGATGCGAATATTGCTGAAGTATAAACCTCCATTCAATTTTATATCTTCCATTCAATTTTATATCCTGTCGCTGCCATGCTGTGTGGAAACCAGTGTTTCCAATAAATCTACTACCTAAAATGAAAATGTCATAAAAGCCTTACGAAAATTTTTTACCATATAAAATATATTGTAAACATGTTATTAAACTCATGAATCGATATAAGATGTTCACTTCTTACCCTTAGAATGGTACCGGCAAGTCGCTCCTCTCCAAACGGTCTCCATACTTTTTTTAAAACGTGGCTATGCAGTCAATCCTCCTTCTTATAATTCAAATAGATCAATCACACAGGGCAACAATATTTATATAAACCTATAGTAATGATGGCCAATCTCAAAATTTAATCCCTTAGGATAAAGAAAAAAAGCAGGGACCCCCTGATCCTAAGCAACTACAGACCAGTTTAAAATCTACCATTAATTGCAAAATTAATAGAAAAAACTGTACAAAAACAACTGACTGAGCATTTGGACAACAATAATATACTGTACCCTTCACAACATGAATTCCATAAACATTAAAGCACAGAGACATTGCTGCTCTCACTGACCGATAACATTCTGAGAGGATTTAATAGTGGAAAACACTACATCCTGGTGATGCTAGACCTATCATTTTATTTATTTATTTATTTATTTATTTATTTATTTAAAACTTTTATATACTGGTATTAGTATGCAAACATCATACCGGTTTACATTGTAACTGAGAGATTGAAAATACAAATAACAGGGAGGGGGCTGGGAGGGAGTAAAAAATAAAGTGCAGTGAGTAAGAAGGAAAGGGAACATTAACTTTGAGAGGTAAACAGCAAATTAATTACAAAAGACTATATACAGTATTTACAAGAGGCTATTAATAGTGTATAACAGTGTATAATTTGAGAGACGCTTGTGAGGAGAATGTTCGAGAGGTTGAGAAGAGAAAGGTAAATGGAGACATTTATTCTGGGAAGGCCTGTTGGAAGAGCCATATCTTTAGTTTTTTCCTGAATTTGGAGTAGCATGGCTCAAGTCTGAGTGTAGTCGGGAGGGAGTTCCATTGTTTAGGGCCTGCAATGGAGAGAGCGCGATCCCTTGTAGTAGAGAGGTGGGCTTTTTTGATAGGAGGTACTGTTAGGGTACCTTTGTTGATAGACCGCATGGGTCGGTCAGAGTGTGCGGGGCAAAAGGGTTCATCTAGCCAGTTAGAATTGTAAGAGTAGATGGATTTGTGTATTATGGTTAAGGTTTTAAAGAGGATGCGGGAAGTTATGGGGAGCCAGTGGAGGTCTTTGAGTATGGGAGTGATGTGGTCTGATTTCCGTGAGTTAGCAATAATCCTGGCGATGGCATTTTGGAACATTTGTAGGGGTTTCGTGGTGGAAGCGGGTAGTCTGAGGAGAAGGACGTTGCAGTAGTCTAGCTTAGAGGAGAGAGTAGCTTGGATGACAGTGCGGAAGTCATGATAGTGGAGGAGGGGTCTAAGTTTCTTTATAACATTGAGCTTGAAAAAACCTTCTTTCAGGATGGAGTTGATCTGTTTTTTTAAATTGAGTTGTTGGTCTAAAATTACTCCAAGGTCTCTAACAGAGGGTTGGGATGATATGGAGTTGAATGCTGAGTCATTGGAGATCAGGGGTTTGGGGGGTTGGTGTTGAGAGAGTAGGAGCAGCTCCGTTTTGGAGGAGTTTAAGGCAAGGTGGATGTTAGAAAGGAAGTCATTTATAGAGGCAAGGGTAGTGTTCCAAAATGCAAGGGCATCAGAAAGCGAGTTGTGGATGGGGATAAGGATTTGCACATCGTCTGCGTAGAGGTAGAATTTGAGGCCAAGTTCTGCGAGAAAGTGACAGAGGGGAGTGAGGTAGATATTGAATAAAGTAGAAGAGAGCGAGGAGCCTTGGGGGACACCTTGGGATAAGGGGTAGAGAGCAGATTTGGCATCTCCTATTTTGACGGCAAACTTTCTGTTGGATAAGTAGGATTTGAACCAAAGCAGGGCTAGGCCTGAGATACCTATTTCGGTCAAACGGTTGATGAGGTAGTTGTGATTGATGGTGTCAAAGGCAGCTGAGATGTCGAGAAGGGCAAGGAGGTAGCAGTTGCCCTGATCCATGCCTCTGAGTATATGGTCCGTGAGTGAGAATAGGAGTGTTTCAGTATTGAGGGATTTGCGGAAACCGAATTGGGCAGGATGCAGTAAGTTTTTATTGTCAAGGTATTCAGTAAGTTGGATATTTACAATCTTTTCCATAATCTTGGATATGAAGGGCAAATTTGAGATCGGGCGGAAATTGGAAGGGTCTTTGGGGTTGAGTGAGGGTTTTTAAAAGAGGGGTTTGACACAGTAAATCATTTCATACTTCTGAAAAGACTAGAAGAAATAAGACTACATCTAAAAACTATCGACTGGTTCAGATCATATCTAAGTAACAGATTTTTTCAAGTCCAAATTAAAAATGTAATGTCAGAGAAAATAAATCTTCAAACAGGAGTACCACAAGGATTAGCACTCTCCGCAACACTCTTTAACATTTACCTGCTTCCCATGTGCCATCTACTAGCAGGCCTGGGATCATACACTACATATATGCTAATGACATTCAATTATTACTACCCATTGAAGACACAATCGAAAAATCATTAAACCTAGCTAACATGAACCTAGACATCATCAGTTACTAAACCAAATGGAGCTAGTGATTAATATTGAAAAACAGAATTCCTACATCTAGAATGGAAAAATATGACAGTTATTCAAACGCCAATACAGCTGGGGTCGAGAGAGAGAAAGGAGGGGGTCGAGAGAGAGAAAGGAGCTGGTTGAGAGGGGAGAAGGCATCCTGGCTTTTACCTTGGACATTCATCTGACTATTACCTTCACTTGAGAGGACTGCTTGCGTTGTCACTTCTGTTTCCTTCCGCTGTCGCGCCGCTGACGTCATCGAGGGGAGGGACCGGTAAGGCTAAAACCGGCCCCCCCTGCGGTGCACAGACGGATCGAGAGAGAGAAAGGAGCTGGTTGAGAGGGGAGAAGGCATCCCGGCTCCTACCTTGGACATTCAGCTGACTATTACCTTCACTTGAGAGGCCTGCTTGCGTGGTCACTTCTGTTTCCTTCCGCTGTCGCGCCACTGACGTCATCGAGGGGAGGGACCGGTAAGGCTAAAACTGGCCCCCCCCCTGCGGCACGCAGACGACGCCGGCGCGCTGCCGAAGCCGGGCGCGTGGCTTAGTTTTCTCCAAGTACATGTATGTTTAACTTTTTCTTGAACTGTATTTATCCTTGGAAGCCAACAAACGTGAGTAAATCTGGATTAATCTCTCTCTCTCTTGACCCCCATTAGCAAACTGTTGGACTTAAGGAATAACCAGAGATAATACACAGGAGAAGTGGGCTGTTCCTGGATGTACAATTGGAATGCCGCATACCAATTTCACATCCTCTCCTGTATCGGGCCAAGTTCAATCCCATATTCCATCCTTCTTCCTGTCTACAACAACTGATAATCCGGTGGACAGGGCCGCATTAGAAGTGGACTTAGAGCGAGAGTCTGCTTCTTTGGCCGAAGCCATCTCATTAAGCCCCGGAGCTCCCAATGTCCCTACCCCTCCATTAGTCCTACAAGAATCTGGCATTGTAGAATCTTCTAAAATGAAACCACTTGTAGAAGGACTGGGGATGGGAAACATTGATGCAGGGGGAGGTGAGAGGGGAAAACCTGAAGAGAGTATAAGTTTAATTCCACCTCTCAGTGATAACAATGGATGTGATCTGGGCTGCAATTAAGTCATTAGAGACGGCAATATTAAAGTTGACTAATACTCATTTAGAAGTTCAGAAAAAAATAGTAGAAGTAGAAAGAACAGCCATAGTACATCAGGATAAATTGGAATTGCAAGAACAACGATTGAATAAGATAGAAACTGTCCAATATAATTTAGTTAAAAGTGAGACCTTAAATATGAAGAAATTGGAATTAATGGAAAATAATTTGAGATACTCAAATATAAGAATATTGAATTTCCCATATGTGAGAATGATCTCACCTAAGGATATGTTTAAAGAATATCTTCTACATATATTAAAAATACCAGAACAGGCTATTCCTGCTCTGGTAAAGATTTATTATATTTTGAAAAAATCTACTGTAAGAGCAGAGCAGCCAGGGCAATCTATTGATTTATCTGATGTTTTGGAAACAACTTTGGATACAGTGATAACATCGAGAGAAACTCTGTTTCCTTAAGAAAGAGACACAATCTTGCGTTTATTTTTGCGCAATAGATTGTTAAATTACCATGGCCAACAGATCTGGATTTATCCAGATCTGTCAAGGGCTACACAAATAAGGAGACAGGAGTTTCTCAAATTGAAATCTGGCACCATTGCTAGGGGAGCCAGATTTCTCTTGAGATATCCATGCAAATGCGAAGTGTGGTATAAAGATCAAAAGTATGTTTTTTTTTAAGTTGTGACACTACAGGCATTCCTCTACTCACACCCCCAAAGTGCAGAAAATGTTTGAGAGCAGTGAAATAGAATCGGTTGTTATCTCTTGTTGCCTTGTTTAAATGATGTTATCATATATACCTTTTTTTTCTTCGCTCATATTGATTCTTTATCCAACAGTTTACTAATTTTCTTTAAGATATTGCTGTACTTTGATTATAAGGGTAAAAATTTAAGATTTTACTTGATAATGTTGGATACTTTGTATTAAGAAGTATTTTGCTTGTTATAATTAATGAGAAAATAAAAATAAAGAATTAAAAAAAAAACAAACGCCAATACAGCTAAAAAATAAACAGAAAATAGAAGTAGCCAAAAAAGTATGGAACCTCAGTGTGATAATTGACACGGAACTCAGCCTCAAACAACACGTATCACTAAAAGTCAAAGAAGGATACGCTAAACTTATGGTTCTCAGGAAACTCAAACCTTTACTAACACCTACAAACTTTCGAACAATCCTACAAGCATTACTATTTGCGAGCACCAACTACTGTAATGCCCTTCTTTTAGGATTACCATACACCACATTAAGACCACTCCAAATACTGCAGAACTCTGCCGCAATAATACTTATTGGTAAAAGAAAAAGGCATCACATCATTGAAACTCTAGCAGATTTTGCGCAGCCTTGCATGCGCCCACCCCAGATTTTATAAGATACACGTGGCTACGCTCGTATCTTATAAAATCCAGTGTACTTTTGTTTGCGCCGGTTGCGCAAACAAAAGTACGCGCGCACGTACTTTTTTAAGATCTACCTCAATGGGTGTTTCCTATTATTCGATGAGTATCATTGTCAATATCTGTATTCTGCTCTATGTTTTACTGTTTCGTTGACAACCATGTTTTCCAGTTCAGTGTGATACACTCAATAAAAAAGTTTCCTCAAAAAAAGAGTTTAAAAACCTGGCTTTTTAAACAAGCATTTGTTAGAGAAAACGGAGTCTAGGGGAGTAATGAATATAGGCAGCAGAACACCAGCACACAGCACTTAACTCAATACGTGCGATTTTGTTATTTTATTATACCTTTAACATAAGTAAAATATATAGTTCAATAGAATTATGCATAGATATGTAAAAAAGGACAATATTTAGAACATTCATCAACTAGTCTTTATTATGAAACTTTGTTACTGGTCTTTAATGGCACTTCTTTATAGATAGTATTAATACATACAATCCCCAATATTTTTTTTATTTGCCTTTCTGTAAACGGTTGTGATGGTATATAACTTAACGGTATAGAAAAGCTTTTAAAGAAATAAATCCCATTCAAAAATCACCTGCTGTTCTTTGTAAGTAAGTTCTCTTGCTGACTGAAAATTTGATGTGCTACATAAATTTTAAATCCTCCTCTGAATGAGACATCTTAATCCAATGGTCCACCAGGGGAGCATGCTCTTTCATAGTGTGAATGCAACTAAGATTTCCATTATACATACCCTATAATCTTACATTTTGTTTGGCCAATATAAATAAGTTTACAGGGGCAAATTACTGCATTTACCACTTGGGCCGATTTATAATGTGAAATGTCCCTTTATCCTAAATTCATATTTTAATAATAATTATTAAAGGCTGTGATATTTAATGTGTGGTTACAAATGGAACAATTTCCACAAGAATACTGTCCCAATAGGAGTGTACTGACTCCTCGATTATTTTCCGGATTACAAAAAAACAAATGGTCTCAAAGGGATTTATTTTTTTTAATAGCAAAAACAGAACTCTAAAAATAATTCATCATGCATTAAAATTAGCCAATGTTTATATATAATGTTTTTAATGCCTGAAGTGCGATTTGAATACATAATAGCACATATCTGGTGAATTAGTCCAGGCTTATCGCCAGTGATCAGTGAGTTTTCTCTAGTGGCATATAAAGCCCTCTTAAAGGCTTTGGGGCGGATTTTCAGAGCCCTGCTCGCGTAAATCCGCCCAAAACCGGGCGGATTTACGCGAGCAGGGCCCTGCGCGCCGGGAAGCCTATTTTACATAGGCCTCCCGGCGCGCGCAGAGCCCCGGGACTCGCGTAAGTCCCGGGGTTCTCCGAGGGGGGCGTGTCGGGGGCGTGTCGGGGGGCAGGCCCGGTCGTCGCAGCGTTTCGGGGGCGTGTCGGCAGCGTTTTGGGGGCGGGAACGGGGGCATGGCTACGGCCCGGGGCGGTCCGGGGGCGTGGCCGCACCCTCCGTACCCACCCCCAGGTCGCGGCCCGGAGCGCAGGAGGCCCGCTGGCGCGCGGGGATTTACGCCTCCCTCTGGGAGGCGTAAATCCCCCGACAAAGGTAAGGGGGGGGTTTAGATAGGGCCGGGTGGGTGGGTTAGGTAGGGGAAGGGAGGGGAAGGTGAGGGGAGGGCAAAGGAAAGTTCCCTCCGAGGCCGCTCCGATTTCGGAGCGGCCTTGGAGGGAACGGAGGTAGGCTGCGCGGCTCGGCGCGCGCCGGCTATACAAAATCGATAGCCTTGCGCGCGCCGATCCAGGTTTTTAGCAGATACGCGCGGCTCCGCGCGTATCTACTAAAATCCAGCGTACTTTTGTTTGCGCCTGGAGCGCAAACAAAAGTAGGCTATTCGCGCGGCTTTTAAAATCCGCCCCTTTCTGTATAACCTTATGTGAATATCCATGAGCCAAAAGCATACCATTAATTCCTGAGATCGCTGTTTATATTCTATTGCTGATGTATATAATCTCCTTAATCTCAAAAATGGAATCTGATTCTATTGCTACATAAAGTCAAATTTCAAATTACCGTCTAACGTATTGATCCATGAGATTAATTCAGATAGCAATATTTCAGAGCCTGCCCAAATAAAAAATTAAATCGGAAGCCGATCAATAATGCCGATCAATAATGCTGGAAGCAGAACAAACAGTGTGTCAAGGGATTCTTTATTGATATATTGCCCGACTCGGCCAGAGTCGGGCAATATACCAATAAAGAATCCCTTGACACACCGATCACTACCGTTTGTTCTGCTTCCAAATAAAAAATTATAAAATGTTTCCAAATGATTAAAAATTCAGAATATTTAGAATTGTAAATATATTTCACCCCAGACTCATCCATATAAAGGCAAGCTACTGATGGGGCCAAAAGAGACCTCATCAGTGTGCATTTAAATAAAATTTGTTTTTAATATATGCGTGCATGAAAATATGTGTTATAGGGAGGTGTATGTGAGTAAACAGTTTAAATGTGTTGGTTTTGGTGCAATAGATATCAAGTGTTGTTAAACACTTGTGTTGAATATGGTGCAATGTTCTACTGCTTTATATACAAAGGATATTATATGTAATTATACGTTTTTCAATTGTGCAATGAATTCAAGTTAAAAACTTTCATAATTTTTGTTTTTAATTTGTTGGATTTAATATTTTGTAATTAAAATCTGTTATATATAAATTCCTTCATGTATATGTTATATTTCTGAATTGGAATCTGAACTTGTTTACATTCATGTCTATTTGTACTTGGGGAGGTAGATCTTTAAACAATACGCGATCGCGTACATTTGTTGGCGCACCAGGCGCAAACAAAAGTACGCTGGATTTTATAAGATACGCGTGTAGCCGCGCGTATCCTATAAAATCCGGGATCGGCACGCGCAAGGCTGCCGATTTTGGGCAACCTGCGTGCGCCGAGCCGCGCAGCCTGCCTCCGTTCCCTCCGAGGCCGCTCCAAAATCGGAGCGGCCTCAGAGGGAACTTTCTTTTCGCCTGCCCTCCCCTTCTCCTCCCTTCCCCTGCCTAACCCACCCCCCCGGCCCTATCTAAACCCCCCCCTCTTACCTTTATTTCGTGATTTACGCCTGCCCAAAGCAGACGTAAATCAACGCGCGCCAGCAGTCCGCTGGCGCGTGTTGATTTACGTCTGCATAATCCGACCCGGAGGCTGGTCCGGAGGCCTCGACCACGCCCCCGGGCCGGCGCCATGCCCCCAGCCCCGCCCCCGAAACGCCGCATCCCACCCCCGAAACGGCACGTCATTAGGCCCCGCCCCCCAACACACCCCCGACATGCCCCTTTTCAAAAACCCCGGGACTTACACGAGTCCCGGGGCTCTGCGCGCGCCGGTGGCCTATGCAAAATAGGCGTGCTGGCGCGGGAGGGCCCTGCTCGCGTAAATCCGGCCGGATTTACGCGAGCAGGGGGTTTAAAATCTGCCCCAGTGATTTTTAACCCTGGTAAGTAGTCTATGGGTACATGATCAAACTGATTGACAGGTGAGATAAGGATGACAGCAGCCAATAAGAGTTCACTTCTGGTCTAAGCCCCGCCAATGCCCCGCCCACCCCAACAGAAGTGAATGGGGCATAGCCACGCCCCTTCCACCTCCGACCATCCTCAACCATGCCCCCTCCTGCCCCCAGGCCACAATTATTCTTCCCCCTGGCCCCACCCTAGCTCCACCCATGCTCCTCCCACAGTAGAAGTGAATGAGGAGCCCTCCCACATCCTGCCCCAAAGCAACCCCCCTATGATGTTGCTGGTGGCACCGCACCCACTCTGCCGCAGGCCACACCCCTATGACATCACGAGTATGACATCACCAGAAGTCCATCCCCAAAAACACACCCTCTAGAATGTCATCAGAAAGGGTCCTGTCGCTTTTTTAATGACGACAGTATTAATGGACTCTGGCCGTTTTTGATGATCTCACTGGAAGTACAATCCTAAATCCGCAAAAAATGTGCCCCTAGAACATCCTGACGCCATTTAATGATGACAGAGCCGGAAGTATGCTTTTAAAATGTGCCCCTAGAACATCCTGACGCCTTTTAATGATGACAGAGCTGGAAATATGCTTTTAAAATGCACCCCTAGAACATCCTGATGTCTTTTAATGACGACAGAGCCAGATGTATGCTTTTTTCTAGCCCCCCTCTGTTTTTAAAAGTTACAAGCGGTAACCGCCACCCCGCGGAGTTGGGTCTGTATACGTTTTCACTTTTATTTTAGTTTCACTTGCGCTTTTAGCTATAAGACAAGACTGCAATTAACCCTGTGGTTCACAGGGATAATTGCAGGCTGAGCATGCTCAGTGCACTTAGTGTGCCAGTGTCAGTCAAAGCTTTATAGAAACTTTGACAGAAAGTTTTCCGTACAGGGTTCTATCCTGTGATATCACCCATATGTGAGGACTAACATCCTGCTGTCCTGTGAGAACACCTGTTACAGGTAAGCAACACTTGCTTATTCGTCATAGATTGGCCATTCATTTAGGGGTAGATTTTTAAAAACTGCGCGATCGCGTACTTTTCTTTGCGCAGCAGGCGCAAACAAAAGTACACTGTATTTTATAAGATACGCGCGTAGCCGCGCGTATCTTGTAAAATCCTGGATCGGCGCGTGCAAGGCTGCCGATTTTGGGCAGCCGGCGCGCGCCGAGCCGCACAGCCTGCCTCCGTTCCCTCCGAGGCCGCTCCGAAATCGGAGCGGCCTCGGAGGGAACTCTCTTTCACCCTCCCCTCACCTTCCCCTCCCTTCCTCTACCTAACCCACCCCCCCCCGGCCCTATCTAACCCCCCCCCTACCTTTATCCATGGATTTACGCCTCCCGGAGGGAGACGTAAATCCACGCGCGCCAGCGGGCTGCTGGCGCGCCGAGACCCGACCCGGGGGCGGTTCCGGAGGGCACGGCCACGCCCCCGGAATGCCCCCGGGCCAGCGCCACGCCCCTGGCCCACCCCCCAAATGCCGTGCCATGCCCCCAATGCGGCGTCACTCGGCAACGCCCCCGACACGCCCCTTTTCAGAAACCCCGGGACTTATGCAAGTCCCGGGGTTCTGCGCGCGCCGGCGGCCTATGGAAAATAGGCGTGCCGGCGCGCAAGGCCCTGCTCGCGTAAATCCAGGCGGATTTACGCGAGCAGGGCTTTTAAAATCTGCCCGTTAAAGTGAATGTACATCCCTAATACTATTTTCAAGGTTAGCTCATCTACCATCACAGGTAGAGTAACATCTTGTTTTAGAAGAAACAGATTACTATCATCTATCCTTGTGGAAGGAGGTGCTGCATGTAAAGAATTATGATTCACATTTTTTTCTTCAGCTATCTGTGCTGATGGCATCTGTATTAGTAGTGTGAAAAGAGCTCTATTGAGCAGAAGTTTGTAGTTTTTTAAATGAGAACAGACTACACAGCTTGAATCCACAGCTGCCTATCATTTTATCAAGGTTAATAAATTTGTTAGTTCTTCAAGTTCACTAATGTATTAGGAGCTTCCTTGAATCAGGTATGTAATAAGTGGTATTGCACGTTCTCAGAAAATTATATAGTGAAGACAAAGAATTGGTGAGACAATCTATTTTTTGGTTTTACGAACTTGCAAGTACGGGTGTCATACTGAAGTAGGCACACCCTCACAGTATTGTGCCGTTCAATTTATACATTTTCAGCCTAAACAAGCCCCCTTTTCCCGTCGATAGCAGGGCTGAATTAGCCATGCTGTATGGGAGAGCGTCGCGATCCCAAGTAGGCAGAGTTTTCTCAGCTGAGCACAGAGCTTTTGACTCTGTGCGGCTGTGCGGTCGTGCTCCCGTGTGGGTCCCTCACCTCTTCAGGTTCTTTTTTTCCAAGAGCCCATCACACGCGGGGTTTGTTTCCTCTTCACTTTTTTCCTCACAGGAATTTTTTCGGCTATTTTTCGCATTTTTTGTCTTCTCATATTCTTCCCAGATGGCTCTGAAGCTTTCTGGGTTTAAATATTGCCAATGTGGCAAAATTATGTCCATAACGGATGGACATAATTATTGCTACATTTGCCTAGGCCCGGAGCACGACCAAACGTCGTGCCGCGACTGAGGAAGAATGTCATCACGGGCCCAAAGACACCATGCAGCAAAAATTGAGAAACTACGGACCAGCAATTCGGCCCCACCATCGTTGGTGCACTCTTCACCAGGACCGGCGAAAACTGGTAAGGCCCACTTAAAGCGGACTTCTTCTTTGGGCCCCCTTAGTACCGGGCCAGGGTCTCACACACCCTCAAGCCCTTTAAAAAAGCCAGGGCTCCGGCAGCAGTACTAACTATTGAAGCGGGGGATGCGTCGACATCTCCAGCGCAAATAAAAGAGCCTCACGGAGCGACGCACGGTGCCTCCAAAATGCAGGCATAGAAGCACGGCGTGTCGATAAGACTCGAATCGGCACATATCACATCTACGAAGCATGGATCGGCACACGACGCACCTGCGGCGCCGAAGCCGATACACAGCGCACCTACGGCGTGGACAACAACACATGGAGCACTTATGGTGCACAAGTCAATGCACAGCGCAAAAGCCGGCACATGGAGCACCTAAACCGCTGAAGTTAACGCACAGCACACCTAAGGCGCTGATGATGAAGCACGGTGCATATGGAGCGCATACAGTTCCACACACTATATCTACGATGCTCAAGGCGACGCACAGCACTTCTATGGTGCAGAAGTCAGCGCAAACACAGAAATCAGTGTACGACGCATCAAAGATTAAGACCGCAATACACGAGGTGCAGGAGGTCTTTAGCGAAGACACATTGCAAGTGGACCACACTCCAAAGAAGAGAACAGAAAAGAGAAAACACTCTAATGAGGTCAACTCTGAAGTTGATGTTGAGCAGTTATCTGCTTCGGAATCCCTTTCATCTGGTGGAGCACCACTAAGTGAAAGCTCCTTTTCTAGTATCTCTTCAGTCTCCAGGTCTAAGAGACATTCTCTGGCTCTACAGGTCTCCAATTATATCTTCTACATCCCAGCTAAGGGGAACATTGCCTGAAGATATTTTATTGGCCGCAGTTCCAACAAAAGACCCAAACAAAAGCTGCACATCCCCCACAAGGTACTCTGGCAGCATCGGCAATGACCAGGATCTCAGAAGCCTTCTCTTCTTTTTTCCAAGATCTAGAAAATTCAAAACAACAGCCACTACCGGACTCCCCTCAAGATTTACCATCTTCACCTTTAAGTGTCAAACCTTTGGAACGAGACACGGTGCAGATACCAGCTCCAGTTCTTAGTCCAGATTCCCTGGATTCAATTTATTCTTCCAACTCTTTGACTGGAATGCCATCGGATCCACCGGAAGGCCTACCTGAACCATACTCTCCTCCGGAGGATTTAACATACTCCAAATTTATTGAGAAGGTAGCCAATCTCCTCCAAATAGAAACAGGAAAGGTTCCTGATCCCAGGGCAGAAATGCTGGGAATCCTAAAAATATTTGAATCTCCTCCCAAACCGACTGCCATTCCACCGTTTTTGGTGTTAGACAATGCGCTCTTCAAGATCTGTAAAAACCCCTTTTCAACAACGGCAACTTCCAGGAAGATTGATATCAAGTATAAAATGCGTAATTCCACAATTTATACTACTTCTCAACTGCCACACCATTTTATTGTGGTAGAATCAGCTTTGTCCAAAGCAAAACATTTGAAACTACATTTGAATGCTCCACCTGGCCGTGACAACAAATGTCTGGATGACTTTGGAAAGAAGGTGTACCACTCTTCCATGCTCGCAACCAGGATACAACTCCATCAATTCTATACAACACAGTTTCTCACAGGACAAGCAGGATGGTAGTCCTCACATATGGGTGACATCAACAGGATGGAGCCCAATCACGGAAAACTTCTGTCAAAGTTTCCAAAACTTTGAATGGCCCCTACTGGGCATGCCCAGCATGGCACTAACCCTGCAGCCAGCAGGGGTCCCCCTTCAGTCTTATTTGAAAGCTATAGGCAGTGCCGAAAAATAAAACAACAAAACGTTACAAACCCAACACCGTGGGGTGGTGGGCGGGTTTCGTGAGGTCCTGTAAGAACACCTGTTACAGGTAAGCAACATTTGCTTTCTCACAGGACAAGCAGGATGGTAGTCCTCACATATGGGTGAGTACCGAGCTGAGGATGTCCGAACATGCACCAAATGTACAAAACGGCGTGCAACAGGCACAACAACTGAGGTGGAATTTGGTAGAGGGCATCTTGAACCCCACCGGGCAGGCGGAAGGGTGTTGGTACGTCACGTTGGAAATAGGTTACGCAGGACAGACTGGCTGAAGATGGAATCTTGTCTTCCGGCTTTGTCCAAGCAATAGTGGGCTGCGAAGGTATGGCGAGAGCTCCACGTGGCAGCCCGGCAAATGTCAGGAAGCGGCACCGATCTTAGGTGTGCTACTGAAGTCGCCATGGCCCTCACAGAGTGTGCTTTAACACAGTTTTGAAAAGGAATGCCTGCTTGCTGGTAGCAAAAAGATATGCAGTCCGCCAACCAGGAGGAGAGAGTTTGCTTACCCACAGGTTGCCCTAATTTGTTGGGATGGAAGAGACGAATAACTGAGTGCTCTTCCTGTGGGCAAGTGTACGGTCTAGATAGAAAGCTAGAGCCCGTTTGCAGTCAAGGGTATGCAGAGCCTGTTCCCCTGGAGTGGAATGGGGCCTAGGAAAAAATGTAGGTAGTATGATGGATTGATTAATGTGAAACTCTGAAACTACCTTGGGTAAAAACTTAGGGTGAGTGCGGAGTACTGCCCGGTCCTGCAGCAGTTTAGTGTAAGGCGGATAGGTAACTAGGGCCTGTAACTCACTAACCCTGCGAGCTGAAGTGATAGCTAAAAGGAAAATCACTTTCCAGGTGAGATATTTTAGGTCACAGGAGTGAAGAGGCTCGAATGGTGGTTTCATGAGCCGACCAAGAACCAGGTTAAGGTCCCAAGAAGGTGCCGGAGAACGTAAAGGTGGCTTGATATGGAGCAAGCCCTTTAAAAATCATGTTACGAGGGGTTGTACTGATATAGGAACATCCCCGACACCTTTATGGAAGGCAGCTACCACACTGACATGCATTCTGATGGAAGAGGTTTTTAGACCTGACTCTGACAAATGCCAGAGATAGTCCAAAAACCTTGGGATTGGACGGGAAAAGGGATCAAGGGACTGTGAAGTGCACCATGATGTGTACCTTTTCCATTTATAGGAATAAGATTTTCTTGTGGAAGGCTTTCGGGAAGCAATCAGGACACGAGAAACCGAATCTGAAAGGTTAAGTGGTTGAAGGATTAACCTTTCAACATTCATGCCATCAGGGACAAGGCCTGAAGATTGAGATGACATAGGCATCTATCGCTTTGAGTGATCAGATGCGGGTCCATTCCCAAAGGAATGTGCCTGGGGATGGAGAGATCCTGGACTATGGGAAACCACACTTGGCGTGACCAGTGAGGTGCTATCAGGATCATGGTTCCTTTGTCCTGACGTAGCTTCACAAGAGTCTTCAAAAGAAGAGGAATTGGAGGGAATGCATAGAGCAGACCGGTTGCCCACGAGAGGGAGAATGCATCTCTGGGCTGAGAGCGCTTGCTCCGAATTAGGGAGCAGTAATTGTCCACTTTGTGGTTCTGAGGGGACGCAAAGACGTCCATCGGGGGGTATCCCTATTGGCGAAAGATTGAGGTCGCTACCGAGGGGTTGAGAGACCACTCGTGTGGCTGGAAGACGTGACTCAGTTTGTCTGCCAAGACATTGTCCACTCCCGGCAAGTAGGTGGCCCTGAGGTACATCGAGTGGGAGAGCGCTTCCGACCAAATCTGCACAGCTTCCTGACACAGAAGGAAGGAGCCTGTGCCTCCATGCTTGTTGATGTACCACATGGCCACCTGGTTGTCCGTCTGAATCAGGATGACGTGATATGAGAGGTGTTCCTGAAAAGCCCTGAGAGCATATCGCATTGCTCGAAGTTCTAGGAAGTTTATTTGATGTTTGGCTTCCCCTGGAGGCCAAGACCCTTGTGTCTGTAGATTGTTCACGTGGGCTCCCCACCCGAGGTGGGAAGCATCGGTGGTGAGAATAAGTTGAGGATCTGGCACTTGAAAGGGCAGTCCCTGGAGGAGATTGTTGTGATCTTTCCACCAGGCGAGAGACAGACGGAGTGAGTCGGTGATGTGGACAATGGTCGACAGAGGCTGAACAGCTTTATTCCATTGTGACCTCAGAGTCCAATGCATGAGCCTCATGGCCAGGCGGGCCATTGGTGTGACATGGACTGAGGACGCCATGTGTTCTAAAAGGACGAGGAATTGGCGAGCTGTTGCTGTATGCTGAGACTGCAACTGGTGAGCGAGAGACACGAGGGTTAGCGCTCGTTGTTGAGGTAGATAGGCTTTTACCTGCAAGGTGTCCAAGTCTGCCCCAATGAACAACAAGGTTTGAGATGGGACTAAATAGGATTTTTCGTAATTGACAAGAAATCCTAGAGAAATTAGAGTATTTAGGGTCAAATCGAGGGATGACCGACCATATGTGAGGACTACCATCCTGCTTGTCCTGTGAGAAAGCAAATGTTGCTTACCTGTAACAGGTGTTCTCACAGGACCTCACGAAACCCGCCCACCACCCCACGGTGTTGGGTTTGTAACGTTTTGTTGTTTTATTTTTCGGCACTGCCTGTAACTTTCAAATAAGACTGAAGGGGGACCCCTGCTGGCTGCAGGGTTAGTGCCATGCTGGGCATGCCCAGTAGGGGCCAGTCAAAGTTCTGGAAACTTTGACAGAAGTTTTCCGTGATTGGACTCCATCCTGATGATGTCACCCATATGTGAGGACTAACATCCTGCTGTCCTGTGAGAACACCTGTTACAGGTAAGCAACATTTGCTATCTCTTTGAGTCCCTAGAAAAGCTGCGTCCAATTTGTTTATCAGATGACAAGACACTTCCACAACCCTTTTTGGATATAGAGGAAGGTCTCAGACACTTTCTACGGTCAATATATGAGTCATATAGCTGCCAGACATCTCGCTTGGCTTAGAGCAAGCGCAATTCGACTGGACTAACACAAAAAACTTGCTGATATTCCATGCACAGGAGACAATCTCTTAGGAGATAAATTTGGAGACACCGTCTCTCATTTGAAAGAACAAAGTGCTGCAGTACTTTCTTTAACAACTCCAGCAGAGTCTCACAAACCTCAACAGAGATTCTATCCTTGCCATCGTCGGTATTATACAAAACCATACAATAGACCCTATTCTCAATACAGACCTCAATCATATGTCCCTCACAGAAATACATCTCAGCCTGCTTCAAGGGCCATCCTAGACAGCAAAGTCAACAAAAACAAATGCCAACACCCCAACAAAAACAGCCATCGTCTTTTTGAAATTGATACAGCCACCATCACCACCAGATTTCATAGGAGGATGCCTTCAATTTTTTCTGAACAACTGGGAGTCTCTCAATGGGTTCTCAATATCATAAAGAATGGTTATCCCCTAGACTTTCAATCCACCCCCTCTCTTCCTCATATCCCTCCGACTCGGATGGGAAAGTCTCATGCAACATCCCTTGCAGCGGAGTTGGCCAGTCTACAACTTCAACAGTCCATACATATTATTTTCCCTTATCAACATCATCAGGGGTTCTATTCCCAATACTTCCTCATTCCCAAGAAGTCAAGGGATCTGCGACCCATTCTGGATCTCCCATCACTCAACAAACATATTCAGAAATTGAAATTCAAAATGACTTCTCTCAAGAACATATTACCGCTGATCGAGCGCAATGATTGGCTATGTTCCATCAATCTAAAGGATGCATATTCCCATATACCAATTCACCCATCTTCTTCGCGTTACCTCTGTTTTCAGGTGCAGAATACACATTACCAGTACAAAGTTCTGCCCTTCAGCCTATCTTCAGCCACAAGGGTATTCACAAAGTGCCTAGCAGTGGTGGTGGCTCACCTTGGAAATCTTCGATTCAAATATTTCCTTATCTGGATGAATGGTTGATAGTAGCGTTGGATCTGTCTTCACTAGGGATGTGAATCGTTTTTTGACGATTTAAAATATCGTCCGATATATTTTAAATCGTCAAAAAATCATTAGGGCCATGATACAATACCAATTCCCCCGATTTATCGTTAAAAAATCGTAAATCGGTGGAAGGGGGAGGGCAGGAAAACCGGCACACTAAAACCCCCTAAAACCCACCCCCGACCCTTTAAATTAAATCCCCCACCCTCCCGAACCCCCCCCCCCCAATGCTTTAAATTACCTGGGGATCCGGCGGTGGTCCAGAACGGCGGCGGTCCGGAACGGCCCCCTCAATAGAATCGTGTTGTCTTCAGCCGGCGCCATTTTTCAAAATGGCCACCGCAAAATGGCGGCGGCCATAGACAAAAACGATTCGAAGGAGGAGGTCGTTCCGGACCCCCGCTGGACTTTTGGCAAGTCTTGTGGGGGTCAGGAGGCCCCCCCAAGCTGGCCAAAAGTTTCCTGGGAGTCCAGCGGGGTTCCGGGAGCGATTTCTTGCCGCGAATCGTTTTCGTACGGAAAATGGCGCCGGCAGGGGATCGAGTGCAGGAGGTCGTTCAGCGGCGGTCCGGAACCCCCGCTGAACGACCTCCTGCAGTCGATCTCCTGCTGGCGCCATTTTCCGTACGAAAACGATTCGCGGCAAGAAATCGCTCCCGGAATCCCGCTGGACTCCCAGGAAACTTTTGGCCAGCTTGGGGGGGGGCCTCCTGACCCCCACAAGACTTGCCAAAAGTACAGCGGGGGTCCGGAACGACCTCCTCCGTCGAATCGTTTTTGTCTATGGCCGCCGCCATTTTGCGGCGGCCATTTTGAAAAATGGCGCCGGCTGAAGACAACACGATTCTATTGAGGGGGCCATTCCGGACTGCCGCCGTTCTGGACCACCGCCGGATCCCCAGGTAATTTAAAGCATTTGGGGGGGGTTCGGGAGGGTGGGGGATTTAATTTAAAGGGTCGGGGTGGGTTTTAGGGGGGTTTAGTGTGCCGGCTCACGATTTTAACGATTTTTCACGATAGTTTACACACCCAAACGGCAACAATACGATTCCCTCCCCTCCCAGCCGAAATCGATCGTTAAGACGATCGAGGACACGATTCACATCTCTAGTCTTCACCGAAGGACCCTGGGTTTTCTAGTCAACTACGAAAAGTCTCACCTGCATCCTACTCAAATTCTTCAGTTCATAGGTGCTCTCATCAATACTGTGGAGCAGAGAGCCCTGTGGACAGAAGACATAATCTTACAAAATTAGCGCACAGCTTACTTCACAAGAACGAAGCATCAGCATGCCAGATTCTACAACTTCTGGGACATATGGCAGCAGCGATCTATGTAGTTCCCCACACCAGACTACACATGCGCCGCTTACAATGGGGTCTAAAGATCTACTGGTCTCAATTTTTACAACCACTTACAAGATCCAAATTACCAACGCAATGAAGGAGGATATTCGCTGGTGGCTCTCACTCAGCAACCTTTCCTCGGGGGCCCCCTTCCGTTTACCCCCTCATCAGCTCACGCTCACCACAAATGCATCCAGGAAAGGTTGGGGAGCCCACCTGGATGGCCTAAAAACACAACGTGTGTGGACTCCTCAGGAGTCTTCATATCAAATCAATCTGCTAGAGTTACGAGCTATTTGGAAAGCTTTGCAGACGTTCGCAGTTCAAATACAAGGACTAAGTCTAATGGTGACAACCAAGTAGCCATGATTTATATAAACAAGGAAGGAGGGTCCGGTTCCTGTACACTGTGTTAAGAAGCAACTCGAATTCTCCACTGGGCCATCATGGCCCAGGTATTCATTCAAGCCACTTATCTTCCGGGTCTAGACAACGTAATTGCAGATCGTTTAAGTCGAATTTTTCATCCACACGAATGGACTTTAAATCCGGAAGTGGAAATAAGCATTTTTCAGCAATGGGGGTTTCCCATAATAGATCTCTTTGCTACAGAGACAAACAGACAAGTCCAAACCTTCTGCTCCATTTATCCAAGCAACCTACGGTTAGCTCCCGATGCCTTTCTCATTCCATGGACACCAGGCTTCATGTACGCTTATCCTCCCATTCCACTCATCTCTCGCACGATTCAGAAATGCATTCAAGATGTATTGGACATGATTCTCATTGCCCCAGCATGGCCAAGACAGCTATGGTACGCGTACCTCATGAGACTTTCCATATGTCCACCGATAACACTCCAAAACCTTCCACGACTTCTGACCCAGGAAGGGGGCTCTCTACTTCATACAATGAATCAATCACTTGGAGATTGAAAGGCAAATACTAATCCATTTAGGCTTAAATTCACAGGTAGAAGATATCCTTATTGCTTCAGGGAAACCTTCAACCAGACGCAATTACAAGGGAAAATGGCTCCAGTACTTGAATTGGTGTACTCCAAAAAATATAAATCCTTTTTCATCTACTGCCATTCAACTTTTACAGTACCTGCACACACTTTATGAGGCAGAATTATCCACCGCCTCGGTACGAGTTCACATCAGTGCAATAGCAGCCTTTCATGAACCCTTTAACAAACTTCCAATTTCCAATCACCCATTAATCTCCAGATTCATGAAGGGTATGTTACGACTTCGTCCACCGGTGACTAAATCACCAATACCATGGGACTTAAATGTGGTTTTGGAACAACTAATGCTTCCTCCCTTTGAACCATTGGACTCCAGCCACATTAAATATATAACATGGAAGACAGTGTTCTCATCACTATAAATCTGCATGACGAGTCAGTGAACTCCAAGCCTTGGTTCACTATTCTCCTTATCTAGAATTCTACCATGACAAGGTAACCCTTCGTCCTCACCCTTTCTTTTTGCCGAAGATAGTATCGTTTTTTCATATCAATCAAACTATAACTCTACCGATTTTCATGCCGAAACCTCATTCTAATGAAATTGAAAAGCTTTTGCATACACTAGACTGTAAAAGACAATTAGCTTATTATAAACAAAGGACTCAATCCACTTCGAGACCTTCCCAGCTGTTTCTCTCTTTTAACCCGAATAACCCTGGACAACCAGTCTTCAAATGGACTATAACTAGCTAGTTATCACAATGCATACTATTTTGCTATAATAAACATTCCATCAAACTTATCTCAAAGTCTCAGGTGCACCAGATCCATGCCACGGCAGCATCAGTTGCCCATCTAAACAAAGTTCCCTTAACTGAAATATGTAAAGCGGCAACATGGTCATCCATTCATACCTTCACATCTCACTATTGCCTGCACCAACAGACGACCTCTGATGCAGCATTGGGCACAGCAATCTTATCAACACTGAAATAGAAATAAGACTGTCTACTATTTCAAAAGGTTGTTGTCTATCACTTCAAAGACATATTTACATGGGACACAACCAGGGAGCTTGGGACTCCCATATAGCATGGCTAATTTAGCTCTGCTATCGACGTGAAAAAGCAAGTTTGCTTGCCGTAAACGGTGTTTCCGTAGATAGCAGGATTAATTAGCCATGTGTTCCCTCCCTCCTCCCTAGACATTCGTACCAATGTTACACATAATGTGCTAACTCGCCTCTCGCTTGGCTACAAAGAAACTGAAGAGGTGAGGGAACCACGCGGGAACACGACTGTGCAGCCATACAGAGTCAAAAGCTCTGTGCTCAGCTGAGGAAACTCCGCTTACTTGGGATCGCCACGCTGTCCCATACAGCATGCTAATTCATCCTGCTATCTACGGAAACACCGTTTATAGTAAGCAAACTTGCTTTCCCCTCCCCAATAACTTCCTCTGTGTTTTTACAATTCCCCTTTTTCTATCATTCCCCAGTTCCTTATCTTGTCTGTCCAGGTGATGCTCAGCTCATGCCCACCTCTTTTCTTTACCTTGCCCCTTGTTTCCCAATTAGTTATATCCTTATCTTCTTGGGGTCCAGTAGCCAATTACTGAGCCCCTTTGTCCATGCAGCTGACCCATGCTGGTCTCATGCTTAAACTCATATCCTGTCCTGGCTCCTTCTGCTTGTTCAATCCTGTTCCTGACTCCCTTCCCCCTTTCTCTTGTGTATGTGTAAATGCCCTTGCTAAAGCCAGGTGTGGGGAGGGGTACAGTCTTATCTCTGCTTGCTACCTTCCAACTGCTAAGGGAGCAGCATTCCTTTCTTTCTGACAATCATTATTCACATATTCCCTCCCCTGTCTGTGTTCCACTTCAATTCTCTTACATAGAAACATAGAAGTGGCGGCAGAAGAAGACCATATGGCCCATCCAGTCTGCCCAGCAAGCTTTCACAGTTATTTTTCTCATACTTATCTGTTACTCTGACCGCTGAGGTCAGAGCCCTTATTGGTAACGTTTTGGTTCTAATTTTCCTTCCAACCCTGCCATTGATGTAGAGAGCAGTGCTGGAGCTGCATAAAAGTGAAGTATCAAGCCTAATTGGTTAAGGGTAGTAACTTCTGCAATAAGCAAGCTACTCCCCCACTTATTTGTTTACCCAGCCTGTGCAATTTAGTCCTTGTTGGCTGTCTTAATATAAATCCTCTTTTCTTCATTCCCCCTGCAATTGAAGCAGTGAGCTGCACTGTATATATATTCAAAGTGAAGTATTGGTTCGGGATAGTAACCGCCGCAACAAGCAAGCTACTCCCATGCTTATTTGTTTTCCCAGACTATGCAATTCAATCCTAGTTGGTAGTTGTCTGAATGTAAATCCTCTTATCTTCATTCCCCCCTGCCGTTGAAACAGTGAGCTGCACTGTATATGTATTCAAAGTGAAGTATCAGGCTTAATTGGTTCGGGGTAGGAACTGCTGCAACAAGCAAGCTACTCCCTTGCTTATTTGTTTACCCAGACTATGCAATTCAATCCTTGTTGGTAATTGTCTGAATGTAAATCCTCTTATCTTCATTCCCCCCTGCCGTTGAAGCAGTGAGATGCGCTGTATATGTATTCAAAGTGAAGTATCAGGTTTAATTGGTTAGGGGTAGTAACCGCCGCAAGCTACTCCCACGCTTATTTCTGAATGCAAATCCTTTGTCCCACATTTCTCTTGCCGTTGAAGCATAGAGCAATGTTGGAGTCGCATTAACCGTGTGTATGTTTATTGAATAAGGGTATTAATCACCAGGAAGTAGCTTTCATTCCCGCAAGCCACCCACATGCCTCTTCTCTTCATTCACATCCTCGAGACTTTATAGATCCACAGTGTTTATCCCACGCCCCTTTGAATCCTTCACAGTTTTAGTCTTCACTACTTCCTCCGGATGGGCATTTCAGGCATCCACCCCCCTCTCCATGAAGAAATACTTCCTGACATTGGTTCAGAGACTTCCTCCCTGGAGTTTTAAATCGTGACCTCTGGTTCTGCTGATTTTTTTGTAACGGAAAAGGTTTGTCGTTGACTTTGGATCATTAAAACCTTACAAGTATCTGAAGGTCTGTACATTTCAACCCTGCTCCTCCTTTCCTCCAGGGTATACCTATTTAAATTCTTCAATCTCTCCTCATAAGGCATTCGATGAAGACCCTCCACCTTTTTGGTCGCCCTTCTCTGGAACACCTCCATCCTGTCTCTGTCCCTTCGGAGATACAGTCTCCAGAACTGAGCACAGTACTCCAGGTGAGGCCTCACCAAGGACCTGTACAAGGGGATAATCACTTCCCTTTTCTTACTCGATATTCCTCTATGAGGCCCAGCATTCTTCTGGCTTTAGCTATCACCTTGTCACATTGTTTCGCCAACTTCAGATCATTAGACACTATCACCCCAAGGTCTCTCTCCTGCTCCATGCACATCAGCCCTTCACCCCCCATTGAATCGATTTCTTTCAGATTTCCACTCCCCATATGCATGACTCTGCACTTCTTGGCATTGAATCTCAGCTGCCATATCTTCGACCAGTCTTCCAGCTTCCTTAAATCCCATCTCATTCTCTCCACTCCTTCGGGCGTGTCCACTCTGTTGCAGATCTTAGTATCATCCGCAAATAGACAAACCTTACCTTCTATCCTGTCCGCGATGTCGCTCACGAAGATATTGAACAGGACCAGTCCCAACACTGACCTTTGCGGCACTCCGCTCATCACCGCTCTCTCTTCCGAGTAAGAACCATTTACCATCACACATTATATTCTGTCCTTCAACCAGTTTGATATCCAGGCCACCACCTTAGCATTCACTCCCAAGCTTCTCATTTTATTCATTAGCCTCCTGTGTGGGACCATATCAAAGCTTTGCTAAAATCCAAGTAGATGATATCGAGCGCTCTTCCTCGATCCAATTCCTTAGTCACCCAATCAAAAAAGTATATCAGATTCATCTGACAGGACCTTCCCTTGGTGAAACCATGCTGTTTCTGGTCCAGCAATTCTGCTGCTTGTAGATAGTTCACTATTCTTTCCTTCAGCAGCGACTCCAATACTTTTCCCACCACCGAGGTGAGGCTAACTGGCTTGTAGTTTCCAGCCTCCTCTCTGCTCCCACTCCAGTGAAGAGGGACCACAGCCGTCCTTCTCCAATCACTCGGCACCACTCCCGTTTCCCAGGGATCTACTGAACAGGTCACGCAGAAGATCCGCCAGCACATCTCTGAGCTCTTTCAGTATCCTGGGATGAACCTCATCAGGCCCCATGGCTTTGTCCACTTTCAGTTTTCCTAGTTCTTCCCATACATTCTTTTCCGTAAACTGAGTTTCATCCATTCCACTCCCCTCCTGTTTCTTGTTAACTAGCGTCGGTCCTTCTCCGGGGTCTTCTTTAGTGAACACCGAACTGAAGTATTCGTTTAATATTTCTGCCATTTCTTCATCTGTCTCCACCCATTGATCCTTTTCACCTTTCAATTTCACTATACCACTTTAGACTTTTCTCCTTTCACTGATGTATCTGAAAAATGTTTTATCACCTTGCTTTACCTCTTTGGCAATCCTTTCTTCTGCTTGACTTTTCACTTTCTTGATTACTTTCTTCGTCTCCCTCAGTTTTACCACATAGTCTTCCTTGTGATCCTCCCTTTGGGATCTTTTATATTTCTTAAATGCTGTTCTTTTAACTTTTATTTTATCAGCCACCTACTTTGTGATCCAGATAGGTTTCATTCTCTTCTTGCTTTTCTTTACTTTTCTAACATATATATTAGTCGCTTCAGTAATTGCTCCTTTTAGTTTGACCCACTGTTGTTCCACATCTCTCGTTTTCTCCCATCCTTCTAGTTCTTCCTCCAGGTATTTCCCCATTTCAACAAAGTCCGTGTTTTTGAAACATAAAACCCTGGTCTTCGTGTGACTTCTCCGTATCTATTAGTGATATGAAACCATACCGTTTGATGATCACTGGTGCTGAGGTGGGCACCCACCCGGACATTAGAGACATTATCTCCATTAGTGAGCACTAAATCGAGTATAGCTCCCTCCCTCGTAGGCTCCATTACCATTTGTTTTGAACAGAGCCACTTGCAGGGCATCCACTATCTCTCTACTACTGTTAGATTCCGCAGAAGGGATTCTCCAGTTTACATCCGGTAGATTAAAATCTCCAACAATCACCACTTCTCTCTTCTTACTCATCTTTTGGATGTCTTCAATCAGATCTCTGTCTAGTACTTCTATTTGATTTGGAGGCCTGTAAACCATGCCAATAAAAACAGATGTTCCATCATCTTTTTTTAGGATGGCCCATAAAGCTTCTTCTTTGCCCCATCTTCCCTGCAGCTCAGATGCTTGGATATTGTTTTTGACATAAAGAGCCACTCCTCCCCCTTTTCTGTCCTCTCTGTCCTTTCTTAATAAGTTATATTCTGGTTTGGTAGTATCCCAATCATGTGAATCCGTGAACCACGTGTCCATGACAGCAACAATGTCCAAGTCTGCCTCCACCATTAGGGCTTGCAGGTTTGGGATTTTATTGCCCAAACTACGAGCATTTGTGCACATAGCTTTCCAGCTGTTCTGGTACAGGTTAATGTTTTTCTTGGACTCACTGTGGGACTTATTTAGCTGACTCTTGTTATCCACCTTGCCTTTTTTAATTGCATTTGTATTTGTATTTGGGGAGGTGACATTCTAATGTCCTACTGTCACTGAATAGCATTTCTGCTGGCTGATGATCCTGGGAGGCTTATAACTGTAGTGTTTCCCTCGCAGAGAGTTCCCAGATTAGTGCCTCTGATGACAGAGTCATCCAGCATAGTGAGATTTTTCTTTTGGTTACTGATTGTATTATGGAATTTCTGTGTGCATTGGGTTTCTTCTTTCTTTTCAGATAACACTTTAATCACTTTCTCAAGAACTTCAGTATTTAACACAGAGAAGCTATTTTGTACTTATGTCATTTCATACAGTGTGTGTCTCTGCATCACAGGTCTAATTCTACTAGAGCCCACTGTAATCCCGTTGTTTTTTTGAGTTCCTTAATGCCCTCTGTGAGTGGGTGGGTAGACTTGTGGGCTGCACAGCTGTGGGTCACAGGTCGTATCCTACCGGATCCCACTGTAAACCCCTTTTTCATTGACTTTTGGTTTTTCTGTGGTAATGGGGAATTAATTCCTGAGTAATGTAAAGTGGGTGAAACTTTCTTTATTGCATCTAATTCAGCTTTAACTTCAGCCAGCTCCTTTTTCAAGGAAGAGAGTTCTAAGAAAATGGGGCAATCCCTAAGTTTCCAGATGATTTCCCTCAGAATAAAGGCTCCACAATAGTTACATTGGATAGTCCTCATTTGGTAAATTTTTTTGATGGATAACACCTAAGGAAATATCAATTTACTAATTTATCTTGTTGCCAATTATGTATTTAGGCAGAGTATATCAGAAAAACAAACCTAGGGGTGGGTGGGCAGATGGGCAGGGTGGGAGGGAAACAGTTAACCCTTGGTCAAGGTTGTTCTCAGGACTTTGTATCTGCAATTGAGTTTGATAAGACCCTCCCCCTGATTGGCTTACTAAGTTAAACTTTTACTTTGCTGGACACAAGAATCTTTTGTGTTTCCTGTCTCCTGGCTAAGCACAGCCCAAAGTATCAGATTGACCCCTGGGACAAAATAGCTCACTCTCAAGTTTCAATAGCAAATCTGAACCTTATAAACAGTACAAGGCACAAGGTTTGGCAAATAGACAGCTCTATTACATTAAAGCACAGGTAAATAAATAAAATTGCATTTAGATTCAGCAGTGGTTCTGGTTCCTTAGAATCCCAGCTCTAAAGAGTTTTACTTTGCCAGCATGTACTATGGCTGAGCAAATCCAATTAGCCCCACCCCAAATGGTTAGAACTCTGTCTGCTCTGGTTTTTTACTACTAAGCCAGTCAAACTAGCACCCGTTCAGGTTTCAATAGCAAATCTGCCCCTTACAAACAGTACAAGGCCCAAACTTTGGCAAATAAACAGGTCTATTACATTAAAGCACAGGTAAATAAATAAAATTGCACTTAGATTCAGCAGAGGTTCTGGTTCCTTAAAATCCCAGCTCCAAAGAGTTTTTCTTTGCCAGCATGTACTATGGCTGAGCGAATCCAATTAGCCCCACCCCAACTGGTGAGAACTCTGTTCTGGTTTTTACTTCTAAGTATTATGGATTGGCTCCTCTAGAGGGGAGGAGCAAGCATTCTCACAGGACAAGCAGGATGGTTGTCCTCACAAATGGGTGACATCGAGGATGGAGCCCACCACGGAAAACTTCTGTCAAAGTTTAACAGAACTTTGACTGGCCCCTACTGGGCATGCCCAGCAAGGCACTGACCCTGCAGCCAGCAGGGGTCTCCCTTCAGTCTTCTTTTTTCCGCGCAGCAGTTGCCACGCGGTGAAAGGAGCTCTCTTACCACGTTCCTGACAGGAATTCGGTACTTTTCTTTCCGAAGAAAATTTGCCCCTCAGGCGTCTCCCTTTGACAAATTTTTGTCACCTTCGCGGAAACCGGTAAGTTTTTTGCCTTTTTTTCCTCGACTACCGTCGAATTTGGCCCTCGAGGCCTGTTGGCACTTACCGAGCCCGCGACTAAATTTGGCCTTAAGCCATGGCGACGGGGTTCCGTCGATGTCCGGATTGTACCCGGACTATGTCAATCACAGACCCCCATAGGGTTTGTGTTTTGTGTTTGGGTAGTGAGCATGATGTCCTGACTTGCACCAAATGTGCCCTAATGACACCTAAGGGTCGCAAGGCCAGGATGGAGAAGATGGGGCTCCTCTTCCATGCACCCACCCCAACGCCATCGATAGCATCGACGTCATCGGAACCGGCACCGTCGAAATTGCACCACCATCGTCAACCCTCCGGTGACCGTCCACCATCGATGACTTCTCGGCCGTCGACTCCTGTCCCCTCCCCGGATGGGCGAGGAGACCGGAAGGACAAGCATCGTCATCGATGGCACAAGTCTCGGCCTGTCGAGGATCCACAGTCATCGACCTCTGAACAGGCCGAACCACCGACTAAGAGGCCTCGATCAGACTTGGCACCGTCCACGTCTCGTTCGCAGGCATCGAGGAAACCCTCACCCTCTCGGGGTGTGGGAGCCGTGATCCCACCGGTTACGGTGGTCCCTCCGGCTCTGCCTCAGCCTCCCTCTCTGTTACGGCTGTGGCTGCTGTGCAACCGCCTCACCACCAGGGGTCCCTCTAGAGCTGGCTTTCCTGACAGGCCCAGTCCATCTCCTCTGTCCACTCTATGCTCTGGGTGTGCCCTTATAACCCTGCCTGACAGTTGCCTCGGTGCTTCGGCATCGAGCTCACCTGGGCTCCCTGCTCTAGCCTGCCTTGCGTGGCCTTCGGGCCTTCTACCTTGTCTTGCCTTGCCCTGCCTTCGGGCCTTTCCTTTCCTTGCCTTGCGTGGCCTTCGGGCCTTTCCTTTCCTTGCCTTGCGTGGCCTTCGGGCCTTTCCTTGCCTTGCCTTGCGTGGCCTTCGGGCCTTCTACCTTGTCTTGCCTTGCCCTGCCTTCGGGCCTTCTGTCTTGCCTTGCCTTGCGCGGCCTTCGGGCCTTCTGTCTTGCCTTGCCTTGCGCGGCCTTCGGGCCTTCTGTCTTGCCTTGCCTTGCGCGGCCTTTGGGCCTTCTGTCTTGCCTTGCCTTGCGCGGCCTTTGGGCCTTCTGTCTTGCCTTGCCTTGCGCGGCCTTTGGGCCTTCTGTCTTGCCTTGCCTTGCGCGGCCTTTGGGCCTTCTGTCTTGCCTTGCCTTGTGCGGCCTTCGGGCCTTCTGTCTTGCCTTGCGCGGCCTTCAGGCCTTCTGTCTTGCCTTGCCTTGCGTGGCCTTCGGGCCTTCTGTCTTGCCTTGCCTTGCGCGGCCTTCGGGCCTTCTGTCTTGCCTTGCCTTGCGCGGCCTTCGGGCCTTCTACCTTGTCTTGTCTAGCCTAGTCTTGGTGGCCTTCGGGCCTTCGGTCTTGCCTTGCCTTGCCTTGCGCGGCCTTCGGGCCTTCTACCTTGTCTTGTCTTGCCCTGCGCGGCCTTCGGGCCTTCTACCTTGTGCTGTGTATGGTCTTCGGACCTTCTGCCCTGCCCTGCCTTGCTTACTGTGCATGCGGTCCTACGGGCCCTCTGCTCTATTGTCTGTGTGTGTTTGGCCTACGGGCTCTCTGCCCCGCTTGCGGTGTGTGGCCTACGGGCCTTCTGTGTGTGTGTGTGGCCTACGGGCCTACTGACCTGCCTTGACCCGCTTACGGTGTGTGGCCTACGGGCCTTCTGTGTGTGTGTGTGGCCTACGGGCCTACTGACCTGCCTTGCCCCGCTTACGGTGTGTGGCCTTCGGGCCTTCTGTGTGTGTGTGTGGCCTACGGGCCTTCTGACCTGCCTTGCCCCGCTTACAGGTGTGTGGCCTACGGGCCTTCTGTGTGTGTGTGGCCTACGGGCCTTCTGACCTGCCTTGCCCCGCTTACGGTGTCTGGCCTACGGGCCGTCTGTGTGTGTGTGGCCTACGGGCCTTCTGACCTGCCTTGCTCTGCCGCCTGCCCTGACCCAGCCTAGACCCAGACACTGCTTCTTGCTGTCTGCCCTGACCCAGCCACGGTTTCCAGCCATCCCTGTCTCTCTCCACCTGGAGCCACCCCTTTGGGTGGTGTTCACTACCCCTGAACTCAGCCCAAGCGTAACACTCTCCCGTCGAGCCGGGTATTGTTACCCCTGGTCTCCGGGCTGAACTGGACCGGCTGGTCCAGGAGGCCATCGAGAAAGCGATGCGAAGATTCCAACCTCCATTGGCACCGTCTCCGGCACCGATTCCGGCACCGCCACCGGCATCGACCCCGGCACCGACTCCGCCACCGAGGAAGGAACCGACCACCGAACCTTTGGTGGAAGCGCTGGCACCACTACTACAACGTATGGAGGCACTTGTACATGCCCTTCCATCGATGATTCCAGTAGCACCGACAGCGCCATCGTCTCCGACTGGATTTTCATCGGCGGGAGAAACACCGTTCCTGATTCCCCCTTCCGGGGTGGTCCCATCGGTGCCTTCTCGTATATCTCCACCGATTTATCCTTTGGCTCCATCGGTTCCAAGACCGGCACCGACTCCATCGGCAGCACCGAAACCCTCGATGCCGTTCCCAGTACCGATTGTACCACCGGTTCCTCCAAGGTTTCCTTTGATGCCTTCGGATCCTCAACCAGGTCCATCGGGGCTTCAACCCCCAAGTGATCCCTATGATACCTGGGGTGATGATACATCTTCTGACACAGATTTACCATCACCGCCTTCTCCTACAGAGAGTAGAAAAAGATCTCCTCCAGAGGATCTCTCCTTTATTAATTTTGTAAAGGAGATGTCCGAAATTGTACCTTTTCAGCTACAATCTGAGACCGATGACAGACACCAGATGATGGAACTGCTTCAATTTTTGGACGCTCCAAAAATCATCGCTTCCATCCCCATTCACCAGGTGTTTCTCGATCTCTTAAAGAAAAACTGGGAATCTCCTTCATCTGTATCACCAGTTAACAAGAAGGCTGACTCCACATACCTCGTCCAGTCAGCACCAGGCTTTCAAAAGCCTCAACTGGATCATCGCTCTGTTGTGGTTGAGTCTGCACAAAGAAAGGCCAAGCGTCTAAAGCCACACTCCTCCACTCCGCCAGTCAAGGACAATAAATTCCTGGACAGTGTGGGACGGAAAGTGTACCATGGAGCTATGCTGATTTCTCGCATAGCCTCATATCAACTCTACATGACGCAATATAACAGAGCCATCCTTAAACAGATGCAAGATTTTGCTGACACATTACCTGACCAATACCAGCCACAGCTTCAGGCACTTCTTAACAAAGGATTTGAAGCAGGGAAGCACGAGATCAGAACGGCTTATGACATCTTCGATGCCTCCACAAAGGTTTCAGCTACTGCCATTTCGGCCAGACGTTGGGCTTGGTTAAAGTCATCCAACCTTCGCCCAGAGGTCCAGGATCGTTTAGCGGATTTACCCTGCTTAGGAGACAATTTGTTTGGAGAACAAATTCAGCAAATTGTAGCTGAGTTAAAAGATCACCACGAGACGTTGAAACAACTTTCTTCTGTTCCGTCTGAGGTTTCCTCCAAACAACCACTTAAGAAGGACTCTAAGAAGTCGTTCTTTCGGCCACGTCGTTACTACCCTCCATCGGCCAGGCCTCGTCCAGCTCGATCCTCTACTAGGCCTCAGCCGCGTCAGCCTAGGAAACAAAGGCCTACTGTAGGCCCTCCTCCAGGGCCTGCGGCTGGCCTTTGACTCCCCTGTAGGGAACACATGCCAAACCCCTCTTCCAGACATTCCTGTAGGAGGTCGACTGTACCATTTTCTACAACCTTGGTTGCAGATCACCTCAGATCAGTGGGTGCTAACAATTATCGCACAGGGTTACCACCTCAACTTCATAACTCTTCCGGCAGACTCCCCGCCTCTTCAAGCGTGGAGTCTATCCACCCATTTGGCTCAATTACAACAGGAAGTATCTCTTCTTCTGCAATCAAATGCTATAGAACCCGTTCCTCCCTCTCAACGAGGCAAGGGATTCTATTCCAGATACTTCCTAATACCAAAGAAATCAGGGGGACTACGTCCCATTTTGGACCTTCGAGCCCTCAACAAATACCTTCAAAAAGAGTTCAAAATGGTAACCCTAGGCGCGCTGCTCCCTCTGCTACAAAGAGGGGATTGGCTGTGCTCTCTCGACCTCAAGGACGCTTATACCCACATTACGATCACACAATCCCATCGCAAATATCTGCGGTTTCTAGTAGGCCACGACCATTATCAATACCGTGTCCTACCTTTCGGTCTGGCTTCTGCCCCACGAGTCTTTACCAAATGTCTCGTAGTGGTAGCAGCATTCCTAAGGAAGGAAGGTGTCCACGTCTACCCCTACCTGGACGATTGGCTAATCAGGGCCTCCACCCAACAGATAGTTCAATCCTCCCTAAAATTGACAATTCAAACACTCCTTTCCTTAGGGTTTCTTGTCAATTACGAGAAATCTTGCTTAGTCCCGTCTCAAACCTTATCCTTCATTGGGGCAGACTTGGACACCTTACAGGCAAAGGCTTACCTTCCTCTTCAGAGGGTCCACACCCTAATATCCCTGGCTCGCCAACTCCAGTCTCAGAACACTGCCACGGCTCGCCAGTTCCTCATTCTCCTAGGACACATGGCATCCTCGGTTCAAGTCACTCCCATGACCCGACTAGCCATGAGAGTAACACAATGGACTCTACGACACCAATGGATTCAAGCTTTTCAGCCTCTGTCCTCCATAGTCACAGTCACACAAGCGCTGCGCCTATCCTTAACCTGGTGGACGACTCAGGTCAACCTCCTTCAGGGCTTACCTTTTCTTCCACCGGATCCGCAAGTAATCCTAACCACCGACGCTTCTCACATCGGTTGGGGAGCCCATGTGGACGACTTCCAAACCCAAGGGTTATGGTCCAAAGAGGAAGCCGAACACCAGATCAATTTCCTGGAACTTCGAGCAATCCGCTATGCGCTCCGAACTTTCAAAGATCATCTATTTCATCAGATAATCTTAATCCAGACGGACAACCAAGTGGCCATGTGGTACATAAACAAGCAGGGAGGCACAGGCTCCTTCCTTCTGTGTCAGGAAGCTGCGCAGATCTGGGCGGAAGCCCTCTCCCACTCCTTGTACCTCAGGGCCACTTACCTGCCGGGAGTAGACAATGTATTGGCAGACCAGCTGAGCCGTGTCTTCCAACCACACGAGTGGTCACTCGATCCTCTGGTAGCGACCTCTCTGTTTCACAAGTGGGGTTCTCCCCGCATAGACCTCTTTGCGTCCCCTCAGAACCACAAAGTGGACGATTACTGCTCTCTCATTCGGAGCCAGCACTCTCGGCCGAGAGATGCATTCTCCCTCAAGTGGACAACCGGTCTGCTCTATGCATTCCCTCCACTTCCTCTTGTGTCAAAGACTCTCGTGAAGCTACGCCAGGACGGAGGATCCATGATCCTGATAGCACCTTACTGGCCACGCCAAGTATGGTTTCCAATACTCCAGGATCTCTCCATCCGCAGGCACATTCCTCTGGGAATGGACCCGCATCTGCTCACTCAAAATGACGGATGCCTCCTCCATCCCAACCTCCAAGCCTTGTCCCTGACGGCATGGATGTTGAAAGGTTAGTCCTTCAACCATTTAACCTTTCAGATTCCGTTTCTCGGGTCCTGATAGCTTCACGAAAGCCTTCCACAAGAAAGTCTTACTCCTACAAATGGAAAAGGTACACATCATGGTGCACTTCTCAGTCCCTTGATCCCCTTTCCTGTCCAATCTCCAAATTCTTGGACTATTTATGGCATCTCTCTGAATCAGGTCTTAAAACCTCTTCTATCAGAATGCATGTCAGTGCGGTAGCCGCCTTCCATAAGGGTATTGGGGGTAATCCTATTTCAGTACAACCCCTAGTAACACGCTTTCTTAAGGGCTTACTCCATCTAAAGCCACCCTTGCGTCCTCCGGCCCCATCCTGGGACCTTAACCTGGTTCTTGGTCGTCTAATGAAACCTCCTTTCGAACCTCTGCACTCCTGTGACTTTAAATATCTCACTTGGAAAGTGTTATTCCTTTTGGCTGTTACTTCAGCTCGCAGGGTTAGTGAATTACAGGCCCTAGTTACCTATCCGCCTTACACTAAGCTCCTGCAGGACCGGGCGGTACTCCGCACTCACCCTAAATTTTTACCTAAGGTAGTTTCGGAGTTTCATATCAATCAATCTATCGTACTACCTATCTTTTTTCCCAGGCCCCACTCCAACTCTGGAGAGCAGACCCTGCATACCCTAGACTGTAAACGGGCTCTAGCTTTTTACCTAGACCGTACAGTTTCTCACAGGAAGAGCACTCAATTATTCGTCTCTTTCCATCCTAACAAGTTAGGACAACCTGTGGGTAAGCAGGCTCTTTCTTCCTGGTTGGCGGACTGCATTTCTTTTTGCTATGAGCAAGCTGGCATTCCTTTTCAAGACCGTGTTAAAGCACACTCTGTGAGGGCCATGGCGACGTCAGTGGCACACCTTCGATCGGTGCCGCTTCCTGACATCTGCAAAGCTGGAACCTGGAGTTCTCTCCATACCTTTGCAGCCCACTATTGTTTGGACAAAGCTGGAAGACAGGACTCCATCTTCGGCCAATCTGTCTTGCGTAACCTTTTTCCAACTTGATGTACCAACACCCTTCCACCTTCCCGGTAGGGTGCGGATGCCCTTTACCAAATTCCACCCCAGTTGTTGTGCCTGTTGCACATCGTTGGGTACGTTTGGTGCAAGTCGGGACATCCTCAGCTCGGTACTCACCCATTTGTGAGGACAACCATCCTGCTTGTCCTGTGAGAAAGCAAATGTTGCTTACCTGATGTAACAGGTGTTCTCACAGGACAGCAGGATGTTAGTCCTCACGAAACCCGCCCGCCTCCCCGCGGTGTTGGGTTCGTTTTATTTTTACTTTCTAGGCACTGCCTGTAGCTTGAAAATCAGACTGAAGGGAGACCCCTGCTGGCTGCAGGGTCAGTGCCTTGCTGGGCATGCCCAGTAGGGGCCAGTCAAAGTTCTGTTAAACTTTGACAGAAGTTTTCCGTGGTGGGCTCCATCCTCGATGTCACCCATTTGTGAGGACTAACATCCTGCTGTCCTGTGAGAACACCTGTTACATCAGGTAAGCAACATTTGCTATCTGTAAGCGATCACCACGCCAGGAGGGCGGAGTTAACAATCTGATATGGATTAGACTGCGGAGTTGGCAATCTGTACAATGCTGCTCCCCCAGAGGGGAGAAGCTAGCAGTTTGTAAAACTCCGTAGGCAGAGTTAATGTTATGTTATGGGTTGGCTCCCACAGAGTGGCAGTCTGTACGATACCACTCTAGTAGTGTAAGTAATAAACACTTAATGGAATTTGGTGAATCCTTAGGCCGATGGCAGATGATAGCACCCCCAGGAGGATATTCTGAGAGGGACCACCAGCTAGGCTGAAGTATGGAGACAAACACAGATAGTTCTTTATTAGACAAGACGTTGAACCACCAGAGGTGGCAGTAGTGAGCTGATGTGCCCGGCAGGGCTTAAGTCCCTCAGATACTGGAACTGCAATCTCTGGGTTGCTAAGCTGTAGAGAAAGACTATAGATATTGAGTAGACAGGGTATGCTGGATACATAACCAGTAGTAGATGATACACTCCCAATTGTAAATATCTGTAATGGCTTCCATGCAACAGAGAGAATTCAGTATATACAGGAACAGGAGCCATAGGCAAGTACTGGTTCCTATATGCAGTCTGGAATAAGTACTCACAATATCTGTGTATGAGATGGCTTCTGGAATAGAAGAGAGTCTTTGGAGGGTTTTAGTAACATAGGCCCTTGTGGAGTGAGTATCGGCTCCTATCTGCAATCTGTAATAGTAATTCACAAGTTATAGGTATGCGATAGCTTCTGAGATAGAAGAGAGTTGTTGAAGGGTTTGAGGAACATGGGCCCTCGTGGAGCGAGTATCGGTTCCTATCTGCAATCTGCAATAATAACTCATGATCTCCATACCTGTGATAACGTCTTAGACAGAAGGGAGTCTTCAGAGATTAGGATCATAGGCCCTCGTGGAGCGAGTACCGGTTCCTGTCTGTAATAGAACTCACAGTGTTCAAGTCTGCGATCGCTTCCAGGCAGTGAGGAGTCTTCTGAGCATTCAGGGACATAGGCCCTTGAGGATCGAGTACCGGATCCCATCTTAGCAATGTGAAATCAAGATGAGAGAGTGGGGCCCCCGAGGAGCGGGTACCTCTTGGTAAGTTTGTGGAGGCAGAGCAGCGGACAAAGAATTCCCCTTGCTAACTCGATTCGTTGTTGCAAACAAAGACCTTTTAAGTTTGAAGCGGATGATGTCACTACGGGGGGATGCCCCCCAGGTTCACGCCCTTGCCGGTACAAACTCTGGAGTACGCGTGCCCTTACGTCATCAGGAACATGGCGGATCCGCAGCATCAGGCCAGCCCGGGGATTCCAGGGAGAAGAGGAGAGGAGAAGCCGCGGCAGCTTCTGTCCGTCAGAACCAAACGGAGTCACTACAAAGGTAGAGAGGGTGGAGCGAGGGCAAGAACAGGCACGAACACAACACTAAGCCAGTCAAACTAGCACACTTTCAGGTTTCAATTGCAAATCTGCCCCTTACAAACAGTACAAGGCACAAACTTTGGCAAATAGACAGCTCTATTACATATTTAAGCAAAGGTAAATAAATAAAATTGCACTTAGATTCAGCAAAGGTTCTGGTTCCTTAGAATCCCAGCTCTAAAGAGTTTTACTTTGCCAGCATGTACTATGGCTGAGCGAATCCAATTAGCCCCACCCCAACTGGTTAGAACTCTGTCTGTTCTGGTATTTTACTACTAAGCCAGTCAAACTAGCACACATTCAGGTTTCAATAGCAAATCTGCCCCTTACAAAAAGTACAGGGCACAAACTTTTACAAATAGACAGCTCTATTACATTAAAACACAGGTAAATAAATAAAATTGCACTTAGATTCAGCAGAGGTTCTGGTTCCTTAGAATCCCAGCTCCAAAGAGTTTTAATTTGCCAGCATGTACTATGGCTGAGGGAATCCAATTAGCCCCACCCCAACTGGTTAGAAATCTGTTCTGGTTTTTTACTACTAAGCCAGTCAAACTAGCACACTTTCATGTTTCAATTGCAAATCTGCCCCTTACAAACAGTACAGGCACAAACTTTGGCAAATAGACAGCAGTTTTAATCACTGCCTGCTTTTTCAATGAGCTCATACAGCCAGCCTGTCCTTTCCCTTATCTGTTCATTTTATTGCATTTAGAAGAATCCACACACTATTCTTTGTCTCAAAGCACATTTCTAGAAAAGGTGGGGGGGAGAGGGTTTTGGATTGTGCAGCTGAGCTTGTCTCTGACAGCTTCTACCTATTAACATTTTCTCTAATTATTTTACCTTCTAAGTAACCAAAAATTAAAATATAAGAGATAAAGAAATACAATTCTATTTCTATATTCTATTATCCTTTGTAAGAGCAACATCAGTGAGCCCTTGCTCACAGGCATTAGGCTGTTGGTTCTTGCTCCAGATTTCATCTCTGCAAAATGTCTTGAAAAGAGAATTTATTTGGTGAGATACTTGAAAGACTAGTTTTGTCAAGGTGAATCAAAACCACTGAGAAAAGAACAAACACTAAGCGAGCATAATTGTAAATGGAATGGCTCACAGAATTGTCTGTACAGACATAAGTAAATAAATAAATACTGAGAAATACAAACCAGAATAGATAATGGCTCTTTGTTACTTATATCGTGCACCCCCCCCCCCCCCATGTTAATTTTAGGTCTAATTTGTAGTGTACTTCTGGAGCTCAAATCACATTCATATTCTTATAACCTATTATAGTGAAAATTGTCCTCTGATTTCCTTAACACTAGTTTAGGGATGTGCATTTGTTTTCAATGCATTGGCAATCCGCAACGCATAAGTCCTTATTTGTTGTATTCGTGGGTTCGCGAAACGCATCGCAATCCCCCACTAATACAATATATCATATTAGTTTCATTCTTTTGGCTCACAGTGATTTCTTAGTGGCCTTTTGAAATAGGAGATAGCAAAAACCAGCCCTTTCCTGTGAGTCATAAGTGACCTCAGAGCCCTGTCATAGAGTGGATCAGACAGGTTGGCAAGAAGACCAGAATGCAACCTATCAGAGCTAAGCATTTTTTGTAATGCAGCCAATCGCTGCTCTCACTCAGTGCTCTGTGATGCTATTCCTGATGATGCAGCATTATTTATACATTAAGCACGCGGCGTGCAATGCACTTTCTTCGCAGGGATGGTCTGGGGAGGTGGTCACACTCAGAGCTAGTCTGAGTGTCTCAAATCTGTTTTCAGTTGCTAGCTACTTTGATAGAATTTTCCATTGAAAAAGATATATTTTTTCGATTTGGCTGCAGTGCTGCCGCCAGCTAGCCATGCTTTTTTTGACCACTCTTTTTTTTATTAATCTGAGATGGTCTCTCTGACTGTGCTACTGAGAGAAGCTGCTAGCAGTGGCATTTTTCTTCTTATATTACCCCTTGGGATAGGTTGCAAGCAGGATTTGGGTGTTTTGGGTGGGAGATATATTAAATTGCTAGCTACTTTGATAGAATTTTCCATTGAAAAAGATATTTCTTCATTTTTGCTGCTGTGCCAAGCAAGCCATCATTTTTATTTAACTGTAGTTTGTTTTTTTTTATTGAACTCAGGCTGTCTCTTTGTGCTCTTTTAAGCCAAGAGACAGTGCACTCACTGGCATCAGTGGGCACTGGGTAGTTTTGCAGGCTCACATATATTTATTGAACTCAGGCTGTCTCTTTGTGCTCTTCTAAGCCAAGAAGACAGTGCACTCACTGGGCATCAGTGGGCACTGGGCAGTTTTGCAGACTCACATATATTTATTGTTCTCACAGGACAAGCAGGATGGTAGTCCTCACATGTGGGTGACATCATCTGATGGAGCCAATCACGGAATACTTTTGTCAAAGTTTTTAGAACTTTGACTGGCACCTACTGGGCATGCCCAGCATAGTAATAACCCTGCATCCAGCAGGGGTCTCCCTTCAGTCTCTTTTTTTCTGCTTAGCTAATAGCACGCAGATTTTTGGAGCTCTTCACAGTTCCTGACTGGAATTTTTCCTCAGGAAATTATTTTCAAAACTTGTAAAAGTTTGTACCCCCTAGGGGTCTCCCTTCTTCGCCGTGCTACAGGAACTGATGCAGCATAACTGGGAACATCCTGGGTCGGTTCCTCCAGTGAACCATAAGACGGATTCTATTTACCTGGTCCAGCCATCCCCGGGGTTTCAGAAAATGCAGCTAGCTCATCAGTCAATGGTGGTGGAGTCCGCCCAAAAGAATGCCAAGTGTCCAAAACCCCATTCTTCGGCGCCACCTGGGAAGTAGCAGAAATTCCTCGACACATTAGATGCAGGATCTTTCATGGGGCCATGCTTATCTCGCGCATTGCGTCATATCAATTATATATGACCCTGTATACCGTAAACCTATTTAAACAGCTACAGGAGCTTGGAGAGTCCCTTCCAGAACAGCTTCAGGACCAGTTGAATTCTATAATAAAGAAGGGATTTGATGCGGGAAAGCATGAGGTCTGCTCGGCATACGATGTTTTCGATACAGCCTCCCGTTTGTCTGCGGTTGGTATCAGTGCCCGCCGCAGGGCTTGGTTGAAAGCCTCTGATTTCCGTCTGGAAGTGCAGGATTGTTTGGCCAACCTCCGTTTCACAGGGGACAACTTGTTCGGCGATAAAATCCAGGAGATGGTGGCCCAGCTGAAGGATCATAGTGAAATGCTTCGACAGCTCTCGCAAGCCCAGGCAGATCTTTCAGCTCCCTCCAAGTGCTCCTTCCAGAGCAACACTAAAAGGACAACTTACAGGACCCATAAATATTATCCACCGGTGTCTCGGGGTCGCCCATCCCGGCCCTTCCAGAAGTCCACATCGCGTCAGCCTCGAGCTCAGAAAGCTCAAGCTCCTTCCCAACCTGCTCCTACCACTGGATTTTGACTTCAGATTTCAGAGAGAAGGCCATCCTCCATTGCCCAATCTACCTGTGGGTGGCCATCTCTGCCACTTTTCCACCAAGTGGCTAACCATTACCACCGACCGCTGGGTGCAAGCAGTTGTCACTCAAAGCTACCATCTAAATGTCCTCTCCATTTCGTCGGATACTCCACCTTGGTCGGGGTGGCCCTCTTCTGACAACTGTCTCCAACTGTAGCAGGAGGTGTCCTCCCTGCTGCATGCAAACTCCATAGAACTGGTTCCTCTTTCCCAGAGGGGACACGGATTCTACTCCTGATACTTTTTAATTCCAAAAAAGATGGGAGGAATTTGCCCAATATTAGACCTAAGGGCCTTAAACAAACATCTTCGGAAAGAGAAATTTCGGATGGTAACCTTGGGTTCTTTGCTTCCAATTCTTCAACAGGGGGATTGGCTTTGTTCTCTAGACCTAAAAGACGCGTATATGCACATCACAATTACCCCATCTCACAGAAAATACCTCCGCTTCCTTGTCGGAACCCAACATTTCCAGTACAGGGTCCTTCCATTCGGTCTAGCATCAGCCCCTTGAGTTTTCACGAAGTGCCTAGCAGTAGTAGCTGCATATTTAAGGAGACTGGGCACTCATGTCTATCCTTACCTGGATGACTGGTTACTGAGAGCTCAGTCACTGGAAGGAGTTCTTGACTCCCTTCACCTTACAGTGCAACTACTATTCTCTTTGGGGTAGATTTTATAAATTTACAAGCGCGCGTACTTTTGTTCATGCACCAGGCGCAAACAAAAGTACGCTGGATTTTATAAGATACGCATGTAGCCACGCATATCTTATAAAATCCGGGGTCAGCGCACGCAAGGGGGTGCACATTTGTGCAACCTGTGTGCGCCGAGCCTGGCGCGCGCTGCCTGTTCCCTCCGAGGCCGCTCCGAAATTGGAGCGGCCTTGGAGGGAACTTTCCTTTCGCCTTCCCTCACCTTCCCCTCCCTTCCCCTACCTAACCCCCCCCCCCCCGGCCCTATCTAAACCCCCCCCCCACCTTTGTTGGCAGATTTACGCCTTCCGAAAGCAGGTGTAAATCTGTGCGTGCCAGCGGGCTGCTGGCGCGCCATCACCTGACCCGGGGGCTGGTCCGGAGGCCTCGACCACGCCCCCGGGCCAGCACCACGCCCCCGGACCCACCCCGAACTGCCCCCTGACACTGGACACACCCCCAGACATGTCCCCTCCCACCTCTTTTATGAAGCCCCGGGACTTACGCACGTCCCGTGGCTATGTGTGCACTGTCGGCCTATGCAAAATAGGCGTGCCGGCGCGTGAGTGGCCTGTGCGCGTAAATCCGGACAATCAGGTAGCAATGTGGTACATCAACAAGCAAGGAGGAACAGGGTCCTACCTCCTTTGTCAGGAAACAGCACAGATTTAGGCTTTCGCTCTCTCTCAGGTCATGCTTCTCAAAGCGACCTACCTGGCAGGTGTGGTCAATGTTCTAGCGGACAATCTCAGTTGGGAATTTCAACCCCATGAATTGTCCCTCAACCCTGTAGTTGCAGACAATTTATTCCAGAAGTGGGGACGCCCGACCATCAACCTGTTCGCGTCTCTGCAGAATCGCAAGGTGGACAACTTCTGCTTTCTACATCGCAGTCGTAACATTCCACCTCGGGACGCATTCACCCTGTTCTGGAAGGAAGGTCTCCTTTATGCTTACCCACCACTTCCTCTCATCAGCAAGACTCTTGTGAAGCTACAAATGGACAGGGGTCTAATGATTCTCATAGCCCCCTACTGACTACATCAGACTAGGTTTCCCATCCTTCGGAATCCCTCACTATGCCCACAGATTCCTCTAGGCTCGGACCCATCCCCGATATCTCAGAGGAACAGCCACTTGCACCACCCCAACCTTCAGGCCCTGTCCCTGACAGCTTGGATGTTGAAAGGTTGATCTTTCAGCCTCTCAATCTTTCGGAATCTGTATCTCAGGTCCTGGTAGCTTCACAAAAGCCTTTTACGAGAAAGTCTTATCTTTTGAAATGGAAAAGATTTTCCTTGTAGTGTACTTCAAAGGGGTTAGATCCTTTTACCTGCCCCACAAATCAGTTTTTAGACTACCTCTGGCATCTCTCAGAGTCAGGTTTACAAACCTCCTCTATCAGAGTGCATGTCAGTGTAGTGGCTGCCTTCCAAAAGAGTATGGGGGAGGTCTCTATCTCGACCCAACCCCTGGTAGTGCACTTTATGAAGGGATTACTTCACCTGAAGCCTCCTCTTCGTCCACTGGCCCCATCTTGGGATCTTAATATGGTTTTAGTGCAGCTCATGAAACCTCCGTTTAAGCCTCTGCAGTCCTTCGAACTGCGGTATATCACTTGGAAGGTCCTTTTCCTTCTGGCGTTAACATCTGCTCGCAGGTGCTGGTTACATACCCTCCTTACACAAAATTTCATGATTGGGTGGCCCTTTGCACTCATCCTAAATTTCTACCGAAAGTGGTATCTGAGTTTCATTTAAATCAATCTATAGTACTGCCTACTTTCTTTCCAAAGCCCTACTCACTTCCTGCTAAGCGGGCTCTGCATTCCTTGGACTGTAAACGTGCACTTGCCTTTTATTTGGAACACACTGCAGCTCATAGGAAATCCACCCAGCTTTTTGTTTCCTTTGATAAACTTAAGCTGGGAACCCCGGTCGGAAAGCAGATCCTGTCTTCCTGGTTGGCAGACTGCATTTCCTTCTGCTACCAGCAAGCAGGTGTTCCACTTCAGGACCGAGTAAAAGCACACTCCATTAGGGCTATGGCAATGTCAGTTGCATACCTTCGTTCTGTACCTCTCATTGATATCTGCAAAGCTGCAACCTAGAGTTCTCTTCATACCTTTGCAGCACACTATTAATAGACAAGGCTGGTACACAAGATTCTATCTTTGGCCAGTCTGTTCTACGCGTAATATCCAACTCCTTCTACACCCACTGGGATATTCAGGCTGCCCGTATACCGAACCTTCACCCCTGTTGTTGTGCCTGTTGCACGTCTTGGGTGTTTTTGGTACATGCGCGGGCATCCTCAGCTTGTTATTCACCCACATGTGAGGACTATTATCTTGCTTGTCCTGTGAGAAAGCAGAGTTGCTTACCTGTAACAGGTGTTCTCACAGGACAGCAGGATGTTAGTCCTCATGAACCCACCCACCACCCCGCGGAGTTGGGTATGCTTGCGATTTATTATTTTATTTTTTGCACGCTCTTTTTGCTATACATAAGACTGAAGGGAGACCCCTGCTGGATGCAGGGTTATTGCCATGCTGGGCATGCCCAGTAGGTGCCAGTCAATGTTCTAGAAACATTGACAAAAGTATTCTGTGATTGGCTCCATCAGATGGTGTCACCCACATGTGAGAGCTAACATCCTGCTGTCCTGTGAGAACACATGTTACAGGTAAGCAACTCTGCTAACTCAGGCTGTCTCTTTGTGCTCTTTTAAGCCAAGAAGACAGTGCACTCACTGGGCATCAATGGGCACTAGGCAGTTTTGCAGACTCACATATATTGGGACAGGGGTGCTCTCTGAAGCAAAATCCCCAGTGGGCCTGTTTTGTAGTTACAAGCTAGGTGTGTGCATACAGCGGTCCCAGTTTTAGTGTACATCCAGGCACAGCCTTGTGGGCCAGGTAGCACTTTTGCAAACTCACATATATTGGGACAGCGGTGCTCTCTGAAGCCAAATCCCCAGTGGGCCTCTTTTGGAAATAATTCTTTTAATTGAAATCCCTAGTAGGCAGTGACATTAAATCCATAATGTCAGGGAAAGCTAGACGTGGTCGAGTGATTGGGACTGGCAGAGGAGGCACTTCAAAAGGCAGTGCCAGTCCCCCACTAAAGTTAAAAAGGGACCTGTTCCAATCTAAAATCTCTGGAGGGGCAGGCAGTTCCATCCAGAAAAAAATGAAATTTAAAGATGATGCATTGCCACTACTTGTTTCTGACCCTGTAGTTTTGGAGATGAGGGAAGGGGAGGCTGAGTCATGCTAGACAAAATGGCGACACCCAAAAGCAGCAGTGCAACTGCAGACTCGATTTAGCATTGACAATGCAGTGCAGGTACTGTTTGCTTCTGATTCCGATGAAGAATCATCTTTTGTGGTATTCTCATAATCAGAAATGGAAGAAATAATAGCTGAAGAAGGTTTAGGAGGATTAGTTAGTCCTGTCTTATCCTCCACTTCAGTGCAGCAGTGGAGAGATGAAACTGATGATGATGAGGAGGAAAAGCAGTCAGCACAGGCACAGAGTGTGACTGATGCCCCTGTCATTGCTTCTCAGGGTGCACCCACTTCTTCAGCTCCAGTGCTAGCATCCACCCTGAAGGCTATAGAGAAGGGATCATGAAAGAAAATGTGATCTGGAGCCACTTTAAAGTGACGGAGGACCCGCGTTTTGCTCAGTGTAATTACTGTGCCAGGGCTATTAGCAGAGGCAAGCAAATGGGACATCTGTCTAATTTTGGCATGACGCATCATATGAAGAGGCGACACCCAACAACAGTACTGCTATCTGGGGATGGTGACAGTACCAGTCAGGGGACTCCTTTTTCCAGGCAGCGTAAAGTGGTCGAAAAGGAGCAGAGTCACCCCACACCCTCAGCCCCTTCTAGCAGTCAGGTGGCAGGCCAGCAGCCCCCTGCCGTGTGGCAGAAGCGACAACCCACCATGAATGAAAAGTGGTGGTATGCATTAACGCTATCCCGGGGTAGGAGGCAGGCAGCCTCAAAAGTTGTAACCAGGAGCACTGGGGAAATGATTGCCCTTGATGACCAGTCCTTGCAGATAGTGGAGAATGTGGGTTTCAAGCATTTGCTGAAGGTCTTATTTCCAAACTACAAAGTCCCCTCCAGAACCACATTTAGCAGAAAGGTCATCCCCAGCCTGTACAACCAATGTCGCAGTTGCATCCAAGCACTGCTAGCTAAGGCAGAGGGGAGTGTGCATTTCACCTGCGATATCTGGACCACCATGAATGCTGCCCACTCTTCCCTCTCCCTGACACCACACTGGTGGGACCTGGCTGAGGCAGGGGCAGGCAGCAGCTCTATTAATTTATTTATTTATTTTTATTTATTTAAGGTTTTTTATACCAGCATTCATGAAGCGCTCACATCATGTCGGTTTACATAAAAACAGGGGTGCAATGAATACAACAAAAACCATAGATAAACGTGATGAAGAGATACAGTTACAATTAACAAGGACTATTGAACTGGGGTAGAGGAAATAAAGATGGCAGAAATTAATTATATACAAGGAGATGAGGTACAGCTGCTGTGTAGGATATCTTGCTGGCGAGTCGCATTAATTGGAGTTCGGGAAAGCTTGCCTAAACAGCCATGTCTTTAGTCTTTTCCTAAAGGTTAGGAGGCAAGGCTCATTTCTGAGATCTGGAGGGATGGAGTTCCATAAAGGTGGGCCTGCTGTGGAGAAGGCTCAATCTCTTATGGTACTGTGACTAGTGGTATTAGTGGGGGGAACATGGAGGGATCCTCTGTATGCTTCTCTGGTAGGTCTTGTGGATTTGTGTAAGCGGAGGAGAATTTGTAGGTCAATTGTGGTGTGTTGGTGGATAATTTTGTATATCAAAGAGATGGATTTGTAGAGGACTCTGAAATGAATTGGTAACCAATGAAGGTCTTTTAGAACTGGGGAGATATGGTCTCTTGTCCTGGTGTATAATCAACAGAGGTTATAAGGTCAAAATCCAGAACTGGGGAGATATGGTCTCTTGTCCTGGTGTATAACCAACAGAGGTTATAAAGTCAAAATCCAGAACAAAGAATCATCATGCCACAACTCATCCATTGGAGTCCCACAAGGCTCCTCTTTATCCCCTACACTCTTTAATATTTACCTTCTACCACTTTGTCAACTCCTCACCAACCTCAACCTAAAACACTTTCTCTACGCAGATGATATCCAGATCCTGATCCCCATCAAAGACTCATACTCAAAACCCTCGACTACTGGGAGTCCTGTCACCTAGAAATCAAACACCTCCTCAATAGCCTAAATCTAGTACTAAACTCCGCCAAGACCGAAATATTACTCCTAACTCCTGAAAACAGCAATCTCACCGCCTCTCATCCAACCAACCCAAAAACCACTCAAGTGAGAGATCTAGGTGTGATAATCGACAATAAGCTGAACTTCAAAGCCTCCATCAACAGAACGACCAAAGACCAAACCGCTCCAAATGGTACAAAACGGGCTGCTGCGTTTTGTACCATTTGGAGCGGTTTGGTGTATGAGGAAGGGAGACCAAGTAAGGTAGCGTTACAGTAGTCTAACTTTGAGAAGATGATTGCTTGGATGATGGTTCTGAAGTCTTTGGCATGGAAGAGAGGTCTTATCCTTTTTAAAACTTGAAGTTTGTAGAAGCAGTCTTTGGTCGTTCTGTTGATGGAGGCTTTGAAGTTCAGCTTATTGTCGATTATCACACCTAGATCTCTCACTTGAGTGGTTTTTGGGTTGCTTGGATGAGAGGCGGTGAGATTGCTGTTTTCAGGAGTTAGGAGTAATATTTCGGTCTTGGCGGAGTTTAGTACTAGATTTAGGCTATTGAGGAGGTGTTTGATTTCTAGGTGACAGGACTCCCAGTAGTCGAGGGTTTTTGAGTATGAGTCTTTGATGGGGATCAGGATCTGGATATCATCTGTGTAGAGAAAGTGTTTTAGGTTGAGGTTGGTGAGGAGTTGACAAAGTGGTAGAAGGTAAATATTAAAGAGTGTAGGGGATAAAGAGGAGCCTTGTGGGACTCCAATGGATGAGTCGTGGCGTGATGATTCTTTGTTCTGGATTTTGACCTTATAACCTCTGTTGGTGAGAAACGATTTGAACCAGGAGAGAGCAGAGCCGGAAATTCCTATGGCAGCTAACTGGTTAATGAGGATGGAGTGGTTGATGGTATCAAAGGCTGCCAAAAGGTCCAGAAGGACCAATAGAAAAGATTGACCTTTGTCGAGACCTAGGATGAGGAGGTCTGTTAGGGAAGTAAGGAGGGATTCCATGCCTAGATTTTTGCGGAATCCATATTGCGAGGCAGATAGAAGTTTGTTATCTTCAATGTAGTCCGATAGTTGAGAGTTCACAAGCCTTTCCATAATCTTAGCAATGAAGGGAAGATTGGCTATTGGGCGGTAATTGTTGGGATCTTTTGTTGGGATCATTTGTTGGGTAATAGAGTTGTGAATCATGTGATCGATCGTCTTAACGATCGATTTTGGCTGGGGGGGAGGGAATCGGATCGTTGCGGTTTTGTTTTTTTTAAAATCGTGTAAATCGTGTAAATCGTAAATCGTGTAAATCGTAAATGGCGCCGGCCGTATGGCCATATTGCCGTATTGCAAAATGGCACTGGCCGTATGGCCGTATGGCCGGTGCCATTTTGCAATACGTCAAATATGATTCGAGTGCAGGAGGTCACTTCCGGACCCCCGCTGGACTTTTGGCAAGTCTTGTGGGGGTCAGGAGGCCCCCCCAAGCTGGCCAAAAGTCCCTGGGGGTCCAGCGGGGGTCCGGGAGCAATCTCCTGCGCTTGTGACGTCGGGGGACAGGTAGCGGCGGCGCCATTTCTATTAACGCACCCGTGGTCCAAGAGTGGAAGATCACAGCGGGACCCCCCCACTGGACCCCAGGTAATTTAAGACATTTGGGGGGGGGGGGGTTTGGGAGGGTGGGGGATTTATTTTAAAGGGTCGGGGTGGGTTTTAGGGTTGTTTTAGTGTGCCGGAACCCTCGCTGAACGACCTCCTGCAGTCGATCTCCTGCCGGCGCCATTTTCCGTACGGAAAACGATTCGCAGCAGGAAATCGCTCACAGACCCCCGCTGGACCCCCAGGAACTTTTGGCCAGCTTGGGGGGGCCTCCTGACCCCCACAAGACTTGCCAAAAGTCCAGCGGGGGTCCGGAACGACCTCCTGCGTCGAATCGTTTGGTCTATGGCCGCCGCCATTTTGCGGCGGCCATTTTGCAAAATGGCGCCGGCTGAAGACTACACTATTTAGTGTGCCGCTTTTCCTGCTCTCCCCTTCCCCCGATTTAGCTACGGACCGCCGCTACGGAGGTAATTTAAGGCTACGGACCCCCAGGTAATTTAAGGCATTTGGGGGGCGGGGGGTTCGGGAGGGGGGGGATTTAATTTAAAGGGTCGGGGTGGGTTTTAGTGTGCCGTGTTTTAGTGTGCCGCTGGACCCCCAGGTAATTTAAGGCATTTGGGGGGGGGGGGTTCGGGAGGGTGGGGGATTTAATTTAAAGAGTCGGGGGTGGGTTTTAGGGGGTTTTAGTGTGCCGGCTCACGATTTTAACGATTTTCACGATACTTTACACACCCAAACGGCAACAATACGATTCCCTCCCCCTCCCAGCCGAAATCGATCGTTAAGACGATCAAGGACACGATTCACATCTCTAATCTATCATGTCCATCAACCAGTGTGCCCAGGGAACGTGTATTTTCAATGACAGAGGATATCATGAGCCCTCACCACTTAAGGCTGGCACCAGAGTTGATGGAAATGCTGGTGTTTTTGAAAATAAACCTTCCTTTGCTTGGCTTTCCAAATTTTCCTGTGAATGGCAAGATGAATAAAAGCAATTGAAAGCCTTGTAGCAGCTTCAACTGCCTCCTTTGCTCCAGATAATATCAGCACATATACCTGACCTGAAATGCTGTGCCTGTCGGTCCACTGTCCAGGCCATACATCCCTACAAGGGCCTGACCTCAAACGCTGTGCCTGTCCATCCACTGTCCAGGACGTAAGTCCCTAGAAGGGCCTGATCTCAAATGCTGTGCCTGTCTGAGTTTAGTTCTAGTATTTCTAATTTCAGTTTCATGTATTTGTGCATCACTTCTTTCCAGAATATTCTTTTCCTGTTTTGCAACATTTGGAATATAAGAAGATAAAAAGCTGACTTCAGATGTTTGGCGATAGTTTTCATGACCTTTATAATATGGGCCATTTTCCCTAAATCTTTCTTAGGTGCCAACATTATTGTTTCTCGTACTATAGAAAACTGGTGGTAGTTGCATTCTAGTTCATCCTTTGTGTTCCCATAGCTTACAGAAGCATTGTGTAAACTACAAAGAGAACATAGTTTGATATTGTAGATTTAGACTTGAGTAGCAGTTTTCTTTTTTCTGAGAGCTCTTCATGTTCCTTTGTCATCAGCTGAAGTCCATAAGTATAATTAATAGCTTATGGGTATTTACAAAGCCTGACCTCTAATGCTGTGCCTGTCCGACCAGGCATTATGTCCCTACGAGAGCTTGATCTCTAAAGCTGTATGGGCCTTCCAGGATTTACATCTCTACAAGGGCTTGATTTCGAATGCTGTGCTTGTCCATTCAGGCCTTATATCCCTAAAAGGGCTTGACCTCTAATGCTGTGCTTGTCCGTCCAGGCCTTATGTCCCTACAAGGGCTTCACCTCTATCCTTGAATGCTGTGCCTGTGTAGCTCAATTGCTGTGCCTGTGTATCCTCGAATGCTGTGCCTGTCCATCCAGGCCTTATGTCCCTAAAAGGGCTTGACCTCTAGTGCTGTGCCTGTCCGTCCAGACCTTAAATCCCTACAAGGGCTTGACCTCTAATGCTGTGACTGTCCGTCCAGGCTTTACATCATTACAAGGGTTTGACCTCGAGTGCTGTGCTTGTCCGTCCAGGCATTATGTCCCTTAAAGGGCTTGACCTCTATCCTTGAATGCTGTGCCTGTACATGCAGGCCTTATGTCCCTAACAGGGCTTGACCTATAATGCTGTGCCTTTCCATCGAGGCCTTAACTCCCTACAAGGGCTTGACCTCTAATGCTGGGCCTGTCCATCCAAGCTTTACATCTTTACAAGGGTTTGTCCTCGCATGCTGTGCCTGTCCGTCCAGGAATTATATCCCTAAAAGGGCTTGACCCCAGTTCTGTGTCTCCCAATTCAGGCTTTACATCTCTACAAGGGCTTGACCTCTAATGCTATGCCTGTCAGTCCAGGCCTTATGTCCCTAAAAGGGCTTGACCACTAACGCTGTACCTGTCTGTCCAGGCATTTTACTCCCTACAAGGGCTTGACCTCTAATGCTGTGCCTGTCCTTCCAGACCTTATGTCCCTACAAGGGCTTGACCTTTAATGCTGTGCCTGTCTGTACAGGCCTTAGGTCCCTAAAGGGCTTGACCTCTGTCCTCGAATGCTGTGCCTGTGTATCCTCAAATGCTGTGCCTGTCCATCCAGGCCTTACATTCCTACAAGGGCTTGACCTCTATCCTTGAATGCTGTGCCTGTCCATCCAGGTCTTATGTCCCTAAAAGGGCTTGACCTCTAATGCTGTGCCTGTCCATTCAGGCTTTATATCTCTACAGGGGTTTGACCTTGAATGCTGTGCCTGTCCATCCAGGCCTTATGTCCCTAAGGGGACTTGACCTCTAATGCTGTGCCTGTTTTCTAGGCTTTACGTCTCTATAAGGGCTTGACCTCTAATGTTGTGTCTGTCCGTCCACGCCTTTTGTCTTTAAAAGGGCTTGACCTCCAATACTGTGTCTGTCTGCCCAGGCTTTAAGTCTCTACAAGGGCTTGTCCTCTAATGCTGTGCCTGTCCGTCCAGGCCTTATGTCCCTAAAGGGCTTTACTTCTATCCTCAATTGCTGTGCCTGTGTATCCTTGAATGCTGTGTCTGTCCATCCAGGACTTAAATCCCTACAAGGGCTTGACCTCAATTGCTGTGCCTGTCCATCCAGGCATTATGTCCATTAAAGGGCTTGATCTCTATCCTCGAGTGCTGTGCTTGTCCATTCAGGCCTTATGTCCCTAAAAGGGCTTGACCTCTTATGCTGTGCCCCTCCAACCAGGCTATACATCCCTACGAGGGCTTGATCACTAAAGCTGTGCCTGTCCTTCCACGCTTTACATGTCTACAAGGGCTTGACCTCTAATGCTGTGCTTGTCCATCCAGTCCTTATGTCCCTAAAAGGGCTTGACCTCTAGTGCTGTGCCTGTCCATTCAGACTTTACATCTCTACAAGTGCATGACCTCTAATGCTGTGCCTGTCCATCCAGGCCTTATGTCCCTAAAAGGGCTTGACCACTAATGCTGAACCTGTCTGTCCAGGCATTTTACTCCCTACAAGGGCATGACCTCTAATGCTGTGCCTGTCTGTCCAGGCCTTATATCCCTAAAAGGGATTGACCTCTAATGCTCAACTTGTACGTCCTGGCCTTATTTCGCTAACAGGACTTGACTATAATGCTGTGCCTGTCCGTTGAGGCCATAAGTCACTACAATGGTTTGCCTCTCTCTTCGAATACTGTGCCTGTCCATCCAGGCCTTATGTCCCTAAAAGGGCTTGACCTCTAATGCTGTACCTGTCCGTCTAGGCTTTATGTCTCTACAAGTATTTGACCACAAGTACTGTGCTTGTCCATCCAGGTGTTATGTCCCTTAAAGAGCTTGACTTCTATTCTTGAATCCTGTGCCTGTACATCCAGGTCTTATGTAGCTAACAGGACTTGACCTATAATGCTGTGCCTGTCCCTCGAGGCCATAAGTCCCTACAAGGGCTTGACTTCTAATGCTGTGCCTGTCCGTCCAGGATTTACATCTCTACAAGGGTTTGACCTTGAGTGCTGTGTTTGTCCGTCTTGGCGTTTTTTCCTTTAAAGGGCTTGACCACTATCCTTGAACGCTGTGCCTGTACATCCAGGCCTTATGTCCCTAACAGGGCTTGACCTCTAATGCTGTCTGTCCGTCCACACCATACGTCCCTAAAAGGGCTTGACCACTAATGCTGTACCTGTCTGTCCAGGCATTTTACTCCCTACAAGTGCTTGACCTCTAATGCTGTGCCTGTCCATCCAGACCTTATTTCCCTAAAGGCTTGAGCTCTATCCTTCGAATGCTATGCCTTTGTATCCTCGAATGCAGTGCCTGTCCGTCCAGGCCTTACATCCGTACAAGGGCTTGACCTATATCCTTGAATACTGTGCCTGTCCATCCAGGCCTTAAATCCCTACAAGGGCTTGACCTGTAATGCTGTGACTGTCCGTCCAGGATTTAAGTCTCTACAAGTGACCTCGAGTGCTGTGCCTGTCCATCCAGGCATTATGTCCCTTAAAGGGCTTGATCTCTATCCTCGAATGCTGTGTCTGTCCATTCAGGCCTTATGTCCCTACAAGGCCTTGACCTCTAATGCTGTGCCTTTCCATCCATGCTTTACGTCTCTACAAGGGTTTGTCTCCGTGTGCTGTGCCTGTCCGTCCAGGTGTTATATCCCTAAAAGGGTGTGATCTCTTATTCTGTGCCTGTCCATTCAGACTTTACGTCTCTACAAGGGCTTGACCTCTAATGCTGTGCATGTCTGTCCTGGTTTATGTCTCTACTAGGGTTTGACCTCTACTGCTTCGCATGTCCAACCATTCCTTAAATCCCTATGAGGGCTTGACCTCTAATGCTGTGCCTCTCAGTCCAGAATTTACATCTCTACAAGGGTTTGACCTTGAATGCTGTGCCTCTCCATCCAGGCTTTAAGTCTCTGCAAGGGTTTAACCTCGAATGCTATGCCTGTCTGTCCAGACCTTATGTACCTAAAAGGGCTTGACCTCTAATGTTGTGCCTGTCCATCCAGTATTTACATATCTACAAGGGTTTGACCTCGAATGCTGTGCCTGACCGTCCAGGCCTTATGTCCCCAAAAAGGGCTTGACCTCTAATGCTGTGCCTGGCCATCCTGGCCTTGTGTCCCTAAAAGGGCTTGACCTCCAATGCTGTCTCTGTCCATCCAGGCCTTATGTCCCTAAAAGGGCTTGACCTCTAATGCTTTGCCTCTCTGTCCTGGCCTTATGTCCCTAAAAGGACTTGACCTCTAATGCTGTTGCTGTCCATCCAGGCCTTATGTCCCCAAATGAGCTTGACCTCGATTGATGTGCCTATCCATCCAGGCCTTATGTCCCTGAAAGGGCTTGATCTCTAATGCTGTGCCTGGTCATCCTGGCCTTATGTCCCTAAAAGGGTTTGACCTCTAATGCTGTTCCTGTCCATCCAGGGTTTATATCCCTAAAATGCTTGACCTCTATTGCTGTGCCTCTCCGTCCTGACCTTATGTCCCTAAAAGGGCTTGCCCTCTAATGCTGTGGCTGTCCATCCAGGCCTTATGTCCCTAAAAGGGCTTGACCGCTATTGCTGTGCCTTTCTATCCAGGCCTTAAATCCCTACAAGAGCTTGACCTCTAAAGCAGTGCCTGTCCGTCAAGGCTTTAAGTCTCTACAAGTGACCTCGAGTACTGTGCCTGTCCATCCAGGCATTATGTCCCTTAAAGGGCTTGATCTCTGTCCTCGAATGATGAGCTGTCAATCCAGGCTTTATGTCCATAAAAGGGCTTGACCTCTAATGCTGTGCCTGTCCGAACAGGCTTTACGTCCCTACGAGGGCTTGATTTCTAAAGCTGTGCCGGTCCTTCCAGGCTATACATCTCTACAAGGGCTTGACTTCAAATGCTGTGTTTGTCCATCCAGGCCTTATATTCCTAAAAGGGCTTGACCTGTAATGCTGTGCTTGTCCAGGCGTTATGTCCCTGCAAGGGCTTCACCTCTATCCTTGAATGCTGTGCCTGTGTATCCTCGGATGCTGTTCCTGTGTATCCTTGAATGCTGTGCCTGTCCACCCAGGCCTTACATCCCTACAAGGGCTTGAACTCTAATGCTGTGCCTGTCCATCCAGGATTTACATCTCTACAAGGGTTTGACCTTGACTGCTGTGCTTGTCTGTCCAGGCGTTATGTCCCTTAAAGGGCTTGACCTCTATCCTTGAATCCTGAGCCTGTACATCCAGGCCTTATGTCCCTAACAGGACTTGACCTATAATGATGTGCCTGTCCGTCGAGGCCATAAGTCCCTACAAGGGCTTGACCTCTAATGCTGCACCTGTCCATCCAGGCTTTACATCTCTACAAGGGTTTGACCTTGAATGCTATGCCTGGCCGTCCATGCCTTATGTCCCTATGAGGGCTTGATGACTAATGCTGTACCTGACCATCCAGGCTTTACGTCTCTGCAAGGGTTTGTCCTCGAGTGCTATGCCTGTCCATCCAGATGTTATATCCCTAATAGGGCTTGACCTCTAATTCTGTGCCTGTCCATTCAGGCTTTACATTTTGAGAAGGGCTTGACCTCCAATGCTGTGTCTGTCCGTCTAGGCTTTACGTCTCTACAAGGGTTTGACCCTAATGCTCTACCTGTTTGCCCAGGCCTTTTAGTCCCTACGAGGGCTTGACCCCTAATGGTGTACCTGTCCGTCGAGGCATAAGTCCCTATGATGGCTTGACCTCGAATGCTGTAGCTGTCCATCCTGGCCTTATGTCCCTACAAGGGCTTGACTTTGAATGCTGTGCCTGTCCGTCCAGGCCTTATGTCCCTAAAATGGATTGACCTCTAATGTGGCGCCTGTCGATCCATGCTTTATGTCCCTATGACGGCTTGACCTCTAACGCTGTATCTTTCCATCCAAGCTTTAGATCTCTACAAGGGCTTGACCTCTAATGCTGTGCCTGTCCGTCATGGATTTACATCTCTACAAGGGCTTGACCTCGAATGCTTTGCCCGTCCATCCAGGCCTTATGTCCTTAAAAGGGCTTGACCTCTAATGCTGTGCCTGTCCATCCTGGATTTATCTCTCTACTAGGGTTTGACCTCTAAAGCTGCGTAAGTCCATCCAGGCCTTAAGTCCCTATGAGGGATTGACCTCTAATGCTGTGCCTGCCCATACAGGCCTTATGTCCCTAAAAGTGCTTGACCTCTAATGTCATGGCTGTCCGTCCAGGCCTTAAGACCCTACAAGGGCTTGACCTCTAATACTGTGCCTCTCCTTCCAGGCTTTACGTCTCTACAAGGGTTTGACCTCGAATGCTGTGCCTGTCCATCCATGATTTAAGTGTCTACAAAGGCTTGACCTCTGATTCTGGGCCTGTCCATCCAAGCTTTACGTTTCTACAAGGGTTTGACCTTGAATGCTGTGCCTGTTCATCCAGGCCTTATGTACCCAAAAGGTTTTGACCTCCAATGCTGTGCCTTACCGTCCAGGATTTACATCTCTAGAAGGGCTTGACCTCGAATGCTTTGCCCGTCCATCCAGGCCTTATGTCCCTAAAAGGGCTTGACCTCTAATGTTGTGCATGTCCATCCAGGCTTTACATCTATACAAGGGTTTGACCTCGAATGCTGTGCCCGTCCATCTAAGATTTAAGTCTCTACAAAGGCTTGACCTCTAATGCTGTGCCTGTCTGTCTAAGCTTTACGTATCTACAAGGGCTTGAACTCTAATGCTGTGTCTGTCAGTCCAGGCTTTAAGTCTCTACAAACACTTGACCTCTAATGCTGTGCTTGTCCATCCAGGCTTTACGTCTCTACAAGGGTTTGACCTCAAATGCTGTGCCTGTCCATCCAGGTGTTATGTCCCTAAAAGGGCTTGACCTCTACTGCAGTGCCTGTCCATCCAGGCTTTACATCTCTACAAGGGATGATCTTGAATGCTGTGCCTGTCCTTCCAGGCCTTATGACCCTAAGGGGGCTTGACCTCAAATGCTGTTCCTGTCCATCCTGGATTTATCTCTCTACTAGCGTTTGACCTCTAATGTTGTGCCTGTTTATCCAGGCCTTAAGTCCCTAGGTGGGTTTGACCTCTAATGCTGTGCCTGTCCATCCAGGCGTTAAGTCCCTAAAAGTGCTTGACTTCTAATGATGTGCCTGTCAATCCAGGCCTTAAGTCTTTACAAGGGCTTGACCTCTAATACTGTGCCTGTCCGTCCAGGCTTTACGACTTTACAAGGGATTGACCTTGTATGCTGTCCCTGTCCGTCCAGGATTTAAGTCTCTACAAGGGCTTGACCTCTAATGCTGCGGCCTGTCCGTCCAGGCTTTACGTTTCTACAAGGGCTTGACCTCTAAAGCTGTGCCTGTCTGTCCAGGTCTTATTTCCCTAAAAGGGCTTGACCTCTAATGTTGTACCTGTCCATCTAGGCTTTACGTCTCTTCAAGGGCTTGACCTCTAATGTTGTACTTGTCCAACTAGGCTTTACATCTCTTCAGGGTCTTGACCTCGAATGCTGTGCCTGTTCGTCGAGGCCTTTTGTCCCTAAGGGGACTTGACCTCTAATGCTGTGCCTGTCTTCTAGGCTTTACGTCTCTATAAGGGCTTGACCTCTAATGTTGTGTCTGTCCGTCCAGGCCTTTTGTCTTTAAAAGGGCTTGACCTCCAATACTGTGTCTGTCCGCCCAGGCTTTAAGTCTCTACAAGCGCTTGACCTCTAATGCTGTGCCTGTCTGTCCAGGCTTTATGTCTCTATAAGTGTTTGACCTCGAGTGCTCTGCCTGTCCATCCAGGCATTATGTCCCTTAAAGGGCTTGATCTCTATCCTCGAATGCTGTGCCTTTCCATCCAGACCTTGTATCCCTAAAAGGGCTTGATCTCTAAAGCTGTCCCGGACCTTCTAGGCTTTACATCTCTACAAGGGCTTGACTTCGAATGCTGTGCTTGTCCATCCAGGCCTTATATCCCTAATAGGGCTTGACCTCTAATGCTGTGCTTGTCTGTCCAGGCCTTATGTCCCTACAAGGGTTTCACCTCTGTCCTCAAATGCTGTGCCTGTATATCCTCGAATGCTGTGCCTGTCCATCCAGGCCTTACGTCCCTACAAGGGATTGACCTCTTTCCTCGAATACTGTGCCTGTCCATCCAAATCTTATGTCCTTAAAAGGGCTTGATCTCTAGTACTGTGCCTGTCCATCCAGGCCTTACATCCCTACAAGGGCTTGACCTCTAATGCTGTGCCTGTCCGTACAGGATTTACATCTCTACAAGGGTTTGACCTTGAGTGATGTGCTTGTCCCTCTAGGCTTTATGTCCCTTAAAGGGCTTGACCTCCATCCTTGAATGCTGTGCCTGTACATCCAGGCCTTATGTCCCTAACAGGGCTTGACCTATTATGCTGTGCATGCCCGTCAAGGCCTTAAGTCCCTACAAGGGCTTGACCTCTAATTCTATGCCTGTCCATCCTGGCTTTATGTCTCTACAATGGTTTGTCCTCGAGTGCTGTGCCTGTCCGTCCAGACATGATACCCTAAAAGGGCTTGACATCTAATTTTCTGCCTGTACATTCAGGTTTTACATCCCTACAAGGCTTGACCTCTAATGCTGTGCCTGTCCGTCCTTATGTACCTAAAAGGGCTTGACCACTAATGCTGTACCTGTCTGTCCAGGCATTTTACTCCCTATAAGGTCTTGACCTCTAATGCTGTGCCTGTCTGTCCAGGCCTTACATCCCTACAAGGGCTTGACCTTTAATGCTGTGCCTGTCCATCCTTATGTCCCTAAAAGGGCTTGACCACTAATGCTGTACCTGTCTGTCCGGGCATTTTACTCCCTATAAGGTCTTGACCTCTAATGCTGTGCCTGTCTGTCCAGGCCTTATATCCCTAAAAGGGTTTGACCTCTAATGATGAGCTTGCCCATCCAGGCCTTATGTCCCTACAAGGTCTTGACCTCTAATGCTGTGCCTGTCTGTCCAGGCCTTACATCCCTACAAGGGCTTGACCTTTAATGCTGTGCCTGTCCATCCTTATGTCCCTAAAAGGGCTTGACCACTAATGCTGTACCTGTCTGTCCGGGCATTTTACTCCCTATAAGGTCTTGACCTCTAATGCTGTGCCTGTCTGTCCAGGCCTTATATCCCTAAAAGGGTTTGACCTCTAATGATGAGCTTGCCCATCCAGGCCTTATGTCCCTACAAGGACTTGACCTATAATGCTGTGCCTGTCCGTCAAGGCCTTATGTCCCTAAAGGGCTTGACCTCTCTCCTCGAATGCTGTGGCTGTCCGTCCAGGCCTTACATCCCTACAAGGGCTTGACCTCTATCCTTGAATACTGTGCCTGTCCATCCAGTCCTTATGTCCCTAAAAGGGCTTGATCTCTAATGCTGTGTCTGTCCGTCCAGGAACTATATCCCTACAGGGGCTTGACCTCTAATGCTGTGCCTGTCCATCCACACTTTATGTATCTACAAGGGTTTGACCTTGAGTGCTGTGCTTGTTCGTCCAGGTGTTATGTCCCTTAAAGGGCTTGACCTCTATCCTTAAATGCTGTGCCTGTACATCCAGGCCTTAAGACCCTATAAGGGCTTGACCTCTGATACTGTGCCACTCCATCCAGGCTTTACGTCTCTACAAGCGTTTGTCCTCGAGTGCTGTGCCTGTCTGTCCAGGCACTATATCCCTATAGGGGCTTGACCTATAATTCTGTGCCTGTCCATTCAGGCTTTACATCTCTACAAGGGCATGACCTTTAATGCTGTGCATGTCCGTCAAGGCCTTAAGTCCCTACAAGGGCTTGACCTCTAATTCTATGCCTGTCCATCCAGGCTTTATGACTCTACAATGGTTTGTCCTCGAGTGCTGTACTGGTCTGTCCAGACATGATACCCTAAAAGGGCTTCACATCTAATTCTGTACCTGTCCATTCAGGCTTTACATCCCTACAAGGCTTGACCTCTAATGCTGTGCCTGTCCGTCCTTATGTCCCTAAAAGTGCTTGACCACTAATGCTGTACCTGTCTGTCCAGGCATTTTACTCCCTATAAGGTCTTGACCTCTAATGCTGTGCCTGTCTGTCCAGGCCTTACATCCCTACAAGGGCTGGACCTCTAATGCTGTGCCTGTCCGTTCTTATGTCCCTAAAAGGGCTTGACCACTAATGCTGTACCTATCTGTCCAGGCATTTTACTCTCTATAAGTTCTTGACCTCTAGTACTGTGCCTGTCCATCCAGGCTTTAAGACTCTACAAGGATTTGACCTCTAATGCTGTGCCTGTCCGTCCTTATGTCCCTAAAAGGGCTTGACCACTAATGCTGTACCTGTCTGTCCAGGCATTTTACTCCCTATAAGTTCTTCACCTCTAATGCTGTGCCTGTCTGTCCAGGCCTTATATCCCTAAACGCTTTTGACCTCTAATGTTGAGCTTGTCCATCCAGGCCTTATGTCCCTACAAGGGCTTGACCTCTAATTCTGTGCCTGTCCGTCAAGGCTTTATGTCCCTAAAGGGCTTGACCTCTATCCTCGAATGCTGTGGCTGTTCATCCAGCCCTTACATCCCTACAAGGGCTTGACCTCTATCCTTGAATACTGTGCCTGTCCATCCAGGCCTTATGTTTAAGGTTAAGGTTTATTATTATTTATATACTGTTGTCTCAGTGAGCCTTCACAGCGGTTTACAATACAAATAAATATACAGTGAAGAAATTACATTCAGTCATAAAAGATAAAAACAGCTAAATTTAAAAGAAAGAAATTACAAAAATCATAGCTGTTAAATATAGAAATATAAATAAAAACTATAAGACCAGTAAGAACAATAAAAACAATAAAACTATGTACATTGCAACATTGTCTGTGGATTAATAAAAAGCAGCCTGCGGTTAATTTTCAGTGAATGCTGCATTGAATAACCACGTTTTCAAGTCTGCTTTAAACTTGCTTTTTTCTCGCTGTGTTCTTAATTGAGTTGGTAATGAGTTCCACATTTTTGAGCCTGCGATGAATAACGCTCTTTCTCGAATTTGGCTGAGATGTGCTGACTTTATTGTGAGGATTGATAAAAGACCTTTGTCCGCTGATCTCAAGTGACGTTGTGGAGTATGCAGTCTTAAAGCTGCATTTAACCATTCTGTTCTTTCTCCATAAATTATATTATGAATTATATATGCAGCCTTATATAGGATTCTATAATGGACAGGTAACCAATGCAAAGTTATTAATGTTGGAGTAATGTGATCAAACTTCTTTTTTCCTGTTAAAATTCGAGCCGCTGTATTCTGAAATACCTGGAGAGGTCTGATGGTGGATTGAGGTAAGCCTAAAAGAAGAGCATTGCAGTAATCTAAATTGGCGAACAGTAAAGCCTGTATCCTAATCTTGTAAACCGGTGTGATGGTCAGTCTGATTCATCGGTATATAAACAACAATAAACTAAACTAAACTAAACTAAAATCGGAAGGTTCCAGTAGTGGCTTCAATTTTCTTAAAGTTAAAAGTTTAAAATAGCCATCTTTTAACTTGGTTGCAATATGTGTTTTCATATTAAATTCTGAATCTATTATTACTCCTAAATTTCTGGCAGAAGATGAAGGCATCAAATCAATGTTTTCAAATCTAAAAGCAGGAATCTTAACTTGCGAACATTTTCTTTATAGTTTTATTATTTCAGTTTTTTCAGTATTTAATATTAATTTCATTTGAGGCAATAGTTTTTTTATGGCATCGAGATAAATTGTCATTAACTTATAAGTAAAATCTTTGTCGTTTTCTATCGGGACTAAAAACTGTATATCATCTGCATAAACATAAAACTTCAAATCTAATCCAGTAAGAAGGTGATAAACTGGTAACAAATAAATATTAAAAAGGGTTGCCGAAAGAGTCGAACCTTGAGGTACACCTGTCTGAAGAGGAATTTTTTCTGAGAAGGAGTTATTTATTTTAACTTGAAAAGTACGTTTATTAAGAAAGGAGGCAAACCATTTATTTATTTTTAACTTTTATATACCGACATTCTTGCATTAAATGCAAATCATGCCGGTTTACAGTGAAACAGAAAAAGCAGGAAAAAATTCCTTAATCGAATACAATGAAACAGCTTATTGTAAAACTATATTAGAGATTCCAATTTCTTGTAAGCGTGTAATTAAAATATCGTGCTGGACAGTATCAAAGGCAGCGGACAAATCTAAAAGAATTTAAAAATATCTTTTACCAGTACCAAAACATCTTAAAACTGTATCAGTCAATGATAATAATAAAGTTTCGGTACTAAAATTCTTCCTAAAACCAAATTGACTAGAAAACAGAATGTCGTTTGATTCTAAAAACTGATCATGTTGAGTTTGAACAACTTTTTCTAAAACTTTAGCCATAAAACATAAATTTGAAATGGGTCTAAAATTGTTCAGTTGAGAATCATCTAGATTCTGTTTTTTAAGGATGGGTTTGATAATGGCACTTTTTAATGACTCTGGAACTGTGCCTTCTGTTAGGGAAGAGTTGACTATATTGGCAATAATTGGTGAGATTATATCTGAGATGGGCTTAAGTGTTTTTATTGGAATAGGGTCCGTTGAATTTCTTGCTGGATTCATCTTTTTTATGAGATTTTCAATTTCAAGAGAGGAAGTGAGATCAAACTCACTCCAATTTAAGTCTGTTTTGTTAGGCATTTTTATTCCTTGGTTTGAGTTTGGTATAATTTTCGCATTTAATAAATCAATTTTATTTTTGAAAAATAAGGCCACTTCATTAGTTCTATCCTCTGACAGATTAACATCTCTTTCCATAGGGTTTTTTGTTAAGTTTTTTACAATTGAGAATAATATCCTGGGATTATGGAGAAACTTTTCAATTTTATTTTTAAAAAAATCTTTTTTTGCTTTATTGATTGCTTTTTTATAAAAATGTAGAGCTGTACGATATTTAGCTAAAGAGTTAGAATTTTTACTTTTTCTCCAGTCAATTTCTAGTTTTTTTAATTGAGATTTTTTCTTTTTTAATTCCTTGTTATATCATGGATTTTGCACATTTTTAGCATTAATAGTTTTACTTTTAAAGGGACAAAGTTTATTCGCAATGTGTTGAACTTGTGTATTCCAAGATGAAATGAATTCAGTAGTGTTATTAAACTCGGTGTTCACTTCTAAATTTAAAAATTCATTTTGCAGTTCTTCTATCTGGGGTTGCGATTGAAAAGTTATTACTTTTGGTTCATTACACAAGGAATTTACAGGAACACAAAGGTCTGCTTTAGCTGTTATTAAATAATGATCAGACCATGGTACTTGACAAGTGTTTATATTGGTCTTTTTACAAAACTTGGAATTAATAAAAACTAAATCTAAAGAATGTCCAACTTTATGAGTCTGGGCCTTAGATACAAGTTCAAAACCGAGGGCTGACAATGACAATGACAATGATAGTGTAGAACATGTGGCATCTAATGGAGATTCGTCCATGTGTAAATTAAAATCACCTAAAATAATCGATGGTTTATCAGGATTAAGCGAAAGGGTTAGATATTCAATAAGGGGAGATATATTATGATGTAAAATACCAGGGGGACAATACAACAGACAAATTTGCATTTGTTCAGAATCGAATAGTGAAACTTCATAAGATTGGGAAATATCTGCTAAGAGATTTTTAAATTTATACATTTTCTTGGCTATCAACATAATTCTACCACCTTTTTTATGTATCTGGGAGATAGAAAAAACATCGTAATTGTTGTTTACTAATTGATTTAGTATCACATTATCTGTAGTTTTTAACAAAGTTTCTGTTATTGCAAAGAAATCCGGTCGATAGACGCGAATAATGTCCGTAATCAATACAGGTTTTTTTTATATAGTTTGTATATTGATTAGGAAAAAAGTAAGGAATAGCCAATTTGTAAAATTACTGTTCCTTGCGGCAGAGATGTTAGACAATGGAATATTAATCACAGTTCGATTGAGTTTTTGCTTACTTTTTGTTGCTTTGTGTCCACGGTCATTTTGATAATTTCCATGATTAATGCACACGGATATCAGTTGTGATGACATATTGATATATTCAGCCTAAAAGGGCTTGATCTCTAATGCTGTGCCTGTCCGTCCAGGCCGTAAATCCCTACAAGGGCTTGACCTCTAATGCTGTGCCTGTCCGTCCAGGCTTTAAGTCTCTACAAGTGACCTCGGGTTTTGTGCCTGCCATCCAGGCATTATGTCCCTTAAAGGGCTTAATCTCTATCCTCGAATGCTGTGCCTGTCCATCCAGGCCTTATGTGCCCAAAAGGGCTTGACCTCTAATGCTGTGCCTGTCCATCCATGCTTTACATCTTTACAAGGGTTTGTCCTCGTGTGCTGTGCCTGTCCGTCCAGGTGTTATATCCCTAAAAGGGTGTGATCTCTAATTCTGTGCCTGTCCATTCAGACTTTACGTCTCTACAAAGGCTTGACCTCTAATGCTGTGCCTGTCCGTCCTGGATTTATGTCTCTACTAGGGTTTGACCTTGAATGCTGTGCCTGTCCATGCAGGCTGTAAGTCTCTACAAGCACTTGACCTCCAATGCTGCGCAAATCCATCCAGGCCTTAAATCCCTATGAGGGCTTGACCTCTAATGCTGTGCCTCTCCCTCAAGGCTTTACATCTCTACAAGGGTTTGACCTTGAATGCTGTGCCTGTCCATCCAGGTTCTAAGTCTATACAAGCGCTTGACCTCGAATGCTGTGCCTGTCCATCTAGGCTTTACTTCTCTACAAGGGTTTGACCTAGAATGCTGTGCCTGTCCATCCAGGATTTAAGTGTCTACAAGGGTTCGATCTCTAATGCTGTGCCTGTCCATCCAGGCTTTACATCTCTACAAGGGCTTGACCTCTAACTCTGTGTCTGTCTGTCTAGGCTTTATGTCTCTACAAGGCCTTGCCCTCTAATGATGTGCCTGTCTGTCCAGACCTTATGTCTCTAAAAGGGCTTGACCTTCAATGCTGTGCCTCTCTATCCAGACTTTATGTCTCTGCAAGGGCTTGACCTCGAATGCTGTGTCTGTCTGTCCAGGATTTAAGTCTCTACAAGCACTTGACCTCTAATGCTGTGTCTGTCTGCCAGGCTTTATGTCTCTACAAAGGTTTTACCTCAAATGCTGTGCCTGTACGTCCAGGCCTTGTGTCCCTAAAAGGGTTTTACCTCAAATGCTGTGCCTGTACGTCCAGGCCTTGTGTCCCTAAAAGGGTTTGGCTTCTAATGCTGTGCCTGTCCATTCAGGATTTATATCTCTACAGGGTTTTGACCTCGAATGCTGTCCCGGTCCGTCCAGGCCTTATGTCCCTAAGGGGACTTGACCTCTAATGCTGTGCTTGTCCATCCAGGCTTTACGTCTCTATAAGGGCTTGACCTCTAATGCTGCGCACGTCCATCCAGGCCTTAAGTCCCTATGAGGATTTGCCCTCTAATGCTGTGCCTATCCATCCAGGCCTTATGTCCCTAAAATCGCTTGACCTCTAATGCTGTGCCTGTCCATCCAGGCCTTAAGTCCCTACAAGGGCTTGACCTCTAGTACTGTGCCTGTCCATCCAGGCTTTATGACTCCAGAAGAATTTGACCTTGAATGATGTGCCTGTCCATCCAGGCTTTACATCTCTACAAGGGTTTGACCTCGAATGCTGTGCCTGGCCATCCAGGATTTAAGTCTCTACAAGGGCTTTACCTCTAATGCTGTGCCTGTCTGTCCAGGCCTTATGTCCCTAAAAGGGCTTGACCTCTAATGCTGTGTCTGTCCATCCAGGCCTTATGTCCCTAAAAGGGCTTGACCTCCAATGCTGTGCCTGTCCGTCCAGGCTTTACGTCTCTACAAGAACTTGACCTTGAATGCGCTGTCTGTCCGTCCAGGCCTTATGTCCCTAAAAGGGTTTGATCTCTAACACTGTGCCTGTCCTTCAAGGCTTTACATCTCTACAAGGGCTGGACCTCTAATGCTGTGCCTGTCCATCCAGACTTTATGTCTCTAGAAGAGTTTGACCTCGAATGCTGTGCCCTTCCATCCAGGCCTTATATCCCTAAAAGGGCTTGATCTCTATCCTCAAATGCTGTGCATGTGATTCCTCGAATGCTGTGCCTGTCCGTTCATGCCTTAGGTCCCTACAAGGGCTTGTCCTCTATCCTTGAATACTATGCCTGTCCGTCCAGGCATTATGTCCCTAAAATGGCTTGACCTCTATTGGTGTGCATGTCCTTCTAGGCCTTAGGTCCCTACAAGGGCTTGACCACTAATGCTGTACCTGTCCATCCAAGCTTTATGTCTCTACAAGGGTTTGTCCTCGAGTGCTGTGCCTGTCCATCCATGTGTTATATCCCTAAAAGGGCTTGACCTCTAATTCTTTGCCTGTCCATTCAGGCTTTACATCTCTAGAAGGGCTTGACCGCTGATGCTCTGCCATCCATCCAGGTTTTTCGTCTCCACAAGGGTTTGATCACACCTGTCCGCCCAGGCCTTTTAGTCCCTACGAGGGCTTCACCCCTAATGCTGTGCCTCTCCGTCCAGGCCTTAAGTCTCTATGATGGTTTGACCTCGAATGCTGTGCCTGTCCATCCAGGCCTTATGTCCCTACAAGGGCTTGACCTTGAATGCTGTGCCTGACTGTCCAGGCCTTATGTCCCTAAAAGGGATTGACCTCTAATGTGGCGCCTGTCGATCCATGCTTTACATCCCTATAACGGCTTGACTTCTAATGCTGTGTGTCTCCATCCAAGCTTTACATCTCTACAAGGGCTTGACCTCTAATGCTGTGCCTATCCATCCAGGCTTTACGTCTCTAGAATGGCTTGACTTTGAATGCTGTGCCTGTCCATCTAGGCTTTACGTCTCTACAAGAGTTTGACCTTGAAAGCTGTGCTTGTCCGTCCAAGCTTTATGTCTCTACAAGGGTTTGACCTCGAATGCTGTGCCTGTCTGTCCAGGCCTTATGTTGCTAAAAATGCTTGACCCCTAATGCTGTGCCTGTCCATCCAGGCCTTAAGTCCCTATGATGGCTTGACCTCGAAGGCTGTGCCTGTCCATCCAGGCCTTATGTCCCTACAAGGGCTTGACCTCTAATTCTGTGCCTGTCCATTCAGGCTTTACATCTCTAGAAGGGCTTGACCGCTAATGCTCTGCCATCCGTCCAGGTTTTATGTCTCCACAAGGGTTTGATCACTAATGCTCTAACTGTCCGCCCAGGCCTTTTAGTCCCTACGAGGGCTTCACCCCTAATGCTGTGCCTCTCCGTCCAGGCCTTAAGTCTCTATGATGGCTTGACCTCGAATGCTGTGCCTGTTCATCCAGGCCTTATGTCCCTACAAGGGCTTGACCTTGAATGCTGTGCCTGTCTGTCCAGGCCTAATGTCCCTAAAAGGGATTGACCTCTAATGTGGCGCCTGTCGATCCATGCTTTACATCCCTATAACGGCTTGACCTCTAATGCTGTGTCTCTCCATCCAAGCTTTACATCTCTACAAGGGCTTGACCTCTAATGCTGTGCCTATCCATCCAGGCTTTAAGTCGCTAGAAGGGCTTGACTTTGATTGCTGTGCCTGTCCATCTAGGCTTTACGTCTCTACAAGAGTTTGACCTTGAAAGCTGTGCCTGTCCATCCAAGCTTTATGTCTCTACAAGGGTTTGACCTCGAATGCTGTGCCTGTCTGTCCAGGCCTTATGTTGCTAAAAATGCTTGACCCCTAATGCTGTGCCTGTCCATCCAGGCCTTATGTCCCTACAAGGGCTTGACCTCGAATGCTGTGCCTGTCCATCCAGGCCTTAAGTCCCTATGAAGGTTTGACCTCTAATGCTGTGCCTGTTCATCCAGTACTTATGTCCCTAAAAGTGCTTGACCTCTAATGCTGGCCTGTGCATCCAGGCCTTAAATCCCTACAAGGGTTTGACCTCTAATTCTTTGCCTGTCCATCTGAGCTTTACGTCTCTAAAAGAGTTTGACCTTGCAAGCTGTGCCTGTTAGGGATGTGAATCGTTTTTTGACGATTTAAAATATCGTCCGATATATTTTAAATCGTCAAAAATCATTAGAGGCGATATATAATAGGAATTTCCCCGATTTATCGTCAAAAATCGTAAATCGGGGAAAGGGGGAGGGGAAGGGGGAGGGCGGAAAAACCGGCACACTAAAACAACCCTAAAACCCACCCCGACCCTTTAAAATAAATCCCCCACCCTCCCGAACCCCCCCAAAATGTCTTAAATTACCTGGGGTCCAGTGGGGGTGTCCCGGTGTGATCTTCCACTCTCGGGCCACGGGTGCGTTGATAGAAATGGCGCCGGCGCTACCTTTGCCCTATCATATGACTTGGCAAAGGTAGCGCCGGCGCCATTTTGGTTCCTGTCCACCGACATCACGAGCGTATGAGATCGCTCCCGGACCCCCGCTGGACCCCCAGGGACTTTTGGCCAGCTTGGGGGGGCCTCCTGACCCCTACAAGACTTGCCAATAGTCCAGCGGGGGTCCGGGAATGACCTCCTGCACTCGAATCGTGTTGCCGTACGGCCGGCGCCATTTTGCAATACGGCAATATGGCCATATGGCCGGTGCCATTTTGCAAAATGGCGCCGGCCGTACGGCAACACGATTTGAGTGCAGGAGGTCGTTCCCGGACCCCCGCTGGACTTTTGGCAAGTTTTGTGGGGGTCAGGAGCCCCCGCCCAAGCTGGCCAAAAGTCTCTGGGGGTCCAGCGGAGGTCCGGGAATGACCTCCTGCACTCGAATTGTGTTGCCATGTGGCCGGCGCCATTTTGCAAAATGGCGCCGGCCGTACGGCAATATGACCATATGGCCGGCGCCATTTTGCAAAATGGCGCCGGACGTACGGCAATACGATTCGAGTGCAGGACGTCGTTCCCGGACCCCCGCTGGACCCCCAGGGACTTTTGTCCAGCTTGGGGGGGCCTCCTGACCCCCACAAGACTTGCCAAAAGTCCAGCGGAGGTCCGAGAATGACTTCCTGCACTCGAATCGTGTTGCCGTACGGCTGGCGCCATTTTGCAAAATGGCGCCCGCCAAATGGCCATTTTGCAATACGGTAACATGATTTGAGTGCAGGAGGTCGTTCCCGGACCCCCGCTGGACTTTTGGCAAGTCTTGTGGGGGTCAGGAGGCCCCCCCCAAGCTGGCCAAAAGTCCCTGGGGGTCCAGCGGAGGTCCGGGAGTGATCTCCTACGCTCGTGACGTCAGGGGACAGGAACCAAAATGGCGCCGGCGCTACCTTTGTCCTGTCATATGACAGGGCAAAGGTAGCGCTGGCGCCATTTCTATCAACGCACCCGTGGCCTGAGAGTGGAACATCACACCGGGACCCCCCCACTGGACCCCAGGTAATTTAAGACATTTTGGGGGGGTTTGGGAGGGTGGGGGATTTATTTTAAAGGGTCGGGGTGGGTTTTAGGGTTGTTTTAGTGTGCCCGAGAGTGGAAGATCACACCAGGACCCCCCCACTGGACCCCAGGTAATTTAAGACATTTTGGGGGGGTTCGGGAGGGTGGGGGATTTATTTTAATGGGTCGGGGTGGGTTTTAGGGTTGTTTTAGTGTGCCGGTTTTCCCGCCCTCCCCTGATTTACGATTTTCACGATATTTAAAAAAACAAAACTGCGACGATCCGATTCCCTCCACCCTCAGCCGAAATCGATCGTTAAGACGATCGATCACACGATTCACATCTCTAGTGCCTGTCTGTCCAGGTTTTAAGTCTCTACAAGCGCTTGACCTCTAATGCTGTGCCTGTCAGTCCAGGATTTACGTCTCTACAAGAGTTTGGCCTTGAATGTTGTGCCTGTCCATCTAGGCCTTATGTCCCTAAAAGGGCTTGACCTCTAATGCTGTGCCTGTCCATACAGGCTTTACATCTCTACAAGGCTTTGACCTCGAATGCTGTGCCTGTCGATCCAGGCCTTATGTCCCTAAAAGGGCTTGACCTCTAATGCTGTGCCTGTCCGTCCAGGCTATACGTTTCTAAAGGGTCTTGACCTCTGATGTTGTGCCTTTCCATCCAGGCTATAAGTCTCTACAAGGACTTTACCTCTAATGCTGTGCATGTCCGTCCAGGATTTAGGTCTCTACAAATGTTTGACCTCTAACAGTGTACCTGTCTGTCCTGGCCAAATGTCCCTACAAGGACTTGACCTCTTTCCTCGAATGCTGTGCATGTCCATCCAGGCCTTATGTCCCTAAAATGGCTTGACCTCTATCCTCGAATGCTGTGCCTGTCAGTCCAGGCCTTATGACCCTACAAGGGCTTGACCTCTATCTTTGAATGCTGTGCCTGTCTGTCCAGGCCTTACGTCCCTACAAGGGCTTGACCAATAATGCTGTGCCTGTCCATCCTGGCCTTAAGTCCCTATGAGGGCTTGACCTCTAATGCTGTGCTTGTCCATCCAGGCCTTAAGTCCTTATGAGGGCTTGACCTCTATTTATTTATTTATTTAGAACTTTTCTATACCGACATTCATGTGGCAAGATACATATCATATCGGTTTACAGTGTAACACAAAATTGCAACAGGCATTACATGGAACCAGGTTACATAGAACTGGGAAAAACAGAAATCTCAGCAGTAAATGAAATCCCCAATGATCAGTGTCTTTAGTTTCTTGATCTTTTTGCAGGGTCCCAGTTCTTCCCATGGATGGAATATGGGCTGCTTGGATTGTACTCGAAAGGGTTATCTTATCCCTTAAGAATCTTCCGTGAACAATACCTGAGGTCCACTGCTTGAATCTTCTTACTCCAAAGCTTATGTCCCTAAAAGGGCTTGAACTCTAATGCTGCACCTGTCCATCCAGGCTTTACGTCTCTACAAGGGCTTGACCTCTAATGCTGTGCCTATCCGTCGAGGCCTTAGGTCCCTATGAGGGCTTGACCTTTAATGCTGTGCCTGTCCATCCAGGCCTTAAGTCCCTACGAGGGCTTGACCTCTAATGCTGTGCCTGTCCTTCCAGGCCTTATGTCCCTAAAAGGGCTTGACCTCTAATGATGTGCCTGTCCGTCCAGGCCCTAGGTCCCTACAAGGACTTGACCTTGAATGTTGTGCCTGTCCATCCAGGCTTTACGTCTCTACAAGGGCTTCACCTCTAATGCTCTGCCTGTCCATCCATGCCTTATGTCCCTAAAAGGGCTTGACCTCTATCCTCTAATGCTGTGCCTGTCCATCCAGGCTTTACGTTGCTACACGGGCTTGTCCTCTACTGCTGTTGCTGTCTATCCAGTCTTTATGTCTCTACAAGGGGTTGACCTCTAACACTGTGCCTGTCCGTCCAGGACTTATATCCCTAAAAGGGCTTGGCCTCTATCCTCGAATGCTATGCCTGTTTATCCAGCCTTTATGTTTCTTCAAGGGCTTGAACTCTATCCTCGAATGCTGTGCCTGTATATCCAGTCCTTATGTCCCTAAAAGGGCTTGACCTCTAACACTGTGCCTGTCCATCCACATTTGAAATGTAAGAACATAAAAAGATGACTTCAGATGTCTGGATTTTGCATATTTCATATGCTCAATAGTTTTTCATGACCTTCATAATATGGGCCATGTTCCTGAAATCTTTCTTAGGTGCCAACAGTAATGTTTCTAGTACTATAGAAAACTGGTGTCCCCACGAGGGTTTGATCTCTATCCTTGAATGCTGTGCCTGCCTGTCCATCCAGGCCTTACATCCCTACGAGGACTTGACCTCTAATGCTGTGCCTGTCCGTCCAGTTCTTATGACCCTAAAATGGCTTGACCTCTATCCTTGAATGCTGTGACTGTCTGTCCAGGCCTTATGTCCCTAAAAGGGCTTGACCTCTATCCTCGAATGCTGTGCCACTGCCTGTCCATCCAGGCCTGACGTCCCTACAAAGGCCTGGCCTCTATCCTCTAATGCTGTGCCTGCCTGTCTGTCCAGGCCTTACGTCCCTACAAGCGCTTGACCTCTGTCCTCTTATGCTGTGCCTACCTGTCGTCCAGGCCTTATGTCGCTAAAAGGGCTTGACCTCTAATGTTGTACTTGTTCATCCAGGCCTTACATCCCTACAAGGGCTTGACCTGTATTTCCAAATGCTGTGCCTTACTGTCCATCCTGGCTTTATGTCCCTACGAGAGCTTGACCTCTTTCCTCGAATGCTGTGCCTGCCTGTCCATCCAGGTTTTACATCCCTAAAAGGGCTTGACCTCTAATGCTGTGCCAGTCCATTCAGGCCTTACTTCCCTACAAGGGCTTGACCTATATCCTCTAATGCTGTGCCTGCCTGTATGCCCAGGCTTTAAGTCCCTACGAGGGCTTGACCGCTATCCTCGAATGCTGTGCCTGCCTGTCCGTCCAGGCTTTACTTCCCTACGAGGGCTTGACCTCTATTCCCTAATGCTGTGCCTGCCTGTCCATCCAGGTCTTATGTCCCTAAAAGGGCTTGACCATTATCCTCTAATACTGTGCCTGCCTGTCCGTCCAGGCCTTACGTTCCTACGAGGGCTTGAGCTCTATCCTCTAATGCTGTGCCTGCCTGTCCTTCCAGGCCTTACATCCCTACAAAAGTTTGACTTCTATCTTCTAATGCTGTACCTCTCTGCCCAGGATTTTTGTCCCTAAAAGGGTTTGACCTCTATCCTCGAATGCTGTTCCTGTCTGCCCAGGCCTTACGTCCTTACAAGGGCTTGCCCTCTAATGCTGTGCCTGTCCATTCAGGCCTTATGTCCCTATAAGGTCTTGACCTTTATCCTCTAATGCTGTGCCTGCCTGTCCATCCAGGCCTTACGTCTCTATGAGGGTTTGACTTCTATCCTCTAATGCTGTGCCTGTCCGTATAGGCCTTATGTCCCTAAAAGTGCTTGACCTCTATCCTCAAATGCTGTGCCTGTCCGTCCAGACCTTACGTCCCTAAAAGGACTTGACCTCTAATGCTGTGCCTGTCCATCCTGGAGCCTTTTCTTGCTCAAGGGAAAGGGAACTCTCTCTGGGGTAGCTGGCCTAACTCTTAGTACCTGTTGACCGATGTTGAACCGCTGTTCACATGGCACCTTGCTCCATATCGCCATGCTTTGAAGGCTCGTGCTCCACTCTAGGTGCCAACCCATTCCAGTTATCCCTTTCCTGCTCAAAGGAAAGGTAACTCTCCCCGGGGTAGCCGGCCTATCTCTTTATTACCTGCTAACCCATATTGAACCGCTGTTCACATGGCACCCTCCTCTGCCTCAGCCTTGAAAATTCTCGTTTGTATATCTGCTAACTCCATCAGATTTTAAAAGACCAGCGAGAGCTCACTAGAGACCAACGGAAACACCCCATTCTAGGGGTGAACCCATTCTAGGGAGCCCTTTCCTGCGCAAAGGAAAGGGAACTCTCCCTGGGGCCAGCCTGTCTTGCCCATTTCAAAACCACAGGGACCTGACTACCTCGGATTTGCCAGCCTGTCTTGCTCCTATAAAAACCAAAGGAACCAGACTATCTCTACTCTTCCAGCCTGTCTTGCCCCTATCAGCTTTCTGCCACTCTGCTTTGCTGCCATATACCAGATGACTCACTCAACTCCTTGTGGTGTTCTTGCCACTATCATGGTTCCTCAGTGTGTTGGTGCTAGTCTTTCTGCTTGCTATGTTCCCCCTTCATTGTGCTGTAGGATGTTGATGCCACTTTTCTTGCCACTTAGCCTGTTGTGCTGCCTTCAAGGGTTCATGTATCTGTTATTGGTGCTCTCTTTTGAAGCTGCGGTGTGTTTTTGAATCTCTCGCTGCTGCTTTGCACCTCTATTGAAGCACTCTTGCCACTCCTGGTACCCCTCTGCCCCTTTAAAGTGCCTTAGGCTATTCATGCCACTTTGGTGCCACTTTGCCACAGTCTAAGTACCTTGGAGCTTTCTCATTCTGATGATTGCTCCCCAGAAGTTTCATCAGAATTGATAAGAAAACTCAAATTCTGCAGCCAAAAATAGGCTGCAAGGGGCGCTGTTCGCCGCAGGCAGAGATGGCAGCTCGTGTTTGAGGCTCCTACCCTGCCTCCTCCCGTCACGATAACCTTGCCACCAAAAAAATGTTAAAAACTTGCTTTTAAATATACTATCAGCCTGGGCACGAGTTGAGGATCAAAATTGTCTTTTCAAACGGGATGTTCGCTGCAAATCGAGAGCACTGTGAGTAAGGGCAGTTTCTGCCTTTCGGTTTTCCCGGCCGCCATCTTTACTGCGAACTTACCAACTCGTTTCCCAAAGCAGGCCAGACTGTGCACAAAATTATTGCGGACCCGATCATATCATGACTTTACTCTAATCACTACGAAATAATATCTCTGCAGGACTGACTAACGCGGGCTGAGTAGAGAGCTCGAGCCCGGACCTCTCTGTTTTACCTTCTCCCAGCCTGCTATCAGGAACCTCGGAGAAAAACTTTTACAGCAGCACAATTACCTTACCAATAAGAAAGTTTCCATTGCTCCTGTCCTTACCATCGCGTTTAAAGGTGAGGGGTCAGGCTGAGTTGGAGTGGGGGACTGAGGGCTCTCGTCAAGGCAGCCATGTGGCTTGTGGAGTGGCCGGAATGCTGAGGGAGCGTGTTAGAATCAGCTCAGTTTCTTCACTGGCAGCCATATTTGCAGCATAACCCGTTGCAGCTCACTCCAAAGGGGAAAATAGCTGTCGGCAGCTCCCCTTAGCCCTACCTGGGGGAAAAGAGCTCTCTCATAAAGGATCCTACGTATGAATTTTACAACACTTTAAAACTGGGAAATTTCAAAGCGGAGCTTTTCTCAGCGATTTTGCAAAGTTGTGGCCATTATAATTGGAGCTCTTTCTTTGTGGCCCCCACTCTTGTCTGTTAACCACCTTTTGCAGCACCTTCCCAGCAGCAGAATTTCAGCAATAAATCCCTGCCGTCACATTAAAGCAGCCACTCTCAGCAGCAATCTCCAAATTGCAAAAAACAAACAGGAAATTTAAGAATCAGGGCAGCGAAACCATAAGGGGACTTTAAACATCCAGGGGGGGGGGGGGGGGGGCGTTGTTGGCCATGTGACGGGATGGCTGCTTGAGCGAGGGGCTCCAGCCCTGCTCCTCTCTAAAATCTAAAATACTGGCGTGATTTGTGCACAATCGTAGCTTCAACTTTAAAACCGGAACAGATGAACGTTGCTGCTTGCTTTAAGTATACATAACAAACGAACTGCACTGGTCCTGGGGACACCGGAGCGTTTCTGGTGAATGTGGATGTTAGGCAGAGTGTTCCAGCCGCCATTTTAGAAGAGGCACGAGCAGTTAATATCTTTGCTGCGGCGCCGGCTTATGTGCAAAGTGTTTGAGACGTACACTCTAGCCAGAAATAAAACTAGCTGCGCTGCCTGATTTTCCCCCGTTGGGGCTGCGGGAGCTGCGAGGTGTATCCCTATTAGGGGGACCGATACGAAAATGAGCCTGAGCTGCGGATCGCAGTAACACCGCGTGACAGCAATTGTGGGGAAGTCTTATTACGTGCTACTCTGCCGGGTGTGAGACAACTGCGGAGGAGGTCTGCAAATTCGCCAGCCAGGGAGACCACTAACGTGAATATACCCAGTGTGGACTACTAGTTAAATATTGTTTGGCCTAATCCCAGGCGACTTGACTGTAGATAAGTGGAGTGCTGGATCTGGAGCCCTGATCGCCATTTTGCGGCCACGCAGGTGTGCCTCTAAAGGGAGCAAAGTGTGCAGGCCGCTCTTGGAACAAGCTTATTTGGGAGTGACATACCCCACTGACTAGCAAACTTCCCTGCAATTCTAAAGATAAGCGACGGGAGCAAGGTAAAGGAAAAAAAAAAAATTAATTATAATTTTTCTGTCTGATGGACTTGCAGAGCCCCTGAAGGGATATAACTTAGCTCTTAATTCTCTCCTCAGCTGACCTTGTTGATGTGACGTTAGTTTGGGCGTTCAGTTCTGAGTGGCGAATTTTTGCAGCACAGTGCCCACTATTAAAGATTTTTTGCCACGCTGCTCTGAATGTGCTGATTGCTGAGGTTGCGGGGATTGCATGAATCCGAAGTTTCGCATAGCCTGAGTGTTATTCCTGGGGCGAAAGTCTGTGAGGGGCAACGGACCTGGGACAGAAAGGCTGGCTTTCCGCTTAAGCTCTGCAGCAGGGTCGACTGCGAGACGCGTGGGGGCCCTACGTCCGGCCTGCCTATCAAATTTTTCACGAGGCAGCACACACGTGAGAGTGTAGGGTGTGTGGGAGTCTGTCTGATATGCGTTCAAAGGGGGACTTCATTTGTCATCCTACAGATCTTTTGTCTTCACCTCTTCAACACCAGCTCAGATAGGACACGTGTGAAGCCTAGAACATCTTTTGGAGCTTGATTCACCGGAACTGATGGCTGCTAGGAAAAAAGGGAACTTGCAAAAATTTTCCTTTACCAGAATGGCGGATGAAATCTGGCAAACGGGGTCCGACATCACGGAGGATGCTGATGGGAATGGAGGAGGGGGGTCAGACCCTGAAGCACCGCTTTTATCCCCTCAAGCATTAGTGGAGGGGGCGTCATCCCTATCGGATTTACCAACTAAAGATACAATGAGAGATTGGTTTGTGGAGCTTCGTGCGGATATGAAGAAGAATAAAGAAGAGTTGCTCCATTCCTTTTCTGAACTGCGGGAGGATTTTCTGGCGCTGGGACACAGAGTTGATGATTTAGACGTACAAGTGGAAGGCCATGGGGCTGTGTTGACTTCTCTCACTCAGAAAACCAATGAGACTCACAGCGAACTGCTTATTTTGCAAGATAAGCTTGAAGATATGGAAAACAGATCGAGGCGAATGAATATTAGACTGCGGGGTGTACCAGAAACTACAGAGTTCAAAGATAGCATGGATGCTGCACAATCTTTTTGCTCCTTCCTGCTCGAACAAGAGACAGAGAGGCTGCTGCCTGCAGAAAATGATGCTACACAGACTTTGCTTACCATAGAGAGAGCACTTAGAGCATTAGGAGTCCGCAGAGATAACAAACCAAGAGATATTATAATTAATTTCAATAGCTATTTGCAAAAAGAGAACATCTTGGCGGTGGCGCGCAAGAAGAAGCAGTGGAATTGGCGCAATGTTACAGTGACGGTTTACCAAGATCTCGCAGCTAGCACCCTAAAAAAGAGATATGAATTGAGGGAAGTCACGACCGCATTGCGTGCAGCAGACATACGATACAGATGGAATTTTCCTTTCTCTTTGTCTTTTCAAAAAGATGGAAAGACATTTCACTTGAAAACTCCGAAGGAGGCCTCTGATATCTTCCAACAGGCAGGTTTAACACCCCTTCAACAAGCTAAGGAGGGGCCGGTCGAGGGGCCTCGTGTGCCTACAGCATCGAGTTGGCGACGGGTGGAACGCCCAAGGAGAAAAGCAGCCCTCAAAGTTTTGTCAGCGGCAGAGAACTCCTTGGAAAAGGACTGACATGAACAGTTGGGATGAATTTGATGCTATGGGACATAATATTCAGTAAGGTGGCTCTAAAGTAAAGTTATCTACACTGTTCATCAATATGATGCTCAATTATTAGAGGTTGTGCACATTCACGATTGCACTATGTTTTAACGTAATGCGTATGACGGGAGGAGCGGGGAGGGAAGGGGGGACTATTCTGTCTGTGGTCCTCCCTCGAGGGCAGATCCGAGTTGGGGAAGTTATGGATCTGCAACCTAATGACGGGCGTGAGGAACCCGAGGTTGAGGAGACAGAAGTAGAGATTATAGAAAGTAGGGGGGGAGGGAGGGTGGGGAACTATGGGGAGGGGAGGGGGGGGAAGGGAAGGTTAGGAGAAAGGGACGATTGCTGGCTTTTTTAAGCCGTTTCATTCTCTGTATTCCTTTTGTACACAGGAGTAGCCTTAAGTGGTTTCTTGTCGCAGAGTGGAGGTTGCTACAAGCGGAAGCCTCAGCTGGGAGGGCTTTCGTATGGATTGCACCATTAATTGCTATGCTTTGCTTTTTTTTTCCTAAGGATGAATGCCTAATACACAAATTCACATAGTGTCTTGGAATGTCTGTGGCATTCATACCCCGATTAAGAGAAATAAGATCTTACAAGCACTAAAACGTAAAGGGACAGATATTGGATTCCTGCAAGAGACACATCTTACAGATATTGAGCACACTAAATTGGGTGGTGGTTGGGTAGGAGGGGTCTATTATGCATCCGCTACTACTCGGTCAGCTGGGGTGGCAATTCTGGTTAATAAATTTCTGCCGTATCAAGTTCAAAAAGAGATTAAAGACCTGGAGGGTAGGTATCTTATATTGATTGGAGAACTTCATAACCAACCCTTAATTTTGTGTAACTTGTATGCACCGAATAATTTCAGCCAAACCTTTTTTCGGGATTTGTACAACCACCTCATCCCCTATGTATCCGACACTATTGTTATGGGAGGGGATTTTAATACGATTCGAGATTCTCAGCTTGATGCTTCGCAGAACCGACGTAGAGAATATGGTATGGGTAGGGGGCCAGCTCAATTAGAGAAAAATTTGCATTTAGTAGACGCATGGCGTATTCTTCACCCTGGGGAAAAGACGTTCACGCATTTATCTAGGGCTCATGCTACCCATTCTCGTATAGATTATTTTTTAACTAGTGCCCATGCGTTCTCTAGGGTTCAGGAAGCTGGTGTTGATGATATCTTGATATCGGATCATGCCCCGGTCTGGTTGGATCTTCAAGCTGTGTCTCCTATGCAAGGGGCCCGGATATGGAGATACCCTTACTATTTGGCTGAGGATACACAATTTAATACGTATCTGGCAGAACGATGGGCCGACTATGCCTCTTTGAATCAGGCCCATTCTGAGCAGTCAGTGCTGTATTGGTATACCGCTAAAGCGGTGATTCGGGGAGATATTATTTCATATGTAGCACATCGTCGGAAGATTTTGAATAACCAAATTTTATTGTTAACTGATCAACTAAGCAAGGCTAGAGTTAGTCTGATTCATTCCAACACGAGGCAGAATAGGGATAATTACTTATCCATACAAAGCACGCTAAACACAGTATTACACCAGAGGGGCCAAGAAGGGTATCTTATATTATCAACACCGGCTTTATCAACACAGCAATAAGGCAGGTAAATTAATGACTCATCTGATAAGATCCTCCAGGACGCCCCGCTTTATTACAGGGTTAAAGAACGACAATGGCCAAGTGGAGACTAATACGCGCTCTATCTTGCGCCTTTTTCGCAATTTCTATCACCAGTTATACCGGGCAGAGGGTTGGTCAGATGAAACATGCCGGCGTTTTTGTGGTCCACTTCCGATCCCTAAGCTCACAGAGGAACAACAACAAGCGCTAAATATACCGATTTCTGAGACGGAGGTCCGTATGGCTATACATAAATCCAAACGTCTGAAAACCCCAGGACCTGATGGTCTCTCTGCCGAATTTTACAAAGGCTTGATTGATAAAGTGATAGGGCCCTTAACTCAATTGTTCTCCTCTTTAATCCGCCAGGGGCACTTCCCTCCCCGGATGAATGAAGCTCATATAACTCTTATTCCTAAAACAGGGAGGGATCCCTTTTTGCCTGAATCGTACCGCCCCATCTCCTTACTGAAATTTGATCAGAAGTTGTTGGCCAAAGTATTGGCGGATCGCTTGGCTGTGGTTTTGCCTTCCCTGGTAGGGTCACACCAGGTGGGGTTTGTTCGCAGGAGATATGCCCTTTCAAACATTCGGCGGATTCTGGTGGCCATGGAAATGTGCCGCCATACTGACACACCATACCTGGTTATCAGTTTTGACGCCAAAAAGGCATTCGATCGAGTGGAATGGAGTTATTTGTTTTACTTTCTAAGACATATAGGTTTTGATGGTTTATTTTACGAGGCAGTGCAAATACTATATAGGGATCCCCAGGCGACCATTTTGGCTAATAGAGATAGATCGGATATGTTCCCTGTTGGGAGAGGCACTCGTCAGGGATGCCCCTTGTCTCCGCTTCTTTTTCTGTTACAATTAGAGCCTCTGTTGCTTGCGATACAGGGGGCCCGTACTATTTGGGGAGTGCGGTTTGATAAGGAAATATTTAAGTGCGTGGCTTTTGCGGATGACCTTTTGGTTTTTTTGACGGATCCTGTTACCTCTCTGGGTTCTTTGCTGGGTGTGATGGGTTCCTTTGGGGTTTTCTCGGGATTTCGGTTAAATGAACACAAGTCGTCTGCCTTGGCTTTTCTGGATGCCCTGAAGGAGCGATGGCGCGGCTCTTTCCCATTACATTGGGCTACGGATTTGTTCCGATATTTGGGAGTCCAGGTACCTGTGGACCCTTCCATGGTCTACCAAGTTAATGTTCTGAATTTACTGCGGTTTACCCAAGACACTCTTACTACATGGCAGCCTCTTCCCTTATCCTTGTATGGCCGAGTAAATTTATTTAAAATGGTTATTCTTCCCAAATGGTTGCACCTATTTCAAAATTTGCCTATAAACCTTCACCGGAAAGACACGTCTCATCTGGATAGTTCTTTGCGGAAGTTTTTGTGGCGGGGTGGCAGAGCGAGGATCCCTTTGGTGTGGTTACAATGGTGGGGGATGGGAGGATTGGGGCTTCCGAATTTGGCAATATACGCCACAGCCTGTAATCTACGTATCATAAGAGATTGTTGCTGGGTACCTCCTCACATACTAGTTTTATGGCTGAGAGTGCGCTTTTATATCCTGTTAATGTTAGTTATGTATTACAGATGGAGCCGACGAAATTATCCCCCATGTTAACTCACTCTACGGTAATACAGCCGATCAGACAGGCGTGGGTTGGTCTGACAAAAACGCTTCAGGTGCCTAGGGTTAGTGCATACCTGCTTTCAGTCACTGGAAACCCTGATTTTTCGCCTGGGACTACCTCCCCAGCATTTAAGGCTTGGAAAAGAGAAGGTATTGACTATTTAGGGCATGTGTTTACGGATCAGGGGAATTTGATGTCCTTTTCTGACGTGCAAGATTGTTACGGAAAGAAGGTGATTACTGCATTCACTTATTTGCAAATTAGACATTACGTTCAGGCCATACCTGTGGCGTTTAAGCAACTTTCCACATTTCAGAAACTGGAAAAATTGTTGGCTTTGTCAAGAAATAAAGTTCCATCCTTATCATACTATTACAGGACACTGTGCGGGTTGAAGGGGGTGGGGATGTACTCCACATTGGCGGATTGCTGGAACGCCGACGGTGAGTTTGTGGTCACCTCCTCTGTGTTAAAGATTTGTTATGGATGAATTGCCCGGATCTCGTATAATACTTATTACAGAGAACTGCAGTACAAATTTTTGGGTAGGGTATATATTTTGCCTCAGATGGTGAAGAGACAGCATATTACTGCTTCGGGTTCGTGCCTGCGTTGTCAAAAAGAGGGGGGCACTTTGGCTCATGTTTTTTGGGCATGTCCTGTGGTCCAATCTTTTTGGACTAGGATAGCCCACTATTTATCTACAATATTACATGTCTCTATACCGGTTGCGCCCCTGTGGATTTTATTTGGCTGTATACCCCTGTTGAGAATACGAGATCCTGGCACCAGGTTGCTGATACAGAAAGCCAGTGTGGTTGGGAAGCGGGTGATTCTTATGAATTGGCACAGTGCTGAGCCCCCTTCTTTCTGGACCTGGAGACATTTTTTTTATGCGATGATGCATATGGAGCAGATGTCCATCCGCCAATCTCCAAAACAGCATAAGCAGTTTCTGAGTGTTTGGGATCCATATATCCAAGCTCTTCCTCATGCAGCCCGAAGTCGGATACTTAATGACTGTGCTTAGCTAAAGGATGGTGCTGCTCTGGGGGGCTTATTTCTGCCTCGTGTGGACATGCTTTGTTGTCTATTCATAATGGACTGGAATACATGGATGTGTTGTTATCAAAAGTGGGGGGGAGGGGAGGGATGGGAGGGATAGGGAAGATGCTGGTTTGATTTGAGGTTTATACTGTTGAATATTAGGCTTCAGTGGAGGGGGTAGGGAAGGTCGGGGAGGGGGATTAATGGGGAACCATTTGGTTAACTTGAAATGTTGTAACAATTGGGCTTTCTAGTGCCTTATTACCAGCTGACTGTTTCACGGTTCTATGGACGGAGAAGTGTTCATGGACTGTAATAGGCGCTTAATCACATAGTAGCCTTATTTGTGGAGATATGTACTCTCTGTTTACCTTTAATCAGCTGGTTATTATGCTTCCTTTATTGTCAAACGTCCACATGTATTTGTTGGTTTCTCAATAAAAAAAAAAAAAAAAAAAATAGGCTGCAAATACTTCCTCCATTGACTTAAATGGGAAATTGGAAAACAAATAAAACTAATCAACGAATTGGTTCCCTCCCCCCCCCCCCCCCCCCCCTATGAAACAAATGCAATGAATTTGGGTTCCGGCAAAACAAAAACCGAATTGAAATACATTTTTTCCTTCTACACATCCCTACACTATATAATTAATCTGAGTATTACAGTCATAATCCTAGGCCTCCTCAAGTGCTATGTTTCCAGAATATGTTAGTTCAGGAGATCTCAGACCCAGGAATGAATGCAAGATCGAAGTATATAACCCCTAATATAAATTAAGAATAGTGTTTATCCCAGGACAAGCAGGATGCTAGTCCTCACATATGGGTGACGTCATTCACGGAGCCCCTAAGCGGGAAAAACTTCTGGCAAGTTTCTAGAAGCTTTTAACTGGCTGCCTGAGGCTACTGAGCATGCCCAGCATGCCATGATATTCCCTGCCACAGGGGTCTCACTTCAGTCTTCTTTTTTCCACGCTGCTAACTGCATCGCGCTTCATAGGAGCCCTGTGAGTTACCTCACAACTAGAAAAAGTTATAACAAATTTCACCCTTTACGGGTCTCACTCAATTTGTCACCGGCTGGTGACAAATATCATACATTTTTCGCCAAGAGAAACACCCTTTTTCATCGACGGATGTCGACTGAAAAGACTTCGGGCTTCAAAAAGTGCCCGGCCTGCAACCGGACTATGTCGATTACGGACCTGCATGTCAAGTGCGTTCGCTGTCTTGGTGGAGACCATGACATCGCGGCTTGCGCCCAATGCCAAGAAATGACGGTGAAAGGTAGGAAGCTTCGTCACGAGAAGATGGCTCAAATTTTTCAAATTCAGACAACACCATCACCGACGACTTCCACAAAATCCTCACCGGTCGGCATAACAAAAAAGATCTTAATAAAGAAAAGGATTCCGGAGGGTTCCGGGGATGCCTCCTCTCCAACACCCTCCGTGTCATCAACAAGGTCGGTATCTGATACTCGTCCAAAACATAAGCACCGACGACACCGTTCAATTCCTCCATTACCACCGCCGGAGGAACCGGTTCCAAAAAAGCAAAAAATTGCATCGACCTCCGTAACGTCCGGACAAGAATCGATACCAACGACATCGGTTACAGACTTAACCACATTGATTAAGCAGATAGTCACCGATGCCCTGAAGGAGAAAATACTGGCGTCATCGCCGATGCCGACCTTTGTGTCGATGCCGACCTCCGGGTCGATGCCGACTGTCCAGTCGATGCCGACCACCGAGTCGATGCCGACATCGATGTCGATGCCGATACCGGCCACAGTGTCTATGGAAACAGCCCTGTCGATGCCGGCAGACTTGCCGAGGATTTCACCAGCGATGCCGGCCACCCAGCCGATGACGGTGACCTCTTCATCGCCGATATACGCAGAGACTTCCTCGATGCCATACTCTACATCTACGATGACAGTACCATTCGTGATGCCAGAGTCATCGATGTCATCGATGATCTCACAAACCTCGATGACCACAATGGCTTCTAGACCCATTTCATCAATGGTTCCCATCTCCATGTTTACATTCCTTACTTCATCGATTCCAAATACTTCTCAATCGATGCCTCAATATACTCTAGCTCCAACTAGAGCACATATGCAAGGAAAAATTACTTCTGCAAAAAAGGCATCAGGAAAATATAAACATACTTCCATGCCAGTTCCAGAAGCCTCTTCGGAGACAAGATTACATGCAATACTCACTAAAAGGTATCAGGACCTCTTAGCATCCTTACCTACAGATCCTGAGGAAGAAGAAATGGAAGGTGAAGGCAGTGACGGTTCACCAGAGGTTCAGGATCCCTTACAGGGACCATCAGGGATTTCCCCATCTAAACGATTGGAACCTCATCATTACCAACATACATCAGATACATGGTCAGACACACAATCAGAGCATTCCTCAGAGGATTTTTTATCTGAGAATACTCCACCTCAAACTAAAAAGCAGTCACCTCCAGAAGACCTGTCTTTTTCCTCCTTTATTCAGGAGATGTCAGAATCCATCCCATTTCAGCTCCAAGCAGAAAAGATGAACGACAACCGACGTTGGAGATACTACAATTTGTAGATCCTCCAAAACATAATTTGGCAATCCCTGTGCATGAAGTACTTCTACGACTTCAGCAAAGAATATGGGAGCACCCTTGCACAACCCCTGGAGTAAACAGGAGAGTAGACTCTACCTATCTTGTCCAGGCAGCCCCAGGTTTTGAAAAACCTCAACTCCCTCACAACTCCCTAGTTGTAGAATCTGCTCAAAAGAAATCACGCAGATCCAGAACACATGCTTCCATCCCTCCTGGGAAGGATAGCAAATTTTTAGACCTCATGGGAAGAAAAATTTACCAGGGAGCCATGCTGAACTCGAAGATTGCTGCATATCAGCTCTATATGACGCAGCACCAGAGAAATCTCTGGAAACAAATAGAAGAATTTCTCCCATCCCTGCCTCAGCAACAACAAGAGGCAGCACAACAAATTGTACAGAAAGGCCTAGATGCTGGAAAGCACGAGGTAAGGGCAGCGTATGATGTCTTTGAAACCTCATCAAGAACTGCGGCATCTGGTATCAGCGCAAGAAGGTGGGCCTGGCTAAAGGCGTCAGATCTACGCCCTGAAGTCCAGGACAAACTAGTGGACTTACCATGCCAAGGGGATAACCTGTTTGGCACAAAGGTGCAAGACGCAGTGGCACAGCTTCGAGAACATTCAGAAACCTTGAAGCAACTCTCCACCTTGTCACATGACACTACAGATAATCCAACCCGCAGGCCACCCCGTAGGGACACTAAGCGTCCATTCTACCGACCAAGGAGGTATTATCCTCAAGCCTCTAGATCACGACCTCCAAGGACTCAACAACGTCCACAACAAAGGCAGCAGCGGTCTACAAGGCCACAGCCTCCGCCTCAAACAGCTTCCACCTCGGGGTTTTGAAAATCATCCCAGAGTACAGAGCCAACTACCCAATCCTTATCCCGATTTGCCAGTTGGAGGGAGAATTTCCCAATTTTACAAAGAATGGACAAACATTACAACAGATCAGTGGGTCCTGTCCATCGTTCACCAAGGTTACCGCCTAGACTTCACATCTCTCCCTCAGGAGTTTCCACCACAAAACTCCCATCTCGAACATATTCCTCAATTACAAACAGAATTATCTGCTCTTCTGAAATCAAAAGCGGTGGAACACGTACCACACACTCAGAAGGGAAGAGGATTCTATTCCCGGTATTTCCTCATTCCAAAGAAAACCGGAGGCCTACGTCCCATTCTAGATCTCAGAAATCTCAACAAATTTCTAAGAAAAGAAAAATTCAGGATGGTGTCCTTAGGCACCATGCTTCCACTCATACAAAAAGGGGATTGGCTTTGTTCTCTGGATCTTCAAGATGCATACACTCACATTCCAATATTCCCGCCTCATCGCAAGTACCTCTGATTCACGGTAGGACATCAGCATTTCCAATACAGAGTCTTGCCATTCGGCCTAGCCTCAGCTCCCAGAGTATTCACCAAATGCCTAGCAGTGATAGCAGGACATTTGCACAAACAAGGTGTTCATGTGTTTCCTTATCTCGACGATTGGCTAATAAAAAGTCAGTCACAACAAGGAGCGCTAACTTCTCTACATTACACAATACAGTTACTTCACAAACTTCACAAACCCTGCTTGTTTTCTTTCACTATTCCTCTAATTGCTTTGTGCTGCACTAAAATCTGGGCTCTCTGAGCAGTAGAACTTCTGTGTTTTATACCTTTCTCTAGGTCTGTTATTATACAATAATTGTAACTGTTGCTTGCAAACTGTTATTTTTAAGATCCAGTATACCTGCTTTTCTATTATTGTATAGCTGTTCTTTAATAATCTGGTTAATATTGGCACAGAAGTGCTGAGGGGGTCCTTTAATAGGTAAGAACTAGAAGTTTCCTAAGGTGTCCAGTTAAGGCCAGTTTGGGTGTGGCAGAGAAGGTAAATAGTGACCTGGCTGGGCATTGCAGACTACTTGAGGCAGTCCCAGAGAGGTTCCTTCTTCTGTTCCTGTGCAGATAAGACTCTTAAATTTCTTCTGGGGGATAAAAGACTCTTAAATTTCTGGGGTGCTCTTCTGAGGGAAAAAAGAAAAAAACCAAAAAAAAACCCCTGCTTGTTTTCTTTCACTATTTCTCTAATTGCTTTGTGCTGCACTAAAATCTGGGCTCTCTGAGCAGTAGAACTTCTGTGTTTTATACCTTTCTCTAGGTCTGTTATTATACAATAATTGTAACTGTTGCTTGCAAACTGTTATTTTTAAGATCCAGTATACCTGCTTTTCTATTATTGTATAGCTGTTCTTTAATAATCTGGTTAATATTGGCACAGAAGTGCTGAGGGGGTCCTTTAATAGCTAAAGGACTAATAAAGTTCCAGAAAGTGTCCTGCTTGTCCCAGGTTCAACTGTTTCCCTCCCACCCTACCCCTGTACCCACCCACCCCTGGGATTAGATTACTAATATAGACTGTCTAAATTAGCATTAGCAACAAGATCAATTAGTAAGTTAACAGCTAAGGACATACCAATCCAAAACTTAACCAATATGAGAACTATCCAATGCAACTGTTGTAGAGCCTTTATTCTGAGGGAAAGCATCTGGAGACTTGGAGCTTGCCCGATCTGTGCACAGCTCTCTTCTTTGAAAACGGAGCTGACTGAGGTTAAAGCTCAATTAGCTTCAATTAAAAGAATTACACCCATATTGCATTACTCAGAAAATAATTCCCCAACACCAAAGAATAACCAGGAGTCAAGAAAAAGAAATACAGTAGACTCAGGTAGGATAACACATGTGTCCCACAGTCACCCATTCTTGACAGATGGGAAGCCAACAAGTATACCCCCCCACTCAATCAGTTCATCAAGTAAATCATTAAAAAACAGGATCACAGTGGGCTCTGGTAGAATTAGACCTGTAACAAGGAGACACACACAGTATCAAATGCAACAAGAACATAAAGCCCTCCCTATATTAACTGAAGTAATTCTAGAGAAAAACATTGAGATGGATAATTCTGTCATCAATGGCACAACTGCAAAAGGAACAAGTAAAGTGAATAACAAATCTCAACTAAAGTCTCATAAGGAGTACAGGAAAAGCAATAACCGTAAAGAGAGTACCTGGAAAGCTATGACTACAAATGCTCATAGTTTGGGAAATAAAATCCCAGATCTGCAGGCCCTAATGACAGAGGCAGAACTGGACATCGTTGCTATCACAGAGACATGGTTCACAGAATCTCATGATTGGGATACGGCAATACCAGGCTATAATTTGTTAAGGAAGGACAGAGTGGATAGAAAAGGGGGAGGTGTGGCTCTTTATGTCAGAAATAATATCCAAGCATCTGAGCTGCAAGGAAGTTGGGGCAAGGAAGAAGCACTATGGGTAGACCTAAAAACAGAAGATGGAGCATCCATTTATATTGGAGTGGTTTACAGGCCTCCAAACCAAAAGGAAGAGCTGGACAGAGATCTGGTTGAAGACATCCATAAGATAGGTAAGAAAGGGGAAGTGGTGATCATTGGTGACTTTAATATGCCAGATGTAGACTGGAAAATCCCATCTGCAGAATCTAAAAACAGTAGAGCAATACTGGATGCCATGCAAGTATCTTTGTTCAAACAAATGGTATTGGAACCCACGAGAGAAGGAACTATTCTCGACTTAGTGCTCAATAATGGAGAAATCGTCTCTGATGTCAAGGTGGGCGCCCACCTCAGCACCAGTGATCATCAAACGGTATGGTTTAATATCACTAAAAGAATATGGAAAAGGAGCACAAAGACCAGAGTTTTACAGTTCAAAAACACAGACTTTGAGGAAATGGGGAAGTACCTAGAGGAAGAACTAAATGGATGGGAAAATGAGAGAGATGTGGATCAACAGTGGACCAATCTAAAAGGAGCAATCGCCAAGGCAACTGCTCTATATGTTAGAAATGTAAAGAAAAGCAAAAGAAAAATGAAACCTATCTGGTTCTCAAAGGAGGTGGCTGACAAAATTAAAGCTAAAAGAACTGCATACAAGAAATACAAAAGATCCCAAAGGAAGGAGCACAAAGAAGAATATTTGTATCAACTGAGGGAGACAAAGAAATTAATCAAGTTGGCAAAAAGTCAAGCAGAAGAGAGGATTGCCAAGGAGATAAAATATGGTGACAAAACATTTTTCAGATACATCAGCGAAAAGAGAAAGGTCCAAAGTGGTATAGTGAAATTGAAAGGTGGAAATGATCAATGTGTGGAGGGAGACGAAGAAATGGCAGAAATATTAAACGAATACTTCAGCTCTGTGTTCACTAAAGAAGACCCTGGAGAAGGACCATCTCTACACAACAAGAAACTGGAGGGAAGCGGAACAGAGGAAAATCCATTTACAGTAGATAATGTATGGGAAGAGCTAAAGAATCTGAAAGTGGACAAAGCCATGGGGCCTGATGGGATTCATCCAAGGATATTGAGGGAGCTCAGAGATGTGCTGGCGGGACCGCTGTGCGACCTGTTCAATAGATCCCTAGAAACGGGAGTGGTGCCGAGTGATTGGAGAAGAGCGGTGGTGGTCCCGCTTCACAAGAGTGGGAACAGAGAGGAGGCTGGTAACTACAGACCGGTTAGCCTCACTTCAGTGGTGGGAAAAGTAATGGAGTCACTGTTGAAAGAGAGAATAGTGAACTATCTACAGTCCGGAGAATTGATGGACCAGAGGCAGCATGGATTCACCAGAGGAAGATCCTGTCAGACAAATCTGATTGACTTTTTTGACTGGGTAACCAAGGAATTGGATAGAGGAAGAGCGCTCGATATCATATACTTGGATTTCAGCAAAGCTTTTGATACGGTTCCGCACAGGAGACTGGTGAATAAAACGAGAAGCTTGGGAGTGAGTGCCGAGGTGGTGACCTGGATTGCAAATTGGTTGACGGACAGAAGACAATGTGTGATGGTAAATGGAACCTTCTCTGAAGGGAGAGCGGTTTTAAGTGGTGTACCGCAAGGATCGGTGTTGGGACCGGTCCTGTTCAATATCTTTGTGAGCGACATTGCGGACGGGATAGAAGGTAAGGTTTGTCTTTTTGCGGATGACACTAAGATCTGCAACAGAGTGGACACGCCGGAAGGAGTGGAGAGAATGAGACGGGATCTAAGGAAACTGGAAGAGTGGTCGAAGATATGGCAGCTGAGATTCAATGCCAAGAAGTGCAAAGTCATGCATATGGGGAGTGGAAATCCAAATGAACTGTATTCAATGGGGGGGGAAAGGCTGATGTGCACGGAGCAGGAGAGGGACCTTGGGGTGATGGTGTCTAATGATCTGAAGTCGGCGAAACAATGCGACAAGGCGATAGCTAAAGCCAGAAGAATGCTGGGCTGCATAGAGAGAGGAATATCGAGTAAGAAAAGGGAAGTGATTATTCCCTTGTACAGGTCCTTGGTGAGGCCTCACCTGGAGTACTGTGTTCAGTTCTGGAGACCCTACCTTCAAAAAGACAAAGACAAGATGGAGGCGGTACAGAGAAGGGCGACCAGGAAGGTGGAGGATCTTCATCGGATGACGTACGAGGAGAGATTGAAGAATCTAAATATGTACACCCTGGAGGAAAGGAGGAGCAGAGGTGATATGATACAGACTTTCAGATACTTGAAAGGTGTTAATGATCAAAAGACAACGACAAACCTTTTCCTAAGGAAAAAAATCAGCAGAACCAGGGGTCACGATTTGAAGCTCCAGGGAGGAAGATTCAGAACCAATGTCAGGAAGTATTTCTTCACGGAGAGGGTGGTGGATGCCTGGAATGCCCTTCCGGAGGATGTGGTGAAGACCAGAACTGTGAAGGACTTCAAAGGGGCGTGGGATAAACACTGTGGATCCATAAAGTCAAGAGGCTGCCAATGAAGAGTGGGTGACTCGCCAGAATGATGGCTACTGCCTGGAGTCAATACCCTTATTAAATAAACATACACAGGCGTGACTCCAACATCGCTCTAAGCTTCAACAGCAAGAGGAAATGTGGAAAAAAAGGATTCACACTCACAAAGAGGGGAGTAGCTGGCTTGTTACGGCGGTTACTACCCCAAATCAAATAAGCCTGATACTTCACTTTCAATGCATATACAGCATAGTTCTCTGATTCAACGGCAGGGGAGAAGAAAAGAGGGTTCGCACTCACAAAGCGGGGAGTAGCTGGCTTGTTACGGCGGTTACTACCCCAAACCAAATGGGCCTGATACTTCACTTTTGATGCACATCCAGCATGGCTCTCTGCTTCAACGGCATGGGAGAAGACTTATACGTCACGCATATCCAGCATAGCTCCCTGCTTCAATGGCAGGGGAGAAGAAAAACAACCAATAAGGGCTAATAACATAGTCTGGGTAAAACAAATAAGCATGGGTGCAGCTTGCTTATTGCGGCGGCTACTACCCCAAACTAATCAAGCTAGATATTTCACTTGGATGCAGCTCCATCACTGCTCTCTACATTAAAGGTGGGGATGGAAGGGAAATAGAACCAAGAGCTAAGAGAAACAGATAAGTATGAGAGAAAATATGTGTGAAGCTTGCTGGGCAGACTAGATGGGCCATTTGGTCTTCTTCTGCCGTCATTTCTATGTTTCTATGTTTCTATGTAACTATCAAAAATCCCACCTGCACCCGTCTCATCTACTCCAATACATAGGAGCAGAATTAAACACAAACCTTGCACAAGCTTTTCTTCCAGAAGACCGTGCGCAAACACTGTCCCAGTTGGCGTACTCTATGTCCCTACAACCACAAGTGACAGCTCATCATTTTCTAATCTTACTAGGCCACATGGCTTCAACGGTTCACGTCACTCCTATGGCAAGGCTTGCCATGCGACTAACCCAATGGACTCTTCGATCACAATGGATCCAAGCCATTCAACCACTGCATTATCAAATCCAAGTAACCCACCAACTACGCTCATCGCTACAATGGTGGACAATGAAGGACAATTTGCGCAAGGGCCTACCCTTCCAAAAACCGATCCCTCAGATAACATTAACTACAGATGCATCCACCTTGGGATTGGGAGCTCATGTAAACTCTCTTCAAACTCAAGGAACTTGGACAAAACTCGAAGCCACATATCAAATCAATTTTCTGGAACTTCGAGCTATACGTTATGCGCTGCATGCGTTCAAAGACTACCTTTCACACAGGACTGTGCTAATCCAGACAGACAATACTGTAGCCATGTGGTACATCAACAAACAAGGAGGTACGGGCTCGTATCTCCTTTGTCAGGAAGCTGCACAAATTTGGGACTGGGCCTTGAACCACTCAATGTTCCTTCAGGCCACTTACCTAGCAGGGATTCAAAATGTACTAGCAGACCGACTCAGTCGCCGGTTCCAACCACACGAGTGGTCTCTGAATCCCTCGATAGCGACCAAAATATTCCAACGTTGGGGACAACCAACAACAGACCTCTTTGCGTCGCATCTGAACCACAAGGTGGACAACTTCTGTTCTCTGCACAAACAGAAGCACCAACTAGCCAAGGACGCCTTTGCTCGCCCTTGGAACTCAGGCCTACTATATGCATATCCTCCGCTTATCACCAAGACACTGGTGAAGCTACAACAGGACAAGGGGTCCATGATTCTCATAGCCCCATATTGGCCTCGACAAGTATGGTTTCCCACACTGCTAGACCTGTCAGTCGAGGATCCAATACGCCTGGGAGTAGCTCCCAATCTCATCACTCAGGATCAGGGTCGGTTGCGCCATCCCAACCTTCAATCCCTATCCCTGACTGCATGGATGTTGAAAGTTTAATCCTACAATCACTTAATCTCTCAACTAATGTTTCTCAAGTGCTTATAGCTTCACGCAAACCTTCCACACGAAGGAATTATTCTTTCAAATGGAAACGGTTTACTTTCTGGTGCAAGCAAAACAATATTGATCCTTTCACTTGCCCCACTACATCTCTTCTAGACTATTTGTACCATCTTTCAGACTCTGGTCTTCAGACATCGTCAATCAGAGTGCATTTGAGCGCAATCTCCGCTTATCATCACAGGATAGGAGATGCACCTATATCCACACAACCTCTCGTCAGTAGGTTTATGAGAGGTCTAATTCACCTTAAACCACCAATTCGGCCTCCAGCTACACAATGGGACCTGAATCTGGTTTTAACAGGATTAATGCGTTCTCCTTTCGAACCCATAGATTCCTGTGAACTTAAATTTCTCACATGGAAAACTATTTTCCTCATAGCCATCACATCAGCTAGAAGGGTTAGTGAGTTACAAGCACTTGTCACATATGAACCTTATACAAAGTTTCTCCATGACAGAGTGGTTCTCCGAACACATCCAAAATTCCTTCCTAAGGTAGTTACGGAATTCCACTTAAATCAAACCATAGTTCTTCCCACGTTCTTTCCAAGGCCTCACTCTCACCAAGGCGAAAGAGCTCTACACACTTTGGACTGTAAACGTGCATTATCCTTTTATTTAAATCGCACTACGTCCCTCAGAAAATCCAATCAGCTTTTTGTCTCTTATGACCCAAATAAGCCTGGTAAAGCAGTGGGAAAACATACTCTATCCAAATGGTTAGCAGATTGCATACAATTTTGCTATGAAAAAGCAGGCCTTCCTCTCCAAGGGCGAGTAAAGGCACATTCAGTAAGAGCAATGTCAACCTCAGTAGCACATTTTCGTTCAGTGCCAATCATTGACATTTGTAAAGCAGCAACATGGAGTTCCCTTCACACCTTTGCAGCTCATTACTGTTTGGACAAGGAAGGATGACAGGATTCAGCCTATGGACAATCTGTCTTAAAGAACTTGTTTCCAGTTTAATCCCAGCTCCTTCTACATCCAACCTGCTGTGATCTTCGGCTGCATCATTTCCTCAAAAATGCATTACTGCTACCTGCATGGACAATGACTCAGCCTCTAGCTTGCTAATCACCCATATGTGAGGACTAGCATCCTGCTTGTCCTGGGATAAAGCAAAATTGCTTACCTTGTAATAGGTGTTATCCCAGGACAGCAGGATGTAGTCCTCACGGAACCCACCCGCCACCCCGCGGAGTTGGGCCTCAGACTTTATTAATTTAATTTTGCTATCGCTTATTGCTACATACAAGACTGAAGTGAGACCCCTGTGGCAGGGAATATCATGGCATGCCGGGCATGCTCAGTAGCCTCAGGCAGCCAGTTAAAAGCTTCTAGAAACTTGCCAGAAGTTTTTCCCGCTTAAGGGCTCCGTGAATGACGTCACCCCTATGTGAGGACTACATCCTGCTGTCCTGGGATAACACCTATTACAAGGTAAGCAATTTTGCTTTATCATTAGTAGGGAAAGTGAATCTATATAGTTCTGCCAAATCTGTAGGAAGACCACAACCTTGGAGTCAGAGGATACTTTAGTGGTTAGAAATTTGAAGAATAAGAGTTTAACCATTCTCTTTTTCCAATGGCATAATTCTGGTATCTTATCACCAACCCACATAGCGAAATAGTCTTCTTTGCCAGCAATGTACCTTTGTCCATAAATAGCTTTTTCTCCAAAGAAAGGGCCTGAGATAAACCATCATAGATTCTAAACTGCCAATTTCTAGGGGTTAGTAGCAGATTCACATTAAGATTAGAATCTACATCGGTTTTAAACTGCCTCCAGAAATTGTTAATCCTGAAGCAGCGCCAAAACCCATGAATATAGTCACCAGGTTCCCGGCTTCATTTCTCACAAATTAGAGAATCACAAAGGTTAGCTCTAGAGGCTCTGTCCTGAGCCAGAAAAGACTGATGCAGACATCTAAACTGAGTTTCCCGCAGCAGTACATTTTATGTTATTTTACAGATTTTTGAAAAACAAGAGTGAAATTCTTATGGTGTTAAATTGAAATCTGACCAAGAATTCCATTTGTTAAAGACAAGAAGCAGTGTAATCCGCAGTTGAACAAGTAATAACATCCAAACGAATTTAACACAGGAAGGCACTTCTTATCGGCTCCCTATTAAGATTTCTTTGAGGGACCCCACTATACCAAAGTTTGAATGACTACTTACATAATGCTGCACTTGGAGAAGTGTATAAAATTCCTTGAGAGATAGCTGGAATTGAGATTGCAATTCTTGGAAACTATATAAAATAGTGGAACCTGGAATGAAAAGTTGACGAATTTGCTTGAGTCCTTGTTTGTACCACAACTAAAAAGCCGTATTATCAATACCCAGTACAAACTGCGAATTACCTTGAATGGAAAGGAAAGGAGAAAGTGTGTCTATTCTGAGTACAGATTTGCACAAGATCATGAAACAAGTGATCTTTAATCCCCCCAGGGATATCTTTCCACTCAATTTGAATTAAGGAATTTAGTGAAAAGCAACCTAACCAATCTACAATATAAATGGACTCTGACTGAGGGCCCACAAATGCGAGTAGAACACGGCTCTGCCCGACATGTCGCACATGCGTGGGTGAGAGAGAACGTCGGTCAGAGCGGAGCGGCGCCAGGAGGAAATGGAGCCATGTGAGGGCTGCAGTGAGGCATGCGCGTGCGCACAAGAGAGAGAGAGACCTGCAGAGCACATTGGTCAGAGCTCAATGTGCAGTACAAAATGGCTCTGATGGACTTGCCACGCATGCGCAGGCAATAGAGCACGTCGGCCTCACAGTAAAGGGTCTAGAAGAAGGAGGATAGTAAGAGGAAAGTGGAGGGCCACAGTAGGTGGAGGAGGAGGAGTGGGAGAATAAGGAAGAGAAGGGTGCTGGGCAGGTGAAGCACAGTGAGTGCAAGGGGAATATAATGGAAGAATGAGGGGAGAGGGGAGAGTGGGGCTGCAGGAGCAGACCAGCGGGTGATAGAATGGGAAGGGGATGCAGGAGAGGACCTGAGGAAGAAAGGAGGAACATTGGGAGAATGAGAGATGAGGAGGAGCAGTGGGAAAGTGAGGGGGGTTGGGGAGATGGGGCAGCAGAAGAGTAAGAGGAGAGGGGAGCTGGAGGAGGGAGCATTGGGTGCAAGGGGAGTGCAAAGGGAGAGAGGGTGGAGGGGGAAGAGTACACATCCTGAAACCTCCACACACAATGTTTAGCTGGCATTTGGAACAAACACCTCGCCCGTTTTAACGGGCTTAACAGCTTGTTATAGATAAATAGAGATTGTGCCACCTCTGCATGGATTTTTTAAAATTTTTCAGCAAAGGCTTAACATTCATTTCATACACTTGTTAGGAACATAAGAAATTGATTAGATTAGATTAGATTTTAGATTAGATTTTTTGAGGATGGCCTCAATTTCTTTAGCAGATGTGAGCTCTATGGTATTAAAAGAGTATTTTTTTGAGGGGAAGGGGTTGTGTGCGGGCTGGAGGGAGCCGGGAGGAGGTGTGGTAGTAGGAGGCAGGGTGCGGAGTAGATTGGCTATTTTGTTATGGAAGAATTGTTCAAGTTCTTCACACTTCGTGCTAGCTTCGTCAACAGTGATGGTTAGGGGGGTTGGGACTGGTAAGGGTTGTGACATAGGAGAAGAGGGCTTTGGGGTTAAATGTGTATTGATGAATCTTGGTGGCATAGTAATCATGCTTGGTTTTTTGAATGGCATTACGGTATGAGTGTAGGTGGGATTTGTAGTCGGTAGAGTGCTGTGGGTTTGGGTCTTTGCGCCATGCTCTTTCTTTGAGTCTAAGGTTGTGTTTCATTAGGTGTAGTTCGGTAGTGTACCAAGGTTTGTTGTTGGACGGAGTGGTGCGTTGCTTACGGGTTATGAGGGGGCATATGTTATTTGCTATATCTTGTGTGAGGCTGGCCCAGGAGTTAAGGGCAGTATCAGGCGAGGAGCAGTCAAGTCTGTGAAGGGATTCGGAGAGTGCTGTGGTGAGTTCATCAGAAGTGCAGGTCTTACGGTAGGTGTAGGAATTGTTGTTTTGTATGTGGTTGCAAGTATTAGTGGCGCTTACGGATAGGTGAGTCTCGATAAGGGCACGGTCAGACCATGGGACTGGGGTGCAGGTGGGAGGAGAGGTGACCTGGATACTAGGATTAGTGAAGATGAGATCGAGGGTGTGCCCGGCCTTGTGCGTGGGGGCTGATATGTTTTGGGTGAAGCCAAGGGCATGAAGGGCAGCTAGGAGGGTTTCACAGGAGGGAGATAGGGGTATAGAATCAACGTGGAGATTGAAATCTCCCAATAGAATGGCAGGTTTTTCGTTGTCTATATTGTTAGAAATGAGTTCTATGAGGGGCGAGGGGTTATGTTCCAGGAGGCCAGGTGGGGCATAAATAAGGCAGATTTGGAGGTCAGGAGATTTGAATAAGCCAACTTCAATCTTTGGCAGGGGGCAGATATTTGGAGGCCTAAGTTTAAGGGATTTTTTGGCGATGAGGAGAATGCCACCACCCCTTTTTTTCGGTCTTGGTATGGAAAAAATGTCGTGGGAGCAAGAGGGGAGTTGGTTCACAAGGACAATGTCAGTATCCTTAAGCCATGTTTCCGTGATGGCACAGGTTTGTGGTCATGGATAAGGTCGTCGAGGATATGAGTTTTTTTGGTGATGGAGTGAGCATTGAATAGCATGAGTGATAGAGTGGTGAGGCCAAGGAGTTGTGTAAGAGGGATGAGGATAGGGAGGAGGGACTTACGAGGTGTTGGAGGGTTAGCATGTTGCAGAGGTGGAAATCTTAACAAGGGTTGGTGTCTACGGGGGATGGGGAATGAGTTGAGGGGTGTGTGAGATTGGGGAGGCATGTTGGATGGAGGTATGGGGGGAAGATCGAGGGAAGATGACGGGAAGGGGCGGTGAGCAATGAGGCGGAGGAGGAAGAGGGAGGGAAAACGAGTGGAAAATGGTGAAAGGTGGATAACCGTATCACAGGTAGAGTTTGCAGGGAAACAAAGAAATATTCAGGGAAAAGTTAAACAAAAAATAGAAATCATTCAGTGGCAGGAATTCAGCAGGTGATAAATAAGAGACATAGCAAACAATTCAATACCGATCTAAGTACAATATATAGCAATTTGTAAAATATGAAGCAATTTAGAAGGTAGGCAAATTTGAAGTAGCAATGGAGGGCTGGGGGAGGAAGGAACTTGCAAGAGATGTGAATAGATGGGAAATGCTGGACAGGATATCACATCGAGGGGCGATAAAAGACTAGTACCGTCTGAGAGGGGACTTCAAGGATGATGGTGGGGGGGGATGGAAGAGGCAAGTGGGGGGGCAAAGTGATGGGGAAGCAGGGAAAGGGGAGGGGTAGGGTGATGGGGGAGCACAAAGGGACGCACTAAGGGGCAGGCCCCTTTGTCGCGCTCCTTCAGCGCGCAATGCCTGGCGCGCGGCACCCAGGGTGAGAGCCCGATTTAAAAGGGCAGTCGTTTCCGGCGGAAGCCGCGTGGCCTGTGGCTGGAGTTGGGTCTGGCCTCAGATAGGCCGGCGAAGAAGCTGGAGGTGCGGTCGAGGTTGGGCCGAAAGGGCCGAGTGGCGGTGTGAGGAGGTCAGAGGAGCGGCGCAGCGCCTGCAAAGGCCTTCAGGAACTGATGAATGTTCCTCTGCTGAGTGAGTCCACTGAGTGTCCGTCCGCTGAGAAGGTCTGCTGAGTGAGAGTCCGTTGAGTGACCGTCAGCTGAGTGAGAGACTGCTGAGTGAGTCCATTGAGTGAGTCCACTTGAGTGACCGTCAACTGAGTGAGACTGCTGCGTGCGACAGTTGAAGTGAGTCTGATGTGTGTCCATATGTTCAGCGAGGCTGCAAGTCTGATGAGAGAGTCTGCGGGGTGCCGGTGAGCTGAGTGAAGATGATGGATGAATGAAGGGGAGAGAAGGTCTCAGAGTGTTCGGATGCGCTGATAGTGATGCTTCGGTGAATCCTTTGCTGAAAAATTTGAAAAGGTCCACGCAGAGGTGGCTCAATCTCCCATTATCTATAATAGGCAGAATTAGAGATGTGAATCGTGTGATCGATCGTCTTAACGATCGATTTCGGCTGGGAGGGGGAGGGAATCGGATCGTCGCAGTTTGGGTTTTTTAAATATCGTGTAAATCGTGTAAATCGAAAACCGGCACACTAAAACATCCCTAAAACCCACCCCGACCCTTTAAAATAAATCCCCCACCCTCCCGAACCCCCCCAAAATGCCTTAAATTACCTGGGGTCCAGTGGGGGGGAGGGGAAGGGGGAGGGCGGGAAAACCGGCACACTAAAACAACCCTAAAACCCACCCCGACCCTTTAAAATAAATCCCCCACCCTCCCGAACCCCCCCAAAATGCCTTAAATTACCTGGGGTCCAGAGGAAGGGTCCAGGTGTGATCTTTTACTCTCGGACCTCCGGTGCGTTGTAGAAATGGCGCCGGCGCTACCTTTGACCTGTCATATGACAGGGCAAAGGTAGCACCGGCGCCATTTTGTTTTTTTGTCCCCCGACGGCAGGAGCATAGGAGATCGCTCCCGGACCCCCGCTGGACCCCCAGGGACTTTTGGCCAGCTTGGGGGGGCCTCCTGACTCCCACAAGACTTGCCAAAAGTCCAGCGGGGGTCCAGGAACGACTTCCTGCACGCGAATCGTTTTTCCGTACGGAAAAACGATTCGTGGCAGGACCCCCGCTGGACTTATGGCAAGTCTTGTGGGGATCAGGAGGCCCCACCAAGCTGGCCAAAAGTCCCTGGGGGTCCAGCGGGGGTCCGGGAGCGATCTCCTACCGCGAATCGTTTTTTCCGTACGGAAAAACGATTCGCGTGCAGGAAGTCGTTCCCGGACCCCCGCTGGACTTTTGGCAAGTCTTGTGGGGGTCAGGAGGCCCCACCAAGCTGGCCAAAAGTCCCTGGGGGTCCAGCGGGGGTCCGGGAGCGATCTCCTACCGCGAATCGTTTTTCCGTACGGAAAAACGATTCGCGTGCAGGAAGTCGTTCCCGGACCCCCGCTGGACTTTTGGCAAGTCTTGTGGGGGTCAGGAGGCCCCCCCAAGCTGGCCAAAAGTCCCTGGGGGTCCAGCGGGGGTCCGGGAGCGATCTCCTACGCTCCTGACGTCGGGGGACAAAAAACAAAATGGCGCCGGTGCTACCTTTGACCTGTCATATGACAAGGCAAAGGTAGCGCCGGCGCCATTTCTACAACGCACCGGAGGTCCGAGAGTAAAAGATCACACCGGGACCCTTCCTCTGGACCCCAGGTAATTTAAGGCATTTTGGGGGGGTTCGGGAGGGTGGGGGATTTATTTTAAAGGGTCGGGTGGGTTTTAGGGTTGTTTTAGTGTGCCGGTTTTCCCGCCCTCCCCCTTCCCCCCCCCCCTCCCCCTTCCCCCGATTTACGATTTTTTTGACGATAAATCGGGGGAATTGTTATTGTATCGCGGCTCTAACGATTTTTGACGATTTAAAATATATCGGACGATATTTTAAATCATCAAAAAACGATTCACATCCCTAGGCAGAATACATTTAGTGAAAATGATAGAAGTACCCAAATGGTTATATGTCTTGCAAATGCTTCCCATCTGGTTGAGTAGGAAGGACCTTATCGAGATACACAGTACTATAAAAAATGTTATATGGCATAGAAAGAAAATAAGGATACCACTCGTTTTATTAATGAGACCTACGGACAGTGATGGTTTGAAATGTCTGAACATGCAGATATACAATCTAGCATGCATGCTAAGGCATATATATGATTAGATGTTTGAAACTTCTCAATTTTTGCCACATGCAGTTCTTCATAATTGGTTATGTTCCTTTTCACTAAATTCCTTAATTCAAATTGAATGTAAAGATATCCCAGGGGGGGATTAAAGATCAATTGTTACATGATCCTGTGTAAATCTGTACTCAGAACAGTCACACTTTCTCCTTTCCTTTCTATCCAAGGCAATCCGCAGTTTGTACCAGGTATTGATAATACGGCTTTTTAGTTATGGTACAAACAACCAAGGACTCAAGCAAATTCATCAACTTTTCATGCCAAGTTCCATTACATTATATAGTATCCAAGATTTACAATCTCAATTCCAGCTATCTCACAAGGAATTTTATACACTTCTCCAAGTGCGGCATTATGTAAGTAGTCATTCAAACTTTGGTATAGTGGAGTCCATTGATCAAATCTTAATAGGGAGCCAAAAAGATGTGCTTTCCTGTGCTAAATTCATTTGGAGGTTATTGCTTGTTCAACTGGGGATTACACTACTTCCTGTCTTTAACAAATAGAATTCTTGGTCAGATTTCAATTTAATGCCACAATAATTTCACTCTTGCTTTTCAAAAATCAGCAAAATAACTGCTAAGGGAAACTCAATTTTAGATTTCTGCATCAGTCTTTTCTGGCTCAGGACAGGGCCTCTAGAACTAACCTTTGTGATTCTCTAATTTGTGAGAAATGAAGCCGGGAACCTGGTGACTATATTCATGGGTTTTGGTGCCGCTTCAGGATTAACAATTTCTGGAGGCAGTTTAAAACCTATGTAGATTCTAATATTAAGGTGAATCACTAACCCCTAGAATTTGGCAGTTTGTAATCTTTGATGGTTTACTTCAGACCCTTTCGTCGGAGAGAAAGTTATTTGTGGACAAGGCTGCATTGCTGCAAGCCTATTTTGTCTGTTTAGGTTGGGGATAAAATACCGGAATTATGCCATTGGAAAAAGAGAATGGTTAAACTCTTATTCTTCAAATTTCTAACTACTAAAGTATCCTCTGACTAAAGTAGAAATCTTCCTACAGATTTGTCAGGACTATTAGAAACACTATTCTTAATTTATAATAGGGGCTATATACTTTGATCTTGCATTTATTCCTGGGTCTGAGATCTCCCGAACTAATATATAGCCTGGAACCTTATAGTCTGGAACCTTAGCACTTGAGGAGGCCTAGGATTATGACTGTAATACTCAGATTAATTATCTAGTGTAAAGGAAATCAGAGGACAATTTTCATGATAATAGGTTATCTCTTTATTTATTGTTGTTTTCATATAATTGTAACAAACTAATCTTTCATTTCAAATTGCAACATTTGAAATACAGAAATTCACTTTTTTACAATTCAACAAATTTAAAGTTACACTTTATAACAAATAAACTTTACCAAAAGCTGTCTTATGTTGAATTGTAATCATTATATATAAATTTTTCATCAGGAGTATTAAATACTACATCTGAGAATCAGTGTAAGGAAACATAAAAGGAGAATTTTAACCAAAAATTCAAACCAGAATAGGTACTTCCACAGTTTGTATTTAATTACCTGTCTCCTAGGTTACCACTGGGGAAGAGGTGATTGGTTCTCTAGCTGCAATGAATTGGGTCAGTTGTTCCACAAAATTAAAACTAAAGGATTCGTTACCTCTTTTAATCAAACATCTACATGGGTATTTCAAAAGAAAAGTAAAACCCAGTGCTAAAACTCTGGGCTATACTAATAGGAATTCTCTACGTTTGCTACGAGTTGCTGGTGCCAAGTCTGGAAATATTTTTACTTCCTGTCCCATGAAGGAGACTGGAAATTTTTGAAAATAGTATCTCATTAATTTTGAAATATCCCCAGTGGTAACGAATGATACAATAAGAGTGTTTCTGTCGAGAACTTGTAATGTTGAATCCTCCAGAAAACCAGTAAGGTTTTCTGGGATAGTTACTACTGGATCCATAGATCCATAGATCTCTTTCTAACAAAGAAACAAGTGTTGATAGAAGGAATTTCATTTTCTGTAAATCCAAGTATCTCAGACAGAAATCTCTTTAAGGAAATAAAGACTGTTTCACCTAAAATTTTAGGAAAGTTTATATTCCTGACATTTAAGTGTCTTACATTATTTTCCAAGTATTCTAAACGTTTAGTACATGTAAGGTAGTCACTAACTAACTTATTATTCACAGATTGTACCATTTCTACATTTTTCTCAGTTGTATTAACCCTAGTAGACAGTCCAACCACTTGATTTTGCACAGTGGACACTTGTTGTTGCAAATTAGAAGCTACATTGTCCAATTTTCCTTCTAACCTATTCACTGCAGCGTTTAAACTGCTCACCAGATCCCAGATGGCTCCCAGTGTAACTGTCTCTGGCCTAGTTGTTATTTGGCTAGTTTCAACGGGGGTATCATTTGGAGGAGGTCGTTGTTGTGGGCCTACTACGGATATTGAGGATTCCCCTATCTCTGGAGGAACTTCCTCATTTCCTTTAACTCCCAATGTTAAAACAGAGGTAGCTCCCTCAGATGAAATCTTTGGCCGGAGACCAGCTGCTAGGTCCCCTTCCGGGACCGGACCAACAACCGCCCTTGCCGCTGTGAGTGGGAGGAGCCGGGAGCCGTGAGCCATAAAAACGCCGCGGCGGCGTTCAGGAGGAGCCGGAGACCAGCTGCTAGGTCCCCTTCCGGAACCGGACCAACAACCGCCCTTGCCGCTGTGAGTGGGAGGAGCCGGGAGCCGTGAGCCATAAAAACGCCGCGGCGGCGTTCAGGAGGAGCCGGAGACCAGCTGCTAGGTCCCCTTCCGGGACCGGACCAACAACCGCCCTTGCCGCTGTGAGTGGGAGGAGCCGGGAGCCGTGAGCCATAAAAACGCCGCGGCGGCGTTCAGGAGGAGCCAGAGACCAGCTGCTAGGTCCCCTTCCGGGACCGGACCAACAACCGCCCTTGCCGCTGTGAGTGGGAGGAGCCGGGAGCCGTGAGCCATAAAAACGCCGCGGCGGCGTTCAGGAGGAGCCGGAGACCAGCTGCTAGGTCCCCTTCCGGGACCGGACCAACAACCGCCCTTGCCGCTGTGAGTGGGAGGAGCCGGGAGCCGTGAGCCATAAAAACGCCGCGGCGGCGTTCAGGAGGAGCCGGCGACCCGCTGCTAGGTCCCCTTCCGGGACCGGACCAACAACCGCCCTTGCCGCTGTGAGCGGGAGGAGCCGGGAGCCGGGAGCCACAAAAACGCTGCGGCGGCGTTCAGGAGGAGCCGGAGACCAGCTGCTAGGTCCCCTTCCGGGACCGGACCAACAACCGCCCTTGCCGCTGTGAGTGGGAGGAGCCGGGAGCCGTGAGCCATAAAAACGCCGCGGCGGCGTTCAGGAGGAGCCGGAGACCAGCTGCTAGGTCCCCTTCCGGGACCGGACCAACAACCGCCCTTGCCGCTGTGAGTGGGAGGAGCCGGGAGCCGTGAGCCATAAAAACGCAGTGACAGCGGCGCTCCACCGCCGCCGGCGCGTCACCAAAGCCGTGTGCACCTAAGGGGTGCGCACGGCTTTGTCCGGCTTAGTCCGGATTACGACGGATTGAGGGGAAACTACAAGTCTGAGTCTCCAACTGAGAATCAATGGACAACAGGTACTAAATAAAGCGTTTATCTCTTCTTTTTGGATATTATAATGCCTGCAAAAAGAAAAGGGAAGGTAAGGGTGTTTCCCTCAGAACCCCTGCCTCCCCTATTGCAATTGGAGATAGATCGCTATATGACCCAGTTCAAAAAAGGAAATGCTGAGGATTCCTTTGGAGGCCACTTGGTAGGAGAGCAAGCAGCCTCCCAGGAAGAGGCTTCTCTTAGTCCTGTCTATCGTCTGTCTCCTTTTCAACGGGGTACAAACGGAGAAACTGAATCATAATAGGTTATAAGAATGTGAATGTGACTTAAACATATATAGAGAGACATAGAAATGACGAATGACGGCAGAAGAAGACCAAACAGTCCATCCAGTCTGCCCAGCAAGCCCCCCCACTTTTTTTTTTCATACTTTTCTGTTACTCTTGTCCCTTTAAATAACTTTTTAGGTTCTATTTCCCTTCCACCCCTGCCATCGTAGGTAGCAGTGCCAGTAGTACACTACGAATTAAACCTAGAATTAACATTGGGGGGGGGGGGGGAGGATTTAAGTAACAAACAGCCATTATTTATTCCGGTTTGTATTTCTCAGTATTTATTTATTTACTTATGTCTCTACAGACCATTGTGTGAGCCATTTTGTTTATGCTATGCTCTCTTAGTCTTTGTTCTTTTTGGTCTCTTTGTTGAAAATTCAATAAATATGTTTTAAACTAAAGCAAATTTGTTTACTGTAAACAGTGTTTTCCATAGATAGCAGGATGAATTAGACATGAGATGCCTGCCCTCCTCCCTGAGCAGTATCCTACTCTATCAGCTTTGAAACAGACTGAGGAGACTCTGAGGCAATGCCAGCATGTGAAATCCTATACATGCCCTATAGAGCTCAAAGCTGAGAGTTCTGTTCGGTGCCGACAGATGGTGTCACTCATAAATCATGCCTAATTCATCCTGCTATCTACAGAAAACACTGTTTAAGATAAGCAAACTTTTTTTTACCTGGCTTATTATTTACCCTGGCAAATCTTCACCAGTGAGAAGAATGGAGGATTCATATCTCAGGGTATATCTAGCTAACTTAAAAGTTAACCAAAATCATAGGCGAACAATCATAGAAAATGGTAATGCACACTAAGCATCACATATTAGGTGTCAGCAAGCTGGGGAAAATATGCAAGACCTTTCTATAACACAGGTACCCTGGTCCTCTCAATCATTCACCCATACTTCTAAAGCTTATTTTTCAGAAAAGTTTGTTTTATATAAAAACCATTAAAAAAAAGTATATAAATAACACAATGTTCAAAAAGTATACAGTGTTACTTTCAGACAATTCTGATCAATTATGATCCATACAGATAAGCACATAGATTGCCCAATCAGCTGACATTTCAAGGAGCCTGCATTGGGGGAACTTATCTTTAAAGTGTTGAGTAGGAGGTGGATCCTTGGGCTGAGGTGGGGTTGACGCAACCCGAAGGCAGAGTGGGCTGAAGCTGGAGGCCGCTGGAGCTTCACCTATACCAGCCCATGTTCCCCTCGGGTTGAGCCTTTGGGTGCCGGGGCAGACAGGACTTAGGCGGGCCTCAAGGTTAAGTACAGGTAGTAGATGGCTCAGCCCAGAGACAGCAGCCAGCAGATGGCATGGTCCTATCCTGGACAGGATATGGAACAGGAACTCAAGCACCAAGGAACAAGAAGGAAGTGAAGGTGCCTGAGTAAAGGGAGGCCGAAGCCTTAATAGTCCGTTTCCAGAAGATAGGGACAGAGGCGTCACTGTCAAGCTTGAATGGACGCTGGCGGCACTTGAAAGGTGTAGCAAGCAATGTGGAACTCTGGACTCAAGAAAGTCTGAGGCAAAGTCAAGGCACAGGGAAGGCAGGCGTGGTCAGATGTAGCAATAGTCAATGCAAGGAGAAGGCAGGCGTGGTCAGACATAGCAATGGTTAAGGCACAGAGAAGGCAGGCGTGGTCAGATGTAGCAATGATCAAGTCATGGAGAAGGCAGGCAAGGTCAGAACCAAGAAGTCAATCAGCACACAGACGAGAAGAACACGAAACAGGAACCAGGAACTTGGAGAAACAGGAATACGAAGCAAGACTCACAGAGAAGCAACGAGTCTGAGGAAACCTGGAACAGGAGACCAAGGAGACCTGTTGCAAAGGCAACGCTTCAGTGCAAGGCCTGAGCATTTAAGCGCTGAGGGAACTGACGTCAGCATCCGGGTCCGCGGCCAGGTTCCCTCCATGGGCCCTTTAAAGGTTTCACTGGTGTGCGCGCGCCTAGGGAACGGTGTGGTGTCTCTTTGTGAACCCCACGGAGAGGCCCAACGGATGGAGGCATCCTGGCTGGAGGTCCCGGGAAGTGGAGCAGGGCTGGAGGGCTGGTGGAAGTCTGAGGTCGGGACTGGCGGCCCACTGCCGCCAGCGATGAGGAGCTGGAGCCTGAAGCTTGTGAAGAGAGGTGAGAGGGCCGTACCGTGGGGCTGCTGCAGATGATGAGCGTAACAGTACCCCCCCTTTACGCCCCCCTCCTGGAGGTCGGGGTTTGCCCCAGATGGGCATGAAGGAAACTCGAGAGGAGGCTCTTGTCCAAGATGTTGCGAATAGGCTCCCATGAATTTTCCTCAGTCCATAACCCTCCCAAGAAAGGAGGTATACCATCAGTGGCCTCTAGGGTGGACATCTAGAACTTTATGGATCTTATACTTCGTATCAGTCCCTGCCACCAATGCAGGTGGCTCAGGGACCTTCCAGGTAGGCCAGGACAACACTACCGGCTTAAGCAAAGAAACATGAAAGGTATTACATATACCCAAGGAAGGAGGCAACTAGAGCTGGTAAGTCACAGGTCCGATGTGTCGGGTAATCAGGAACGGTTCAATAAATCTTGGAGCAATTCTCTGTGAAGGAATTCGGAGTCTAATATACTTGGTACTTAACCAGACTTTCTGGCCAGGAAGGAACTCAGGAGCTGTGCGGTGATGCCAGCAGTCTTCTTGGCCCAGGAAGCGGTCTGGTTCAGGCGAACATTTGTCTGTTCCCACAATGTCTTAAAAGTATCCGCTGTAGCCTGTGGTCGAGATTGTTTCCCATAGACTATAGAAAATGGTGATGTTCCAGTAGCTGTGGCGATGTGAGAGTTGTGGGAAAACTCTGCCTAGGATAAGAGGTCCAGCCAGTTGTGTTGTTGGTCATTGCTTTAGGCCCGCAGGAATGCCTTCAGGGAGCGGTTCATCCGTTCAGCTTTCCCATTGGCTTGGGAGTGATAGGCGGTCATGAGGCTGATGTTAATACCACTTTTTCAGCAAAGGGAGCGCCAATATCTGGCAACGAATTGAGAACCTCGATCGGAAACAATATCCACTGGTAGCCATGCAGTCTGAAAATGTGATGAAAAAAGAAAAGTGCTAGCTCTGGTGCAGATGGTAGGCCCAGAAGAGGTACAAAAAGGGCCATTTTCGAAAAACGGTCTATGGTGACCCCACGATGAAATCCCTAGATAAGTGAGTCCATGGTTCCTCGGGTGCTGGAAGTGGTTGTAAAAGTCCCCAAGGTCACCCAACTGGGGGTTTTGTTGTGCACACACATTACAGGATTCAACGTATGCCTTAGCATTGGAGACCAAAGTAGGCCACCAGAAAAACCTCTGGAGCAGTGTCATGGTTCATGCACATCCTGGCTGGCCGGCAAATTTGGAGCCATGTGTCCAGTGAAGAACTCTTTCCCAGAGTCATTGGGGCGCCACGGTTTTCCCAGAAGGAACTGGATAGGTAGCAGACAAGGAAATACAAGCTGGGTTGATGATGTGAGTTGGTTCTTCGGGGATGTCCTCAGGTTCAAAAGACCGGGATAAAGACTGGGCGTCTGCCCAGAGATTCTTATCCGTGGGGCAGTAGCGGAGCTCGAAATCGAACCTTGAAAAAAATAAAGCCCATCGAGCTTGACGGGCATTGAGGCGCTGGGCGTGACTTAGATGTTCTAAGGTTTTGTGGTCAGTGAACACCGTAAATTTATGTTGTGCACCCTCAAGCCATGGGTGCCACTCTTCAAGAGCCAATTTAATGACGAGCAGTTCGTGGTCCTCAATACTGTAGTTCTGCTCTGCCAATGAAAATTTTCGAGAATAGAATGAGCATGGGACTGTGGTAACAGAAGCAGTGTGCTGAAATAGAACAGCTCCAGCCCTAATGGCGGAAGCGGCCACCTCAACTAAAAATGGATGAGTCGGATCAGGGTGACGTAAGCAGGATCCTTTTTGGAAGGATTCTTTCAAGCGATGAAAAGCGGTAATGGCCTCGGGCGGCCAATTCCATGTATTTTGGCCCTTCCGGGTCAGGGCTGTCAGAGGAGCAGCCAGTGTGGAGTAATGCGGGATAAAGTGGCGATAATAATTAAGGAATCCCAAGAAGCGCTGGAGTACTTTAAGTCCCACTGATTGTGGCCAATCCTGGATTGCCCTCAGTTTATCTGGGGCCATGGAGAAACCTTGAGGAGAGATTATATAGCCAAGGAATGGTAAACTGGACCTCTCGAACAAACCCTTGTCCAGTTTTGCAAACAAGTGATTTTCTCGTAGGCATTGTACTACCATTCGTACATCGGCCAGGTGGGTGTCAAGGTCCTTCGAAAATCTCAGGATATCCTCCAGATAGATCACGACCTTGATATATAGCAGATCTCTGAAAATTTAATTCATCATCTGCTGGAATACAGCTGGTGCATTGGAAACGCCAAAAGGCATCACCAAGTATTCATAATGGCCATCTCTAGTATTAAAGGCAGTTTTCCAGATGTCGTTGGGGCGGATTCTCACCAAGTTATACGCCCCATGTAAATCCAGCTTTGTGAAGATGGTTGCAGCTTGGAGACGATCTAATAGTTCAGAAATCAACAGCAAGGGATATTTATCCTTACGGGCAAGGGATATTTATCCTTACGGGCATTTAGACCGTGGTAATCGATGCATGGTCTGAGTGATCCGTCTTTCTTGGTCACAAAGAAGAATCCCGCTGTGGCGGCGACGTGGATGGATGGATAAACCCTTTTGCCAGATTCTCCAGAATATATTTGGTCATGGCCTTTGTCTCGGGTAACAACAGAGGATAGGTGCATCCACGAGGATGCATGGTTCCAGGAAGAAGGTCGATTGGACAATCGAACCAAAAAAGAGGCGGGAGGAGATCAGCCTTTTGTTTAGAAAATACATCCTCATAGGCGGCGTATGGAGGAGGTATGCCAGAAGAGGTGGTAACCAAAGGAATCGTCGAAGATGGAGTCATCTTCTGAAAACAGGATTGGTGACAGGCTGGACCCCACTCTACCAGTTGTAGCAAAGTCCAATTAAATTGGGGGGAATGTTTCTGTAACCAAGGAAGTCCAAGCACAATGGGATGGATTGACTTATCCAACACCAGTAACTCAAGTTCCTCAAGATGTAAGTGTTGCGGTCCCGGGCCATGCCATGGTCCCTCCACCTACCTCGGGAACGGTCCGGGCCACTGCAACGCCTTTTCGGGCCTGCCTGGCTCCTGCCACAGTGCTCCCTCCTTGAGGGAGATGCCACCGATGCTCCGCGGCTGGCCCCGCCCCCTAGGCACACGCGCAGGGGCTCGACATTTAAAGGGGCCAGCGCGGGAAATTACAGCACTGCCCTGGGATGACTCCACTCCACCCTGCACCAACTCCACTCCTAGCCTTGCAACGAGGTTCTCTCTTCCTGATAGTTGCTGTTTCTGACTTTGGCTTTCGCCCACTGGCTTCTGACTTCGGCTTTCATCCACTGGCTTCTGACTTTGGCTTTCATCCACTGGCTTTCGACTTCAGCTTTTGTCCACTGGTTCCTGACCTCGGCTTTCGTCCAAGAGGTCTCGCCTAAGTCCAAGTGGCTCGGGTCCTCACGAGCTCCTCTTGGGGGGACCGTAGGCTTCCAGTGGTGAAGTTCCAGTTGGCCTCCTGGCTCCAGCTCTACTCTTCTCTATCCTCTGGAACTCCTCCTCCAGCACCTGCCCACAAGAGACTACTCATAAGTCCAAGCGGCCCTGGTCCTCATGGGCTACTCCTGGGGAGACCTCGGGTCTCTAGTGGTGAAGATCCTCCTGGTCTCCTGCCTGTGCCACCTCCAGGCTTCGACAGCCACTTTGTACCTTCCCACAGTGCGTCATCATCTGTCCTAGTCAGCTCAAGGGTCCACGAATCCAACGTAAGGCCCCTGTACATAACTGGATAGGTTCAGGGGTCAAAGAGATACGGCCAGGAAGTGGCTCTCCATAGATAGAGGCGATAAACAAGGAAGGGTTAAGTGAATGGGTTTTAATACCCAGGAATTACACAAGATCTTTGAAAATAAAATTACCTCCTGATCCAGAGTCTACCAGAGCAAGAACTGGAAAGGTTCAAGAGTCCCAAATTAGTATGACTGGAACTGAGAGTTGGGGGGGCGGAGAAGTTGCACCCAAGTTCAGGGCCCCTACTGAACTTGGGCCCTGGAGTTTCCCGGATGAATGGGACAATTTTGTAGATGGTGGCCTGTGCCACCTCCAGGCTTCGACAGCCACTTTGTACCTTCCCACAGTGCGTCATCATCTGTCCTAGTCAGCTCAAGGGTCCACGAATCCAACGTAAGGCCCCTGTACATAACTGGATAGGTTCAGGGGTCAAAGAGATACGGCCAGGAAGTGGCTCTCCATAGATAGAGGCGATAAACAAGGAAGGGTTAAGTGAATGGGTTTTAATACCCAGGAATTACACAAGATCTTTGAAAATAAAATTACCTCCTGATCCAGAGTCTACCAGAGCAAGAACTGGAAAGGTTCAAGAGTCCCAAATTAGTATGACTGGAACTGAGAGTTGGGGGGGCGGAGAAGTTGCACCCAAGTTCAGGGCCCCTACTGAACTTGGGCCCTGGAGTTTCCCGGATGAATGGGACAATTTTGTAGATGGTGGCCTCGGGCCTGTCTTCCGTGTCAGTCGCCCTCGACCCAATTGCATGGGTTCTTCTGCCTTGAACTCTCTGCTGTCACTAGATGCGGAGTTAGTAACGGGTGGTGAGTGGGAGCGAACCTGCACGGGCCTCTTGGGCATCCGACTCTCCCGGTGACGTTCTTGAAGATGGTGTTCAATTCGGCCTGTCAAATCTATAAGGTCCTCCAAGAAGGGAGGGAGCTCCCGAGCAGCCAGCTCATCGTTTAACCTCGAGGAGAGACCATCCAAGTAAATAGCTTGAAGGCAGTCCTCCTGCAAAGCAAGCTCAGTAGCCAAAGTTCAAAACTCTATTGTATAATCAAAAAGACTTTGTTGTCCTTGATGAAGATGTAGTAGACCTGTGCTTGCTACAGCATGCCACCCTGGATCATCAAAGGTCCATTTGAATACAGCCACAAATTGAACCAATTCTCTTAGCAAGGAGTCCGAGCATTCCCACAGGGGGGAAACTCAAGCCAGGGCCTTCCCTTTGAGGCGAGACAGGATAAACGTGAGCTTTGTCAAGTCGTCCAGGAAGACAGAAGGTTGCAGAGCAAATTGCATAAAGCACTGGCTTATGAACACTCTGCAGAACTTGGAGACGCCATTGAAACATGGAGGTGCTGGAAGTGCCAACAAGGCACATGGTGACGATGGAGGTGGCTGTGAGAGAGGAGAAGCTGAGTCATTGACGAAGGCATCGATCCAGGCATGAAGTCAATCCATGGAAGAGGCCAATGCCTCGAGGAACTGCTGCTGTTCTTGCACCTTGGAAGCCAGGCCTGGGATGGCCTGGAGGGCACACGGCTCCACCGAATCCATGGCCTTTGCAACCTGTTGCATAGGAGGTGGATCCTTGGTGCTGAGGTGGGGTTCATGGTCCCTACTGTCAGCAGGAGGAGTGGGCTGAAGCTGGAGGCCACTGGAGCTTCACCTATACCACCCCACGTTCCCCTCGGGTTGAGCCTTCGGGTGCCGGGGCCGGCAGGACTTATGCAGGCCTCAAGGTTAAGTACAGGTAGTAGATGGTTCAGCCCAGAGACAGCAGCCAGCAGATGGCATAGTCCTATCCTAGTCGGGATATGGAACAGGAACTCAAGCACCAAGGAACAAGAAGGAAGTGAAGGTGCCTGAGCAAAGGGAGGCTGAAGCTTTAATAGTTTGTGTCCAGAGGATAGGGACAGAGGCTTCACTCTCAAGCTTGAATGGAAGCTGGTGGCACTTGGAAGGTGCCACCAGCTTCCAAGCAACCTGATGCTTGGTGCCACCAGCTTCCAAGCAACGTGGAACTCTGGACTCAAGAAAGTGTGAGGCGAAGTCATTAGTAGCAATGGTCAAGGCACGGAGAAGACAGGCGTGGTCAGACGTAGCAATGGTTAAGTCCCGGAGAAGGCAGGCATGGTCAGACATAGCAATGATCAAGGCATGCAGAAGGCAGGCATGGTCAGATGTAGTATTGATCAAGGCACAGAGAAGGCAGGCATCATATGTAGCAATGGTCAAGGCACGGAGAAGGCAGGCATGGTCAGATATAGCAATGGTCAAGGCACGGAGAAGACAGGCGTGGTCAGACGTAGCAATGGTTAAGGCCCGGAGAAGGCAGGCATGGTCAGACATAGCAATGATCAAGGCATGCAGAAGGCAGGCATGGTCAGATGTAGTATTGATCAAGGCACAGAGAAGGCAGGCATCATATGTAGCAATGGTCAAGGCACGGAGAAGGCAGGCATGGTCAGATATAGCAATGGTCAAGGCACGGAGAAGGCAGGCAAGGTCAGGCGTGGCGATGGTCAGAACCAAGAAGTCAATCAGCACACAGACGAGGCGAACACGGAACAGGAACCAGGAACTTGGAGAAACATGAACACAATGCAAGGCTCACAGAGAAGCAACGAGTACGAGGAAACTGGAACAGGAGACCTGTTGCAAAGGCAACGCTTCAGTGCAAGGCCTGAGCATTGAAGCGCTGAGGGAACTGATGTCAGCATCTGGGTCCATGGCCAGGTTCCCATTGTGGGCCCTTTAAAGGTTTCACTTGTGTGCACGTGCATGCCTAGGGAGGGGCGAGGCACTGCCGGTAGCATCTCTCCGCAAACCCCGCAGAGAGGCCCGATGGATGGAGGCATCCTGACTGGAGATCCCAGGAAGCAGAGCAGGGCAAGAGGTGCTGGTGGAAGTCCGAGGTCGGGACTGGTGGCCCACTGCCATCAGCGACGAGGAGCTGGAGCCTGAAGCTTGTGTAGAGAGGTGAGAGGGCCACACCGTGGGGCTGCTACAGGCGACAAGCATAACAAAGTGCAGTCACTCCAAGCTGTATATCTCGATCTCTGAGGGTATAAGAAGAGGGTGAATGATGGAAAAGATCAGGTTATCTCTGTTAGAGAGAGGTCTTGCATGTTTCCCTGGCTTGCTGACACCCAATATGTAATGCCTAGTATGCATTACCTTTTTTCAATGATTGTTCACCTATTATTTTGGTTATTGCTTTGTTCTTCCTTGTGTTGGTACATTGGCTTCTTGAACAGTACATGGGCCGTTTAGTTTCTTAACTTAAAAGTTAGCCAGACAAATCAGTTTTGAATATTATTCTCATAATGTTTTCTAAGCAGGTTTATACTAAACAATTGTTTAGTATATTATCATAAACTTTTCTCTTTTAACTTTTAGCGGACAAGTCCTGCTATACAGGCAAAAAAACGTTATATTGAAGTGGTTCTTGTCGTAGATTATGAGTGGGTAAGTCAATTTAATTTCTGCAGTTGTCCAAATTTTACATATTATATAAAATCATATTGGTATTTTGCTATATATACTTTTTGCACAAAAAAACAACAGCATATCTGAATAATAGATACAATACATTTGATTTACAAATTGAAGCACAAACTGATGTGAAGTATGTGAGCTTTGAGACAAATAGTTCCATTCATGGTACATTGCATCAGGAGATGCCAGGGGTCCCAACTAAATGAAATAGAGACAGAAGGTATGATGACAAAGGGATTAAAGAACAAGAGGGGCATTGGGGAAGGAGGGAGTCAGAAAGTGGCTGAAGCAGGAGGAAGAGGTGAATGGTTCGAAGAAGTGATGGAAAAGGAAAGATAAAGCAGAAGGGGCATGAGGAAATAGAAAAATGGGCATGAGGGATGATGGAGCATGGGAAGGAGCAGGAAGAGCTATGGGTAGAAAAAGAAAGTAGCAGGAGAGATAATGAGTGAGATCAAGTAGAAGGGATTGTTGGAGGAGAAAAGGGAAATATGGATAAAAGGTAGAGATGATGGCGCTGGAGCTGCAAGACTGGAGCAGAGCTGTAGACAAGGAACAATAAGAAAGATGAACAATGAAGAGGAACATGGAAGGGTAGGGTGAGAAAGGAAAAAATGGTGGATATTTGTAGAAATTAAATGAAGAGAAGTGAGATGAAGGAGAAAAAAATAAGCGAAGTGGAGGGAGGTAGATTTGGAAATAGGTAAAGTAGCCAGAGAAGCCAGACAGACATGGTAAAATCAAAGAAGAACCCAAGAACAGTAAAATGTATAAAAACCTCAGATGGGGGTGCTCTTGAGCAGTGACCAAGATGGTTGCGTGATCCATCTGCTCTGAGAGATCCACACATGTATGGGACACCTCTGCTTTGAAATATATGCTGAGCCACATTTTTTCTGCTGCAACTCTTTACATATAATGTCAGTGTCAAAGTCTGGGAAGATAGAGACAGCTTTTGCTACCTGAGGAGGAACTAAAAGAGCAAAGGCCGACTGGCCATCTCCCGACAAGTCCCTCTCCGTGAGCTTCGGTCACTAAAAGAAATGCTCCAAAACAACATGTGTGCAAAAAGCAGTAATGATACCTTTGAAATCTCAGAGTATCGCAGCGCTCTGATAATGAACACTCTACTGCCGTGATTCACGCGGATCTTTCAGAATTACCGCAACACTTCTCTAATTTCACTTCCCGCCTGGAAGGGGTAGAAGTGCAAACAGAATCCCTGTTATTAACATCGGTGCAAATTCCTACTCTCTCTCGCAGAAAGTGGAGCGCATGCAACGTGATTTCAAAGTCCTTTCTAAAGGAATAGGTGGAATAATATTCACCTGTTAGGGATTCCGGAAGGCTCGGAAAACTCCGATAACATTAAGTTTCTGACCGATCTCATTCCTGCCTGTTTCTACCTCAAATTTGATCTTCTCCTGGAGATTGAATGCACCCACCATATTCCTTCTTGGCAGCCAATGAAACCCAAGTATCCGCGGCCTATTATCCTCAAATTATTGTGATACCCACAAGTACTGGAAATATTATCAACTGCCGGGGCCAAGGCACTGAACTCTTACCAAGGCAATATGATTCTCTTTGTTCCTTATCTGGCAAAATCTACAGAGGCCCGCAGGAAGGTCTTTCTGACATTATGCTCGTGCTTGTAAGCTTTAGGCACTCATTTTGGGCTGCTATATCCAGCCCATATTTATTTATTTATTTTATTTTTGGTTTTTTATATTCCGATCTTCTTGCATTGGATGCAAATCAAACCGGTTTACAGTAAAACAATTCAACTTGCCTAGTAGCATTACATGGAACAAAGAACATGGAACAATATAATAGTGCTTGCGAGCAGTACATAAAAAACGAGGAACAATTAAACATTTAAACATTTAGAAGCCTTTGGTGACCATTCTTATAGCGAATTTGAGTAAATGTGCCATTAATGTTAAAACGAAATCAGGGGAATGATTGTCTGGATTGAGAAGGAATACTGGGACGGTGGAATAGGGGCAGACATGGGGAATGGGGGATAGGGTAGAGGGGTGAAAAGAAAAGGAGGTGTAAGATAGGGGAGGATTTAAGGGTGAATTTATAACAAATGGAACCAATTAAAGTTGTCATGGGTAGTACATTGTGGGCCTTCAAGGAAATGCAAGACTGAATAGCCATGTTTTCAGTTTTTTCTTGAACGAAGTCTGGCATATGAGGATTCCGTGCCATAAACAAACCAGAACCTTCAAAACCCCAGAGGCCTTGGAGGAATTTCTCTCAATGGAGGAGTTGTCAGGCATGGTGACCTGACCGGGATGGGAAAGCATCTTCAATCACTGCTGTTATCGCTGTTGCAGCTATTTTTGGTTTCTCCAGTTTGTGTGACTGGACTCCGGGATGTTTCATATTGGCCAGCATTTCCTTTTCTTTGATATATGCCATCTTCTGTGTCAACCTTGTTTGGCTCAGTAACCTCAATGGGTTTTTTTACTTGTTTTTTTTTTGTTCGACTTCAATTTTTCTTCTAACTCGCTGTGAGTGGACAGATGGTATTGCTACAGGGGATCCCTTCCATATTTGTTTTTTCTTATTCCAACTGATCCGACTGGATCTCAGTGGCATTTGGCATTGCTAAGAGGACCATTTTATTGCCTCAGTGGCTTTTGGCTCAAGATCTGTGTATATGTTTATTTTTCTTTTTGTACTAAATTGTGTTATTACATTAATGATTCCTTTCTTTTTCCTTTTTTTGTTGCCCTGCTGCATTACATATCATTATCTTTAGTACCCAAGGAAAGGATTTTGCGCAGTACCTGTTTTGTTTTCCAGCCCACATGGCTTCTTCTCTCCTGCCAATCATTTCACTTAATGTTAATAGGCTCTCACACCCAATTAAAAGGAAAAAAAATGTATCCTATTTACATTCTTTACACCTGATGTAGTACTGCTTCAAGAGACACTTCTTTCAGTAATGGAATCTCAGTAGTTAAAAAAAGCATGGGTTGGGGAGGTTGTTTTCAGCCCCGCTCAATAGAAGAAGCGAGGGGTAGCCATTTTATATAACAAGACCCTTGGTGTTTCACTCTCTAATAGCAAAGCAGATATAGAAGGCCGATGGGTATCCATTCAGACCTCTTTTGGTGCTGAATCATTTCACTTCTTTAATGTGTATGCTCCCAATTGTTGCGCTGGAGGTGGACCCTTGGCCTGGTGCAGGATTGGTACGGCCCTCTGGTCGGACCCAGAGAGCGTCTGCCACCAGGAGGCGGAATACATAAGGAGACAGAGGCTAACTGGAGCTTCACCATTAACAGTCCGGGGTTTCCGCAGTTTGAGCCCTTGGGTACCCAGACCACCTGGACTTACGTGGGCCTCTGGTGGGCTCCCGGAGAGGTAGCAGAGGGGTGTGCCCACCACGAGCAAGGGTGCACGGCTGATGCAGAGAGGATGGACTAGACCCGAGCTAGAAGCTCCGGAGACCTCAGGGAGGCAACAGTTCAGTAAGGTTCTCTGGGCGAGATAGGCAGTGCCTGTGGGTCTAGTCACATGGAGGCTGCAGTTGGTTTCCAATGGTCACAGTAGGCCAGAAGAGAGTGTCCAAGTGAAGCGCAAGGGTCAGAGCCAGAGTATCAGTCCAAGAGAGGTCATCCAAAGCAGGGGTTGGTTCCAGCCAGCAGACAAGAGAATGATCAGGCAGGCAGTGGTCAGTTCCAGGTGGCAGGCAAAAGAATGTTCAAGCAGGCAGTGGTCAGTACCAAAGGTCATTCTGGAGAGGTAATACCTGAAGGATACGGGAACCCATGGAGCCACTGGGAATGGAAGACACAAGAACATGGAGATGCTGGAACAGGAGATACTGGAAAAGGAGATACTGGAATGCAAGGCAAACTAATACACCAACTGTGTCGACCCGATGCCTTAAGTGGTGGAACTATGTGACATCATCAGGAGGTGCCCCCGTGGGTTTTCCAGCCTTGGGCCCTTTAAAGTGCTTCATGTCGGCCGCGCACACGCACCTAAGGGCATGGCCAAGGACACCGACAACGTGGAGCCCCGATGGGAGCTCCGCCGTGAGGCCTGTGAGGAAGATGGTGAGCGGGGAGCCAAAGGACGTCGTGAACTGGCTGCGATCACAAGTGAGGGGTGCCCGGAGCTGGTTGAAGGAAGCGTGTAGCCAGGAAGTGAAATAGTACCCCCCTTCTAGGCCTCCCCCTTACTGGTCTAGGTTTCTTTGGGTGGTCTTGATGGAATCCTAGAAGCAACTTCTTATCATAAATGTTGTGTGAGGGTTCCCAAGAGTTTTCTTTTGGGCCGAAACCCTCCCATGACAGGAGGTATTCCCAATGGCCACGATGATGTAGAATGTCAAGGACCTCCTTGACCTGCAGGGTATTCTCAGGTTCCACTGTATGCTGAGTAGGAGGAGGAGGCCTTCGGGAAGACCAAGACAGGACTAGGGGCTTAAGCAATGACAAATGTAACATGGATTCCCATGGAGGCAGGAAGTTGTAACTGGTAAGTGACTGCTCCAATGCGTTGAAGAATAGGAAATGGCCCGATGAATCTGGGGGCCAGCTGTTGAGATGGCAGTCATAGTTGAATGTGGTTTGTACTGAGCCAGACTTTCTGGCCAGGCCGGAAGAGCGGTGTGGCCCAACGATGGACGTCAGTAAAGCGTTTGGCTCGCTCAGCTGCTTGACTTAGTCTCTCTTTCACTTGGTTCCAGAGTCTGCATATAGTTTGTGCTGTAGACTGAGCTGCAGGTGAAGGTACAGTGAAAGGAACCAGTAGGGGTAAGCTTGGTTGGCGGCCAAAGACTACCACAAAAGGTATGACATCAGTGGCAGAGGCAACGTTAGTGTTATGGGATAGTTCTGCCCAGGGCAGGAGGTCAGCCCAGTTATCTTGCTGGTCGTTGACATATGATCGGAGGAATGCCTTTAAAGAAAGATTTGTCCTCTCGCCTTGGCCATTTGCTTGCGGATGATAGGCTGAGGTTAAGTTTAATGTAATATAGAACTTTTTACAAAGGGATCTCCAATATTTAGCAGCAAATTGAGGGCCCCGATCGGAGACGATTTCTTGCGGTAGTCCATGCAGATGAAATACGTTGGTTAAGAAGAGTCTAGTGAGTTCAGGAGCTGAAGGGAGTACAGGTAATGGGATAAAGTAGGCCATTTTTGAGAAGGGATCAATAATGACCCAGATCACAGTATTTCCTTTTGAAGGAGCCAGGTCCATGATAAAATCATTGGAGAGCCTTGCCCAGGGTTCGGTGGTGTTGAGTTCAGACTGCGGGAGTTAGCAATCTGTTGTCTTCGGTGGCGGAAGACTGCTTGAGAGACAGCAGTCCAAAGGTATTTGTGGGTGGATCCTTGGAGCAGTGGCAGATGACCACGCCCTCGAGGGAAGATCCCGAGAGGGACCACTGGTCAGGCTTAGAGTATGGAGACAGACACGCTAGTTCTTATATTAAACAGTATCCTGAACCACCAGAGGTGGCAGTAGTGAGCTGGAATGCCCGGCTGGACTGCAGTCCCTCAGATGCTAGAACAGCGATCCCTGGAGGCTGAGCTGAAGAGAAACTGAAATATAGTGAGTAGGCAGGGTATGCAGAGTTCATGTACTGAACCAGATGGTAACACTCACACAGTGTCTCATAGAAGCTGGAATGTATAGGCCCTCGAGGAGCAAGTACCTGTTCCAGGGAAAGCTCTGAGAGAGCTATGGTAACTCACTGAAGTAGTTTGGCAGTGAAGACTTCCAGGCAGAAGAGAGTTCAGCAACAAGTCTGGGGACATAGATTCTCGAGAGCGAGTACCGGTTCCCGACTGTAACCTGAAAAACAAAGAAGAGAGCGAGGCCCCCGAGGAGCGAGTACCCCTGGTAAGTCCGAGGAGGCAGAGCAGCTCAGATAGAAATTAATCCTTATCCTTGCTAATTCAATCTGTTAGCAAATACTGAGACCTTAAATATCCGTCATGGGTGACATCATCTTCGGGGGACGCCCCCGAGGTTCGCGCCATTGCCGGTACATCAGTCAGGGCCACGCTGCGCTCGCGTCCCTAGGCCTCTCAGGAACAGGGCGGTTTGCAGCGTAGAGCCGGTCTGAGGAACACCGGAGGACATCGGCAGAGGACGCCGTGGCAGCCAAACTTCCCGCAGGCAAAGAGGGAGGCGCCAAGGAGGGCAGAGAGAGGGCGTCAGGCACCGACGGACACAACAGGTGGGCATAGGAAGAGGTTGGAGGAAACCCCATGAGCGGCCAGTCGGGGGTTTTTGATGCGCACAAACTGGACAGGAATCCACATATTCGCGGGAGTCCTTTATCATACTAGGCCACCAATAGTGCCTTTGAAGCATTTCAAGAGTCCAGGTTCGGCTGGGGTGGCCAGCCAGCTTAGAGTCATGAGCCCAATGGAGCAAACGCTCATGGACATGGAGGGGGACCAACATTTTCCTGGCTGGTACCATGGTGTTGACTGCAATTGATATGCAAGCTGGATTGATGATGTGTCTAGGAGTCTCGGGTGTATCCTCTGGCTCGACGGAGCGAGAGGGCTCATCTGCCCGGAGATTCTTAGCAGCCGGGCAATAGCGGAGCTCAAAGATGAAGCGTTCAAAGAACGGGGCCCAGTGGGCTTGTCTGGGGTTAAGTAACTGGGCCTCCTATAGGTGTTCTAGATTCTTGTGGTCATAAATTTTGTGAATTTGTGTTGTGCCCCTTCCAGCCAGGGGCACCATTCTTGGAGGGCTAGTTTCATGGCTAGGAGTTCTCGGTCCCCTATAGTATAATTTTGTTCAGAGGAGGAGAATTTATGTGAGTAGAAGGAGCAAGGTACTAAAGTTCCTGTTATGGTTAGTGGTGTTTGGGTGCATCCTTGGACACTGTGGCAGCTGACCATGCCCATGGCGGGCAGTCCTGTGAGGGACCACAGTGTCAGGCTAAACTCTGGGCAGACAAACACAGAATTGAATCTTTTATTAAACAGTATATGGAACCACAAGAGGTGGCAGTGGTGAGTAGTGGTTGTAGAGCCCGGCTGAGCACGTCTCTCACAGAATGCTGGAACAGCGGATCCTCTGTAGGCAGTGCTTTAGTGGAAAGAGACTGAGGGATATGAGCACACAGTAGAATTAGCATTCAGAGTCCCAAGTAGAATAGGAGAGCTCCAAGACAGGGAGAGCAGGCCCTCGAGGAGCAAGTACCTGATCCCTTAGAGCAGAGAGACTTGATAGCGTTGTACTAACTAGCAGAAGCAGAGAATCCACTAGACGAGAGGTCTGGCACTGGAGCAGAGGGCAAGCCCTCGTGGAGCGAGTACCTGATTCCGGTGAAGCTGTACTGTAGAGAGAGATGTTTCCATACTCACTGATGGTGACTGTAGTTAGTTCTTCCAAGTATAAGGCAGAAGTTGCAGGCAGTGACACAGGGAACATGGGCCCTCAAGGAGCGAGTTCCGGTTTCCTGATAGCACCTGAAAGAAGCAGAGAGGCCCCCCGAGGAGCAGGTACCCCGTTAGTGTCCCCAAAGGGAAGTAAGAGTTCCAGTTAGAGCTGGAGTGGCAGCGTAGCTTAGGAACGGAGTGCGAATCCCATCCATAAGAGTCCTGTTGCAAACTCGACGAGCTAGCAAATGTAGTAGGCAGATATACCCTGGAGTCGTGATGTCAAAACAGGGGGATGCCCCTGAGGTTCGCGCCAACGTGAGTAGCCAGAGCCTTCCTGCCCAATGACAGCACAGACACACTCTCCAAACTAGCTGTTTCTCACAGGACAAGCAGGATGGTTGTCCTCACAAATGGGTGACATCGAGGATGGAGCCCACCACGGAAAACTTCTGTCAAAGTTTAAACAGAACTTTGACTGGCCCCTACTGGGCATGCCCAGCAAGGCATTGACCCTGCAGCCAGCAGGAGTCTCCCTCCAGTCTTCTTTTTTCCGCGCAGCAGTTGCCACGCGGTGAAAGGAGCTCTCTTACCACGTTCCTGACAGGAATTCGGTTTTTTCTTTCCGAAGAAAATTTGCCCCTCAGGGGTCTCCCTTCGACAAATTTTTGTCGCCTTCGCGGAATCCGGTAAGTTTTTTGCCGTTTTTCATCGACTGCCGTCGATTTTGGCCCTTGAGGCCTGTTGGCACTTACCGATCCCGCGGCTAAATTTGGCCCTAGGCCATGGCGACGGGGTTCCGTCGTTGTCCGGATTGCACCCGGACTATGTCAATCACAGACCCCCATAGGGTCTGTGTTTTGTGTTTGGGAAGTGAGCATGATGTCCTGACTTGCACTAAATGTGCCCTAATGACACCTAAGGGTCGTAAAGCCAGGATGGAGAAGATGGGGCTCCTCTTCCATGCACCCACCCCAACACCATCGATAGCATCGACGTCATCGGAACCGGCACCGTCGAAGTTGCACCACCACCGTCAACCCTCCGGTGACCGTCCACCACCGATGACTTCTCGGCCGTCGACTCCTGTCCCCTCCCCGGATGGGCGAGGAGATCTGAAGGACAAACATCGCCATCGGCAGCACAAGTCTCGGCCCGTCGAGGATCCACAGCCATCGACCTCTGCACAGGCCGAGCCACCGACAAAAAAGCCTGGTCAGACCTGGCACTGTCCACGTCTCGTTCGCAGGCATCGAGGAAACCCTCACCCTCTCGGGGTGTGGGAGCCGTGATCCCACCGGTTACGGTGGTCCCTCCGGCTCTGCCTCAGCCTCCCTCTCCCGTCGAGCCGGGTATCGTTACCCCTGGTCTCCGGGCAGAACTGGACCGGCTGGTCCAGGAGGCCATCGAGAAAGCGATGCAAAGGTTCCAGCCTCCACCGGCACCGTCTCCGGCACCGCCTCCGGCACCGACCCCGGCACCGATCCCGGCACCGAGGAGGGAACCGACCACCGAGCCTTTGCTGGACGCTCTAGCACCGCTACTACGCCGCATGGACGCGCTTATGACGGCACTTCCATCGGTGATTCCAGTAGCACTGACTACACCATCGTCTCCGGCAGGATTCTCATCGGCAGGAGAAACACCGTTTCTGATTCCCCCGTCCGGGGTAGTCCCATCGGTGCCTTCGCATACCTCTCCACCGATCTATCCCTCGGCTCCATCGATTCCAAGACCGGCACCAATTCCATCGGCAGCCCCGAAGCCCTCGATGCCGTTCCCAGTTCCGCTTGCAGCACCGATTCCATCCAGATTTCCATCGATGCCTTTGGATCCTCAACCAGGTCCTTCAGGGCTGCAAGCCCCACATGACCCTTATGATACCTGGGGTGATGATACATCTTCTGATACAGATTTGCCATCGCCACCATCTCCTACAGAGAGTAGAAAACGATCTCCTCCTGAGGATCTCTCCTTTATTAATTTTGTAAAGGAGATGTCAGAAATTGTACCTTTTCAGCTGCAATCTGAGACCGATGACAGGCACCAAATGATGGAACTGCTCCAATTTCTGGATGCTCCAAAAATCATCGCTTCCATCCCCATTCACCAGGTATTTCTGGATCTTTTAAAGAAAAACTGGGAATCTCCTTCATCTGTGTCACCAGTTAATAAGAAAGCTGACTCCACATACCTCATCCAGTCAGCACCAGGATTTCAGAAGCCTCAACTGGATCATCGCTCTGTTGTAGTTGAGTCCGCGCAAAAGAAGGCCAAGCGCCTAAAACCACACTCTTCCACTCTCCCTGTCAAGGACAATAAATTCCTGGATAGTGTGGGACGGAAAGTGTATCATGGGGCTATGTTGATATCTCGCATAGCTTCATACCAACTTTACATGACTCAATACAACAGAGCCATCCTTAAACAGATGCAGGACTACGCTGACACATTACCGGAACAATACCAGCCACAGCTTCAAGCCCTTCTTCACAAAGGATTTGAGGCTGGGAAGCACGAGATCAGAACGGCCTACGATATCTTCGATGCTTCCACAAAAGTCTCAGCTACTGCCATCTCAGCCAGACGTTGGGCTTGGTTAAAGTCATCTAACCTTCGCCCAGAGGTCCAGGATCGTCTAGCCGATTTACCCTGCTTAGGGGACAATCTGTTTGGAGAACAGATTCAACAAATTGTGGCAGAATTGAAGGATCACCACGAGACGTTGAAGCAACTTTCGTCTGTTCCATCTGAGGTATCCTCCAAACCACCACCTAAGAAGGACTCTAAAAAGTCTTTCTTTCGGCCACGTCGTTACTATCCTCCGTCGGCTAGGCCTCGTCCGGCTCGATCCTCCAGCAGACCTCAGCCACGCCAGCCTCGGAAACAAAGACCTGCTGTAGCCCCACCTCCTGGGCCTGCGGCGGGCCTTTGACTTCCCGGTATGGAGCACATGCCACATCCCGCTTCCCGACATCCCTGTAGGGGGTCGCCTGTACCACTTTTTACACCGTTGGATACAGATTACCTCAGATCAGTGGGTGCTGGCAATTATCGCACAGGGTTACCACCTCAACTTCATAACTCTTCCGGCAGACTCCCTGCCTCTTCAAGCATGGAGTCTATCCAGCCATTTGACTCAATTACAACAGGAAGTATCCCTTCTTTTGCAATCAAATGCTATAAAACCCGTCCCTCCCTCTCAACGAGGCAAGGGATTCTACTCCAGGTACTTCCTAATACCAAAGAAGTCAGGGGGGCTACGTCCCATTTTGGACCTTCGGGCCCTCAACAAGTACCTTCAAAAAGAAAAGTTCAAGATGGTAACCCTGGGCGCGCTACTCCCTCTGCTGCAAAAGGGGGATTGGCTGTGCTCTCTCGACCTAAAGGATGCTTATACCCACATTGCGATAACACAATCCCATCGCAAGTATCTGCGGTTTCTGGTAGGCCGCGACCATTATCAATACCGAGTACTACCCTTCGGTCTGGCATCTGCTCCACGAGTCTTCACCAAATGCCTCGTAGTGGTAGCAGCATTCCTCAGGAAGGAAGGTGTCCACGTCTACCCCTATCTGGACGATTGGCTAGTCAGGGCCTCCACCCCTCAGATTGCTCAATCCTCCCTAAAATTGACAATCAACACACTCCTTTCCTTAGGGTTTCTTGTCAATTACGAGAAATCTTGCTTAGTCCCATCTCAAACCTTATCTTTCATTGGGGCAGACTTGGACACCTTACAGGCAAAGGCCTACCTTCCGCTTCATCGGGTCCAAACTCTCATGTCCCTAGCTCGCCAGCTCCAGTCTCAAGACACTGCCACGGCTCGCCAATTCCTCATTCTCCTAGGACACATGGCATCCTCGGTTCAAGTCACTCCCATGACCCGACTAGCCATGAGAGTAACACAGTGGACTCTGCGACTCCAATGGATTCAAGCTTCTCAGCGCCTGTCCTCCATAGTCGCAGTTACACAAGCGCTTCGCCTGTCTTTAACCTGGTGGACGACTCAAGTCAATCTCCTTCAGGGCTTACCTTTTCTCTTACCAGATCCACAAGTAATCCTAACCACCGACGCTTCCCACATCGGTTGGGGGGCCCATGTGGACGATTTCCAAACCCAAGGGTTATGGTCACCAGAGGAAGCCGAACACCAGATACATTTTTTGGAACTTTGAGCAATCCGCTACGCGCTCAGAACGTTCAAAGATCGTCTATTGAATCAGATAATCTTAATACAGACAGACAACCAAGTGGCCATGTGGTACATAAACAAGCAGGGAGGCACAGGCTCCTTCCTTCTGTGTCAGGAAGCTGCGCAGATTTGGGCAGAAGCCCTCTCCCACTCCATGTACCTCAGGGCCACTTACCTGCCGGGAGTAGACAATGTATTGGCAGATCAGCTGAGCCGGGTCTTCCAACCACACGAGTGGTCACTCGATCCTCTGGTAGCGACCTCTCTGTTTCACAAGTGGGGTTCTCCCCGCATAGATCTCTTTGCGTCCCCTCAGAACCACAAAGTAGACATTTACTGCTCTCTCATTCGAAGCCAGCACTCTCGGCCGAGGGATGCCTTCTCCCTCAAGTGGACGACAGGTCTGCTCTATGCATTCCCTCCACTTCCTCTTCTGTTAAGGACTCTCGTGAAGCTTCGCCAGGACGGAGGAACCATGATCCTGATAGCACCCCACTGGCCACGCCAGTTGTGGTTTCCCATTCTCCAGGATCTCTCCATCCGCAGGCACATCCCTCTGGGAACGGATCCGCATCTGCTCACTCAGAACGACGGATGCCTCCTCCATCCCAACCTCCAAGCCTTGTCCCTGACGGCATGGATGTTGAAAGGTTAGTCCTTCAGCCTTTTAACCTTTCGGATTCGGTTTCTCGTGTCCTGATAGCTTCACGAAAGCCCTCCACCAGAAGATCCTATTCGTATAAATGGAAAAGGTACACATCATGGTGCACTTCTCAGTCCCTTGATCCCCTTTCCTGTCCAATCTCTAAGTTCTTGGACTATTTATGGCATCTATCGGAATCAGGTCTTAAAACCTCTTCCATTAGGATGCATGTCAGTGCGGTAGCCGCTTTCCATAAAGGTATCGAGGGTGTCCCTATTTCAGTACAACCCCTGGTAACACGCTTTCTTAAAGGCTTGCTCCATCTGAAGCCACCCGTACGTCCTCCGGCCCCATCTTGGGACCTTAATCTGGTTCTTGGTCGTCTAATGAAACCACCTTTCGAACCTCTACACTCCTGTGAATTAAAGTATCTCACATGGAAAGTGTTATTCCTTTTGGCTATCACTTCAGCTCGCAGGGTTAGTGAGTTACAGGCCCTAGTTACCTATCCGCCTTACACTAAGCTCCTGCAGGACCGGGCGGTACTCCGCACTCACCCTAAATTTTTACCTAAGGTAGTTTCTGAGTTTCATATTAATCAATCCATCATACTACCTATCTTTTTTCCCAGGCCCCACTCCAACTCCGGGGAACAGACTCTACATACCCTAGACTGCAAACGAGCTCTAGCTTTTTATCTAGACCGTACAGTTACTTACAGGAAGAGCACTCAATTGTTTGTCTCTTTCCATCCTAACAAGTTAGGACAACCTGTGGGTAAGCAGGCTCTTTCCTCCTGGTTGGCGGACTGCATTTCTTTTTGCTATCAGCAAGCTGGCATTCCTTTTCAAGACCGTGTAAAAGCACATTCTGTGAGGGCCATGGCGACTTCGGTGGCACACCTTCGATCGGTGCCCCTTCCTGACATCTGTAAAGCTGCAACCTGGAGTTCTCTCCATACTTTTGCAGCCCACTATTGTTTGGACAAAGCTGGAAGACAGGACTCCATCTTCGGCCAATCTGTCTTGCGTAACCTTTTTCCAACATGATGTACCAACACCCTTCCACCTTCCCGGTAGGGTGCGGCTGCCCTTACCAAATTCCACCCCAGTTGTTGTGCCTCTTGCACGTCGTTGGGTGCATTTGGTGCAAGTCAGGACATCCTCAGCTCGGTACTCACCCATTTGTGAGGACAACCATCCTGCTTGTCCTGTGAGAAAGCAAATGTTGCTTACCTGATGTAACAGGTGTTCTCACAGGACAGCAGGATGTTAGTCCTCACGAAACCCGCCCGCCACCCCGCGGTGTTGGGTTCGTTTTGTTTTTACTTTTTAGGCACTGCCTGTAGCTTTGAAAATCAGACTGGAGGGAGACCCCTGCTGGCTCCAGGGTCAATGCCTTGCTGGGCATGCCCAGTAGGGGCCAGTCAAAGTTCTGTTTAAACTTTGACAGAAGTTTTCCGTGGTGGGCTCCATCCTCGATGTCACCCATTTGTGAGGACTAACATCCTGCTGTCCTGTGAGAACACCTGTTACATCAGGTAAGCAACATTTGCTATCTCTGCGCACAAAGAACACAGCCTCAGCCCATCAATTCCTAACATTGCTAGGGCACATGGCTTCCCCGATCCACATCACTCCTATGGCCAAGCTGGCCATGAGAATAACTCAATGGACTTTGAAATCTCAATGGCTCCAAGCCAATCAACCGCTTTCATCTCAGATTCAAATAACCCACCAGTTACGTTTATCTCTTCTATGGTGGACGAACAAGAACAACTTGCTAACAGGTCTACCCTTCCAGCAACCAGTTCCGAAAGTAACTTTGACCACAGATGCATCCACCTTGGTTGGGGAGCACATGTGAACAATCTTCAAACTCAAGGTACTTGGACAAAGCTCGAAGCAACGTTTCAAATCAACTTCTTAGAGGTTCGAACTATATGTTATGTTCTCTATGCATTCAAGGACTGTCTTTCACACAAGACTGTTCTCATACAAATAGACAGCACAGTTGCCATGAGGGACCTGAACAAACAAGGAGGCACGGGTTCTTATCTCCTCTGCCAAGAAGCCGCGCAGATCTGGGACTGGGCCCTAATGCATTCCATGTTTCTTCAGGCCACTTACCTGGCAGGCATACAGAACATGGTAGCAGATAGCCTCAGCCGACAGTTCCATCCCCACGAGTGGTCCCTGGATCCTGAGGTAATGACCAGAATCTTCCAATGCTGGGGTCAACCAACAATAGACCTCTTTGCTTCCGAACTGAATCACAAAGTGGACAGATTCTGCTCCCTGCACAAGCAGCGAAACCAGTTAGCCATGGACGCCTTTGCTCGCCCCTGGAACTCAGGCCTCCTATACGCTTATCCCCCGATACCATTGATAGCCACAATTCTCATGAAGCTACAACAGGACAAAGGGTCAGTGATACTCATAGCCCCGTATTGGCCTCGACAAGTGTGGTTTCCCATACTTCTTGACCTCTCGCTCACAGAACCAATTTGCCTGGGCACAGCACCCACTCTCATAATTCAGAACCAAGGCAAGTTACGCCATCCAAACCTTCAGAACTATCCCTCACAACTTGGATGTTGAAATCTTGATCCTCCAACCAATCAGCCTTTCAAATGATGTCTCTCAGGTGTTTGTAGCTTCACGAAAGCCTTCCACACGAAAATCCTATCGTTCTAAGTGGAATAGATTTACTATATGGTGCACGCAAAAAGGTATAGACCCTTTTTCGTGCCCTACTCCATGTCTATTGACTATCTTTGGCACCTTTCAGACTCTGGTCTGCAGACCTCTTTGGTGAGAGTACACCTGAGTGCCATCTCAGCGTTCCACAAGAGAGTAGGGGATGCCCCAATAACAGCGCAACCCCTTGTGAGTAGTTTTATGAGGGGCCTATTACAACTTAAGCCCCTTTTACGTCCACCAGTTTTTATGTTCTGGTGTGGTTGTGAACCCTGGATCGAAGTGAGAGATGACTCCACTCACAGGGAGGAGCCCTGTGGGGACTCACCACGATAGGCTTGGTCTCAGCAGAGAAGGGCACAGCAATATTGAGACTTTTTTATGCTGGAAAAAGTAGTAGAACCCACAGAGTGGGAATATAGACACTGTCCAGAATAATGGGATAACCCAGTGATGATGACCCCAGTAGTGGCCTGCGGAGCAGGGTACGCCAGTAGATCCCTCTTGTAGAATGGAATACCTTGCAATGTAGATCCGGTAGTGGCCCACAGAGTGGGATACGCCGAGAATCTGTGCTGTTGATGGTAGCTGAGGTGCAGGAGGTCAGCGGAACTGGGAAGATTAAGAACCCAACTCTGAAGTGTAGATCCGTGGAAGAGGGTTTGCTGAGGCAAGCATGATAGTGGCCCGAGACACAGGGTACACTGGAGGTTCCTTCAGCAAGAGATGGTAGGCAGAAGACAAACGTACTCACAAGGCAAATCTATTCAGAGTCCCAAGCGTGAGTAGATAGAGTCTCCAAGCAGGAAGGCCCTCCGAGGAGCGGATAGCCGGAATGCGACAAGGCCCCCAAGAAGCGGGTACCTAAAGTGTCCAAGTCCCGGAGAAGAGGAACGAGTTCCAACGTAGAATGGATTTGAGTAACGAAGCGTCTTCAAACGAAGAGTGGAATTCAGCAGGAAGTCCTTGCTAACTCATAGGAAGAGAGGGCTGAGCAGCTTAAGTACACTGGCGGGTGACGTCTTGCGGAGGGGACGCCTCCGAGGTTCTTGCCATGATGTGTACAAGAGAGGGCCTGGCACGCGCATGCGCGCGCAGGCCCTAGGTTATCCCAGATTCAAGATGGCGGCCAGAGTTGCGCACGCCATCCCGGGGATGCCAGGGAAAGCGGCGTTTGTAGACAGAGGCCGCCATTTGTCCAAGAATTGCTGGTGCAGGGAAAAAAAGAGGTGAGCATGAGAGGTCGCAGCTTTCTGCAACTGACGGGTGCAACCCAAGTCATTGAATGGGACCTAAATGTAGTACTTACAAGGTTCATGTGCTCCCTGTTTGAGCCTATAGATTCCTGCGATGTTAAATTTCTTACATGGAAAGTTCTCTTCCTAGTTGCCAATACATCCGCTCCAAGGGTTAGTGAGTTACAAGCACTTGTTACATACTCACCCTATACCAGTTCCTACATGACCGAGTGGTCCTTCATACTCACGCAAAATTCCTTCCCAAAGTAGTTACTGACTTGAATTAGTCTATAGTCTTGCCCACATTTTTCCCAAGGCCTCGCTCTCACCAAAGAGAGAAGGTTTTACACACTTTGGACTGTAAACGTGCACTTGCATTTTACCTAGACCGTGCTGCAGTCCATAGAAAATCCACCCAACTCTTTGTTTCTTTTGATAAAAACAAACCAGGAGTTGCAGACTGTATTTAATTCTGCTATGACAAAGCAGGCCTTCCTCTCCAGGGACGAGTGAATGCACACTCAGTGAGAGCCATGGCAACCTCAGTAGCACACAATCGTTCAGTACCGATTGCCGACATCTGTAAAGCTGTAACATGGACCTCTCTTCACAAATTTGCAGTGCATTACTGTTTGGACAAAGAAGGATGCCAAGATTCAGCCTTTGGCCAATCTGTCTTAAATAATGTATTTCCAGTATAATCCCAACTCCTTCCATATCGAAACTGCTGGGATTTCAGGCTGCCTCAAATTTCCCAACAGTACACCAGTTGTTGTGCCTGTTGCACAAGTTGTATGCTGTTGGTCCAAATCAAATATGAGTCAGCCTGTAGCTTACTAATCACCCATATGTGAGGACTACCATCCTGCTTGTCCTAGGAGAAAGCAGAGTTGCTTACCTGTAACAGGTGTTATCCAAGGACAAGCAGGATGCTAGTCCTCACATATGGGTGACGTCACTGACGAAGCCCTATTCCGGAAACCTTTCTGACAAAGGGGTGGATTTTAAGAGCCCTGCTCGCGTAAATCTGCCCGGTTTTACGCGAGCAGGGCTTGCGCGCCGGTGCGCCTATTTTACATAGGCCTGCCGGCGCGCGCAGAGCCCCGGGACTCGCGTAAGTCCTGGGGTTTTCCGAGGGGGGCATGTTGGGGGCGGGGCCGAGCGGTGCGCCGTTTTCGGGGCGGGACGTGGTGTTTTGGGGGCGGGCCCGGGGGCGTGGTTTCGGCCCGGGGCGGTCCGAGGGCGTGGCCGCGCCCTCCGGAACCGCCCCTGGGTCGCGTCTAGACGCGCCAGCAGCCTGCTGGCGCGCGGGGATTTACTTCTCCCTCTGGGAGGCGTAAATCCCCCAACAAAGGTAGGGGGGTTTAGACAGGGCCGGGGGGTGGGTTAGGTAGAGGAAGGGAGGGGAAGGTGAGGGGAGGGCGTTAGCGAATTCCCTCCGAGGCCGCTCCGATTTCGGAGCGGCCTCGGAGGGAATGGAGGTAGGCTGCGCGGCTCGGCGCACGCCGGCTACACGAAATCGGTAGCCTTGCGCGCGCCGATCCAGGATTTTAGCAGATACGCACGGCTACGCGCGTATCTACTAAAATCCAGCGTACTTTTGTTTGCGCCTGATGCGCCTACAAAAGTACGCGAGGGCGCTCTTTTTGAAAATCTACCCCAAAGTTTCTAGAAACTTTTGACTGGCATCCTGAGGCTACTGAGCATGCCCAGCATGCCATAATATTCTCTGCCACAGGGGTCTCCCTTCAGTCTTCTTTCTTCTGCGAAGCCATTAGCCTCGCGGTTCTAGGAGTCCTGTGTGGTGATTTTTCACCTTACAAAAAGTTATAAAAAAACTCAGAAAAAACATCAGACACCATAGGGGTCTCCCTTTTTTACCATTGCGGTAAGTCTAAAAATGTTTTCCGTCAATTCTGTAACCGTATAATAGTGCCAGAAGGTCGTCGATGGCTGTCCAACTCTAAAAATGGCTTCAGGGTTCAAAAAATGCCCTATTTGTTTCCGCACCATGTCCATTACGGACCCACACTTAGAGTGTGTACTCTGCCTTGGCGAGGGACACGATGTCTCAACGTGCCCAAAATGCGCTGAGATGACGCCGAAAGGCAGAAAGTTACGGATGGAGAAAATGGAACATTTGTTCCATCTCCAATTAATGCCTTCAACATCGACATCCACGCAGTCGTCTCCGGAAGGTTGTCCTCAAGAAACAAAGACCGGACGAAGCGGGGGATCGGCTGTCACCAACCCCTTCAAAGTCGTCGATAAAATCCACGTCGGTCATCGAGAAAGGCATCGACCACAAACAAAAGCATCGGCATCTTTTACGAGTGCGAGGAGCGCGGTTGCCTCTAGAGCAGGTGGAGTGAGCCCTTGGGCCACGGCAAGACTCAGGGAGGAGCCCCAAGCTACACCGTGGGAGGTGAGCTGATGCAAGCATGGAGAGCCAGGCAGGTACTGAAGCAGGAATGAGGAACAGAGTCTGACCCTCAGCCGGACCTGCATGCCCATGGCAACCAACAACGCAATGTTGATTGATGAACGGTCCTCTGACTGTTCCAAGCCCTTTCGGACCTGCCGCTGGGTAACGGCATTGGGCGGCAGGCCGGACAGAGGACGAGGGCAGACAGAGTCCTTAGAACACTGAAGACATCATAAACGAGGGCTGAAGCAAGACAACATAGACGAGGGCTAAAGCAAAGACATCATAGACAAGGGCTGAAGCAAGACATCATAGACGAGGGCTAGGAGGGAAGACATTGGCACTGTCTCTCAGGGCGCCCTACACAGCCAGCACGGCTGTACTGGTCATGGACCACCCTGTCCTACAGCTGCAGGAGCGGGACGAGCACAGGGAAGAGGAAGCGGTGGGTTACTGCACTCCTGGCAATCTAAGGCAGGTTGCTGCACTCCTGGCAGCCTAAAGCAGGTTGCTGCACTCCTGGCAGCCTAAAGCAAGCAGGGACATCAGGAACTGGATCAGGAACTGGATCAGGAACAAACATCAAGGAAACATCTGGCACCAACATCAAGGAAACAGGCAGAGACACAGGACAGGGAGCCATCGAAGCAAAGATGACCACGGAGGACCTGGATCGAGGAAGAAGCACAGACGACTGTGAGACTCAATCCGAAGGCAAACAGGAACTGAAGAGAAAGTCCTTTTATACTGCTGTATGCAGGCAACTCCCTGGGAGGAGTTCACCTGGACCGCCCCTCGCTGGCCCTATAACTGAGGTGGAGTGCCACGGGCCGGCCCCTAGGGAGAAGGGCATGGCCGAACCAGGAAGTCCAAGTGGAGGCAAGCAAGCCACAGGCAGGCCTCAGGAACAGCTAGGCCTCCCAGGCCCTGGAGCAAATCCTGGATGGTACACAGGCGAGGCCCTGGCTTCGGAGCGGCCTCCAGAGGAAAGGAGAGATACCTCCTGTAGCGCAGCAACAGGGGGGATCGTAACAGTACCCCCCCCCCTTCAAAGGGGTCCCCTCCTCTTTCAGAAGGACCAGAAACAGAGGGCAAGCAAAGAAAACAAGTAAGCCAACCAACACCAAGCGCACAAACAAGCAAGCAGAAGACACGACGAGAGACCAAAGAGCACTAGACTGGGAGCAGAAGAGACCGAGGGAACACGGGGCCACGCGAGCAGCGACCGAGCAAACAGCGACCGAGCAAATGGAGACCATGCGAGCAGCGACCGAGCGAACGGAGACCACGCGAGCAGCAACCGAGCGAACGGAGACCGAGCGAGCAGTGACCGAGCGAACGGTGACTGCGCGACCGACAACACAAAAACACAAAAGAGGGAGCAAGGGAACAGAGAGCGAGGGAGCAGAGAGCAAGGGAACGGAGAGCGAAGGAGCAGAGAGCAAGGGAGCGGAGAATGAAGGAGCAGAGAGCAAGGGAGCCCAAGAGCGAAAGAGCAAGGAGCGAGAGAGCGGAAAGCGATGGAGCAAAGGGCGAAAGAGCGAAGAGGGAGAGACAGGAAGTGAGGGAACAAAAACGCGGGAACGAGGAGGAT